>NW_027397071.1:58378842-58460153 GCF_003265705.2 Callorhinus ursinus | reverse complement strand
AAAGAAAGAAAGAAAGAAAGAAAGAAAGAAAGAAAGAAAGAAAGAAAAGAAAGTTTCCCCGAGGTAAGGAGCCCTTCCCTCTGCAGAGCCAAAGGGCCTAGGTCACGGCACCAAGCGGGGGCTGGTCCTGGGGAGGGTCATCGAAGGCACCCTCTACTGAAGGAGGCACTTGAGTCACTGTAGGCCCCTCAAGAGCAGCCATTCGAATACCTGAGAAAAGAGGTACTCAGCCAATGTCACTCAGTTGAATCCTGGCTTCCTAACCCACCGAGGCTGACCGGATGAGGTCTTCTGTTCTCCACTGCATGCATTTCTCCTGCAGGGGCTCTCAGGCTTACCCTGACTTGGCACCATTCTGCAAATCTGACCTCCTGCTCACTGGGCACTGACCCTGGCCTCCCCTTTCACACGTCACTGGTCTGGGCCACCAGGGCTCTCTCCATTCCCACATATAAATCGGGGCTGTCCATTGCCATCCAAACTGATGGATGCAAGAGCAGCTGGGCCACTTCGTCCTTGAAATTCATTCCTCTCGGTTTTTCCAGCATCACATTTTTGTTTTCTCCTCCTGGGTCTTAGGCTTTTGTGGACTCCTTCATTCATCCCACCAGGATGTAAGTGGCTGTTTTTAGTGTTGGTCCTTGGTCATTGTGGTTGGGTCTGGCAATCGGTGGTGAGCAAGACGGTCAGGACCTGCGTTATAGAGTACACAGTGTACGAGGGCCCTCGGGGTCCTGTTCTGAGCCCCTCCCATGCCCCTCCTCCCTGCGCTCTCCTGATCATCTCAGCGACACACTTATGACCGCCAAGCCCCACGCTCTGCCCAGAACTTCCTCCAGACCTGCATCTCTTACTGTGTGGGGAACATTTCCATCTGGATGGTCCACAAACAACTCAAACTTGCAAGGTCCCCACCAAACTCATGATCATCTTCTCCAGCCTCCTGTCCCCTATGGCTTGTCTCACCAACTGGGGAGATATTTTTCACCCTTCCTTATGGCACTTCACAACCATCTGCCCCCTAAAGAACGCACCCCTCTTTCCTTCCCACGGCCAGCGCTCTAGGCCTGCATCACGGGCACGGCCCCAGCCCCTCTTCCTCGTCCAGCTTGTTCCCTCCAAACCATTGCATGGACACAGCCAGAGGGATCGAAATTAAGGCTGAACAGCCCCGTGCCTGTCAGTGGATAAACGAATCAACAATTTGCAGTATACCCACGCAGTGGAATATTATAATATTATTACTCATCCTTAAAAAGCAATGAAGTGCTGGTACGTGCTACAGCACTGGTGAACCTCAAAAACACGAAGCCAAGTGAAGACAGCCAGATACGAAAGGTCATGTGGTGCATGCTTTCATTTATGTGAAACGTCCAGAATGGATCGATCCATAAAGGCGGGATTGATGGCTGCCAGGAGCTATGGGGAGGGGCACTGGGGAGAAACTACTTCGCAGGGAAGGGGTTTTACTTTGAGTAATGAACATGTTTCGTCGCTACATAAAGGTGATGGTTGCCCAACACCGTGCATGTACTAAATGCCACTAAATTGTTCACTTTAAAGTGGCTAATTTTACTAATCTCACCTCAATGATTCATTTTTTTTTTAAACACCACCTCATACTCATTAGGAAAGCTCCTACCCAAAACAAACACACAAACAAAAGGCCAAACAAAAGAAAAGGAGTATTGGCAAGAATGCAGAGAAACCGGAACTCTTGTGCACCGCTGGTGGGAATATGAACAAGGGCAGCCTCTCTGCGAGACAGGATGGCAGCTCCTCAAAAAGTTAAAAATAGAAATACCATCTGACCGAACAATTCCACTTTCAGGTCCATAGCCCAAAGACCCAAAGACTGGAAAGCAGCATTTCAAAAAGATACTTGTAGGACCACATTCACAGCAGTGTTATTCACAAGAGCTAAAATGTGTCCATTGACTGGTGAATGGATAGACAATAATGGTGTAAATACACACACTGGAATATGATTCAGCCTTAAAAAAGAAAGATTCTGCAATAGGCTGCAACATGGGTGAACCTTGAGGACGTGATGCTAAGTGAAATCACCCAGGCACAAAAAGAAGAATGCTGCGTGATCCCACTTGAATGAGGTCCTTGGAGTGGGGTTGGCAAAGGATGGGGGGAGGGGAGTCAGTGTTGCGTGGGCACAGAGTTGCAGCTTTACAGGATGAGAAGAGCTCTGGGATGCGTGGTGCTGATGGGGCACAACAGTGTGAGTGCATCTAATACCGCTGAACTGTACACTTACACTTGTTTACAAGAGTAAATTTTGTTCTAGTGTAGTTTATTTATTTTCTTCAAGATTTTATTTATTTATTTATTTATTTATTTATTTATTTATTGAGAGAGAGCACGCGTGCGCTCACATGTCGGGGGAGGGGCAGAAGGAGAGAGAGAATCCCAAGCAGACTCTCCATGCTCAGCACGGAACCCGATACGGAGCTTGATCCCACGACCCTGAGATCATGACCTGAGCCGAAATCAAGAGTCAGACGCTTAACCGACTGAGCCACCCAGGTGCCTCTCAAGTGTTGTTTTTTTCCCCCCACAAAAAAAAATGTTTCAAAGTAAATCGGACCCTGTCAGTATCTCCTCAGTTCCCTGTCATGGCTCTGCTCTTAGGATGAGGTTCCAGCTCCACAGGTTGGCACCCAAAGCCCCCGGGACCCGGCTCCCCCACCTCTCAGGCCCTCTGCCCTGCTGCTCCCCATACACGGTCTTCACTCCACAGTCTCAGCTACTGACAGTTTGTCACACAAGCCAACCACTTTCTCTAATGCTGTGGGCCTTCACACATGCTATTCCTTCTGCCCGGGACACTTTTCCCCACCTCCTCTCCAGCGGCACACTTCAGCCTTTAAAACTATGCTTAGGGATTATTTTCTCTAGGAAGCCTCTTTCTGCCTCCCTGCTCCCAGGTCAGGGGGCTGTGGGCTCCCCTCTGTTGTGGTACTGATGTCACAGTGCTATGTAGACAGCACTTTCCTGCCAGGCTGTGTGCTGCCCAAAACCGCAGACGAGGCTTCATTCGCCTCCGTGCATGAGTCAGCAGAGGAGGGAAGAGTGGTAGCGTGGAGACTACGGAGAGTACCGAGCTCTTAGTCTAGGCGGGTAAGACAAGAGCACAGAGGAGGCAGAGATGAAGGGTGGTGGTGTGTAGCCGAGAGGGCAGTGCTGTCCATGCCACGGAGCCCCAGAAGCTTCTTGGAGGTGGGCATTTGAGAGGGCAACATTTCTCCAGAAGGAGATGGCAGTCACTGGAAAAGCATGGGGAAAGACACAGTGGTAGGCAGTTGCTTGGCATGGAGAAGGAGCAGAAAAACAACTAGTCATCTTCAAGCCATGACTTTGCAAAATTTCCAAAGCCATACAAGCCTTTTTAGAAACAAAGGCACAAGGAACCCCAATCCATAAAAAACACACAAGTGGAACAAGATGTGAGAGATCTGAAAGCTCTATTCTGCCCCCACCAACACTCCCACCAACCCAACTACCACACACCATCCCAACCAACACGAACCATCCCAACCACACACACCATCCCAACCCCATACACCATCCCACCCCCATACACCATCCCAACCACAGACACCATCCCAACCACTACGAACCATCCCAACCACCACGAACCATCCCAACCACCACACACCAGCCCAACCACCATGAACCATCCCAACCACACACACCATCACAACTACACATGCACCATCCCGACCACGCACACACCATCCCAACCACTATAAACACACATCCCAACCACACCCACACCATCCTAACCAGCACACACACCATCCCAACCACCACACACCATTCCAGCCACTACAAACACACCATCCCAACCACCACACACACCATTCCAGCTATCACAGACATCATTACAACCACTATATACACCATCCCAACCACCACATACACATTATCCCAACCACCACACACCATCCCAGTCACACACAGTCACAACCACCATACACACACCAACCCCCACCACATGGTATGTGTACACCATCACAACCGTCATATACACACAAACACCACCACATACACACCATTCACACACACACACCATTCCACACATCCCATCGTCATTCTCACCAGAACACAGGAAACCAGCAGACAATGGGTACAGGTAGAGCAATGGCTAGAAGTGTAACTTTAAGAGCAATAGGAACTAGTCACATGGGACCTTATGAGCAAGGCTGAGGCGCTCCAACTTCCTCCTGAGGGCCATGGAGAGCCATGGAGGGTCCTGAGCAGAAGGACCCCTTAGCTGCAGTGTGGAGATGGTGTAGAGAGTCACCTGAGCTGGCCATGGCTAGCCTGCCCAGACAAAGGCCCTGAAAGATGCCAATGGGACCCTCACTGTTCTTCTAGTTCAGGGTGGGTAGGAGAGTGTCCCCAGGCTGGCATGGCAAGAATTCTCAGGACTGAAGACCTGGGACCAAGTCCAAGCCAGCATTCTCATGCCTCCTGAAGCTGGGACAAGACTCCATGTTCTGGCCGTGGTCTAGATGAACTCAGGGCAATTGTTGGAGGCAGGGAGGCCAGGGGAGGCTGGTGGTGGCTGGGTAGTGGCAGTGGAGATGAGAGAAAAAGGAGCAGACTGGAGAGATGGGGGTCCCTGGAATTGAAAAGACTAGGTGTGGGGGGTGAGGGAGACAGAGGGATCAAAGAGGAGCCCGGATGTCTGGCTGGGTGACCGGTGTGTGGAAATGCCACTCACTGAGATAGGGACACGGGAGAAGGAAGAGGCTCAGGGGACGTAATGATTCCATTTGAGGTCTGTGGGGCCTGCAGGACAGCCTGACCTTGTTGTTCAGGGCAGGGCAGCGCAACAAACCAAGGAGAGAGGTCTGGAGGGAGACCCAGCTGGGAGTCACCAAAGCCCACAAAGATAGTAACAAAACCCCCAGGATAGAAGAGATTGCCCAAAGCATCTGTGGCCAGCAAGACCCCTGCTACGGTGAGGGCACAGGGGCCTTCTCGGATCCTTCTGACCAACCGAGGTCCCTGGGAAATTGTCCCCCCTGCACCGTTTCTTCCCTGTTGCCACGCTTGCTCATCTAGGGTGACTAACTAGTCCTGTGTACCCAGTATCTCCCCTGATCTTAAAACTGACAGTCCTGCATCCTGGGGACCCCTCAGTCCCCGGCAAACCACGGCAAACCAGGACAATTGGCCACCTGTGGCTTATCGCAGAGAATTATCACAGTTTTAAGGACTTGGTTAGTGTCTGTCTTCCCTAGTCAATGGGTGTAGCACTTAAGAGTCAGAGGAAGGTGAAGGATGCCAGGAGGGGCTAGGGACTGGTTTGGAAGGTAGGGGGAAAGCCTCAGGAAAGCATCTTGGGTCTTTTTCATCCCAGGAAATTGGTGCACCCCAGATCTGGTGGCTCAGGATCAGGGAGCGGTTTGGCCTTCCAGGGTCCCCCAGGCCACTCGTCCCCATCGTCATCCCTCTTTCTTCCACAGAAGCCATCAGTTTCCCGGAGACACCATGGATCCCTCCTTGCGGCCCCACAAGGTGGCGCTGCGCCCAACGCCAGCCCCGGCGTTGCCAGGCGGGCAGAGGGACCTGGAGAGCCTCTGGCCAACCCTCTGAGCCGGCTCCCCCATCCCCCTCCGCGGCCTTGGGCGCTCAGGAACGGTCTGGTGGAAGAAGACACCCTGCTGCACCCACAGTGCACACAGTCTTTCTCTCTCACCAGGCACACCTATACTCAGACACGCTCTCCTGCCCACGCAGACCCCGAATACCCTTGACCCTGACAGCCCTGCAGGCACATGCTTGGCAGAGCCAGGACAGGCCTGAGGGGTCATCACTTCCGGTCCCCTCTAGGATGGCGTCCTCACAGGCACACACACAGGAGCATCCGTCCACGAATACACGCGCAGAGCTGCCTCCTGAAGCCGGGCATCCTTCCCCTCATGCTGAGCACAGGCCCCCGCTTCCCTGAGCCTCCCTTTCTCCACAACCCCTGCCGTGCCTCCCTCACTGTCCTACGGTGGGGGCCAAATAAGACACTGGAAAAGATGGGGTTTCATGGGAGTGCATTAGACACACACACGAATGTTCACAAACACACCTGCACACGCATCAACATACAGCCCCTTGCACCGGCCCCAGCCCCACACAAGAGAGCTCATGCACAGCTGTGCATGTGAATGGCAGCACAAGGAACACAGGGCAGTAGACCTTGCCCTGCTGCTCGCACCTGCACGCCTGGCCTGGACACCTGTCGCCCAGTGGGTTCCTCCTTCCCTTTTGCTATGAAACGGAACTGGCTTAGAGGTTCAGTGCCCAGGCAGGGTTCCCCAAACCTCCAGACTGCCCCCCCCCCACCCGCCTCAAGTTCAGCTCTGGCTGGAAATGTGCTCCTGCATGTCCCTCCCACCCTCAGCCCTGGTTCCAGTTCTTGCTCCATCGGCTGTGTGACCTCAGGCAAGGCTTTCCACTCTCTGGTCCCTCCCCTGCTCCCTGAAGCTGTATTGTCCTCTATCAGACCTTTGGGGTCCTGGGGGTCCTGGGGAGAGACTTGGGCAGTGTAAGCCACGCTGGCCTGCGGGGTCTGGCCCACCTAAATTGGAACTCCCATCCCACCTCTGAGTCTGGGGTACCTCGGGCACCCCGAGGATCCTTTCCGGGGGTTTGTAAGGAGCCCGGTACAGGACGTGGCATGCCAGAGGCATATGGAAAATCTTTGCTTCCTCTATGTCAGGGAATCATTTTGTGGAGGGGATGGTATGGAAGGGGAGACTGTATAAAAGAAAGGATTTCTACACCCTTGACAGAGCTGGAGGTGCCTAATGACAGGAAGCTGCATCCCAGAGGAGAAAGGGAGTGGGCCAGTCTCAGAGCCTACCTGGCTCCTTCTCACCTCACCCCTGCCCTCAGCCCGCCACCAGGCCTGCGAGCTCCTTTTCTACGCAAGGGGGTGAGCAAAGCTGGGGAGGAGCGGGTGTCCAGGAGCGCAGGGCGGCGGCCTGGGTGCTCATGTGGTGTGCATCTGTGTGTGTGTGCACACGCGTGTGCCTTGAAGGAGCCTGTCTCCCCACGCAGCTGAGAGCGTGTGCAAAGTCTCTCAGATGAGCCATGGCTTCAGTTGGAATCCGCAAGGCACCTGTGGGCTCTGGGACTTTACCCAAGTTACTTTACCTGTCTGTGCCTCAGTTTCCTCATTTAAAAAATGGAGATTATGATCCTAATAAAAATGAAATAATAGGCCTCACAGGGCACGTAAAAGTAGTTAGCCAAGCATCCGGCGGCACATGGCCAGTGTTCAAAAACCTCTTCATGTTGCTGTTTGATATCACGCAGTTGGCACTGGTACCCATGCATTCATTCGTCCATTTTGATCCATTAACTGGCTCTAGCTCTGTGTCAGGCCAGCCTTGAACTGGACAGGGTCCTTGACCTCCATGAGCATCCAGAAGGATGGGAGACACAGATCCAAACAGCAATAGCAAAGCAGAGCTGATGTTGAGAGAGGCAGCTGGGAGACAAAGGAGGGGAGAAGAGCCGCTGGGAAGGGAGGGGTGCCACCCCCAGGTACCCCCACACTCTGTGCACCAGCCCTATTGGAGCATTCCCTGTTCCCCAACTGTCCTCCTGCTTTCCTACCTCCAGACCTTTGCTCATGCTTTCCTTTGCCCAGAAAGCCCCCCTCCCAAGTCCTGCCTCCTCACTGCTGTGCATTTTTTGAAAGACTCAGCCTCAGCCTATGTTCCACTCTTGCCTTTACCCACTACGCGCATCAGAGATGGGCCATTTAATTGATGTGTGGCCAGCACGTGCTGCCTTCTGGGGCTACTTGTTTCTGATCCTAGAATGCCATCACTCTGTGACCCTGAGCACAACCCTTCACCTCTCGGGCCTCAGTTTCCCCCTATGTAAAATGGGCAGCACCTTTTTCTCAGGACAGGTGTGAGAATCAAAAGACAGAATGTTTGGGGAAAGCACTTTGCAAACTGTAAATTGCTGGGCACCTGTCCAGGAGAGTTTTTATTCAGACAGCTTCCTTTCTTCTCCTGGGTGTGAGCCAAAAGGTGTGTATACACCCCACAGGCTCGGGCGGCATTTCCCTGGGGCTCAGGTGTGGGGCAGCTTCTGTTTGGGGTTTGTGTTTTTGATTTCAAAGACAGGGAAACTCCCTTGCCCAGGTGATGTGGGCGGAGCCTGGTCAACAGAGTTGCCAGGGGAATCCCGAGGTTTGTGGGCCCTGACTGCCCCCCACAGTGATCAGGCGGAAACTCAACCCCCAGGAAGGAGGAAGGGCGTCGAGATTGTGCTGCAGGGACAGAGTGTCCCTTGGAATCCGGTGACCCGGGTGTGATTCTGGCTCCTCTGGGGGACTTTAGGCTAATCCCCTGCTCTCCAGGCTTCAGCTATAAAGCCAGTGTACAGGATTTACGATTTGGGGAGCCCCTTATACACCAGGGGGTCCTGACGGTACCAAATGGGGACCAAGAACTGACTTGGCCACTGTGCAGGACGTCTCTCGAAGTCAGGCTCTGTCCCCACCTGCCTTCCCAGCCTTGTCACCTCCACGCTCTTGTGCACTCTGTGCTGTAGCCACCCGGTGAACTTGGGGTTCCCTCGAGTCTCCCAAATCTCTCATCTCCAGCCGTTGCCTGTCTGACGTGCCCTTCCTCCCTGCCTCTCTCCCCTGTGTCCTGTTTAACGTCTTCTCATCCCCCAGGACCCTGCCCGGGCTTCACCGCCTCCAGGACCCCTGGCCGCTCCCAGGCACTGTGGGGCTCCTCTTCTACTCACCTGCTCCGTGTCACTGGTGGTTTATGGGCAGGTCTCCCCACATCCCTTGCATTGCCACGGTTTCCCCAACACCTACCAGTTCAGGGCCAGGCACTGAAAGTCATGAATGAATACCTCCGAAGGTCCTCAGCACAAAGAGCAGGAGGACCATCTGGAAGAGCCCGTGTGGTTTCGGTTTCGCGGAAAGAGCCCCCAGGAGAAACTGGGCTCAAGTCTCCGCTCCACCAGTTCCCAGTTGGGTGGTCTCTGGCAAGCCTGTCAGCTCGACTGAGCCTCGGCTTTCTCATTTGTGAAGTGGGGTGGTTCCGAGGCTGAGAGTGGGTAAATGCCTGCGGACCAGAGTGCTCGGTGACTGGCAGCCCTTGCTGCTCGATCCCCCTTTCCACCAGCACTTCCAAGGGAAGAGGCATCAGGGCTTTTTGTGAGGTGGCCCCCCACGGCTACGCCAGGGACGCTCTGGGCAGGGGTGGGCGCAGAGACACCTGCGGCAGCCTTCCCCGAAGTGCCCCCCGGCTCCCGGGGCCTGGGTGGGCTGGGACGAAGCCATCAGAGGGCAGCGAGCCCCACTGATTTTCCAGGAGGGAAGTCAGCCAGGACCTCGTTAACTTTGGAGGGGAATGTGGAACGGCCCTGGGAGGCTCTGGGGCTCAGTGTCCAGAGCAGCCTGGCCTGGCTGGGGCAGGCAGGCCCGGGACACCACAGGCCCGGGAGGCTGCGCTGGGAGCAGCCTGGAGCTCTGACAAGGCACCTGTGACGGGCCGCAGTTCGTCGGGGCCTGTCTGGGACCTCGGGAGCCCGCAACCCATTTTGCAGCTCCACACTGACACAGGTTAATACTTGACCAGGCTCCTGCTCAGCGCGAGGCATTGTGCCAGGAAGTGTTGGGGCCCGCTGGTTAGGAGCGGGGACTCTGAAGTCAGACCACCTGTTTAGAGGCCTGATGGCACCACTCAGCAGCCATATGACCACGGGTGAGATACACAGCCTCTGTGCCTCTGGGCCTCCGTTGTGAGGCCTAAACAGGTGAGCGCATGCGAAGTGTCTAGAGTAACCCCTGGCTCTGGGCGTCAGCCTTCACCTAATGGGAGATATTAGCTGTGATCTCAAGCAAACAATTTAAATTCTCAGTGCCTCAGTTTCCTCATCTGAGAAATGGGACTCGTAACAGTACTCCCCTCCTAGGAACGTTACAGGGACTGAATCAACTAACTTGTGGAAAGTGCTTAGATTCTGAGAATACCGAAGTGCTCAGGATTACTCTTGAACACGCCTCTTGTTACAGCTACAAGTGACAGTTGTGACCTGTTTCTATGGACGCCCCTCACCTGCTCCACTAGAAGGTCCGGGCTCTGCAGCCAGATCTGTTGCCTGGGGTTGAATCCCACCTCGACTGTTTCTTAGAGGGAATGATAATTGTTACTGTTTAGAGAATTAAATGTGAACAGAAGTACAAAACCCTTTTTGAACAATGCCTGCCGGAGAGTACATTTCAGCAAATGCTCCAGCTGTTGTCCCAGTTGACAGATGAGGAAACTGAGACTTGGTTAGAGGAAAGCTAGTGGCAAAGCCGGAGCCAGGTCTTGGATCCTGGCAGGTGTCTTCATTCTGAAGCCAAGGACACAGAGGGCTGCTTCCACTGTTGTTCTGAGAGAAGCTGCTGGTGCCATCCAGGTGCCCTAATTAGTAACTTCCCATCCTGCTTCCCAGCTTCACCCCAACACACCTCCCAGCCCTCTTCCCGTCCTTATCGTGACATACTCTTCTGCATCTCTTTGCATTAGCACATGCTGTTCCCCGTGCCTGGAATGCCATTCCCTCTCCTCTGCCTGACCCGTCTTCCGGGCAGCACGAGTCATCCCTCTGGGCTCCTTTCTCACTTACCCAAGCTGAGTCAGCAGTTTAAACCCTGTCTTGTTCCCAAAAGCCTTCAAGAGGAAAACACTGTTTATTTCTGTGCTGGTCCCCCTACGCCCGTCAAGATCCACTCTCTGTCTTTTCCACCCTGCTCTGTGTCCTGGGGAGGCTGACCACACAGACCGCGTCCTTCTGGGCTCAGCCTGAGGCATCACGGGGAGACTGGAGGGCAGGGGGAGGGTGAGGGGTCCCCCGGCAGGCTGTGTCCCTCCAGGGAGCACGTCTCCTGACCCTGAGACGCCTGGTTCTTCCCCGTGGACGGTGGGCTCCTGAGGGAGGGCCGTGTCTGTGCACAGGGCAGCGCAGAGCACATGCTCGGGAAATGCTTCGACTCGGACCGCCCCAGAGGACCAAGACGGCCACACACATGGGACTTGGCGAACAGAGTGGCGTCAAGCTGGGGCATCCGTCCATGAGCTTGTCCCCTTGCCCGGTCCCAGACGCTGCAGGGCACGTGGGCCGGGCTCTGGCGGGGCTGGGGCTAGGGGAGCCCGCATCGTGGTGACGGGGACTGGGTGCAAGCAGGCGAAGCGCACACACACCTCACACCATTTCGGAGGGCAATACACCCTATGAAGGCAGGCAAAGGCGTACAAAGTGACAGGGGTGGAGTGCAGTCTGGGGGCCACTGGGCAGAGAGGGCTGTGAAGGAGCCAGGCCAGCAATGCTCTGGGGACATTCCACACAGAGGGACCGGGAGACAGGAAGGCTGGTGGTGGGAACACCTTGGTCTCTTGAAGAACAGCAGGGAAGCTGGGCGTCCGGGGAGACCCTCCCAACTCTGAGATTTGAGGGCTCCTAGGAGAAGGGGCCCTCGGCTGGCCGGGGGCTGCCAGCAAGCCCCATCCTGAGTTGTGCAGGTGGAAGCCCCGTGTGGACGCTCTCTCCCTGCGTTCTCAAAGTCCTCACGATGACCTCGCGGGGAGGGTCTTGGTGTCCCTGTTCCATACATGAGGAAACCGAGTCTGAGAGAGGTGAAGCAACTTGCACGAGGTCACACGGTCAGGGAAAGAATGGAAATGAACCCAGGTCTGCCCAACCCATAGGCGAGAAGGCATTTTCCCAGGGCCAGCACATCCCTTTGCTGAGGAGCTCCTCTTCAGTAACCTTGGCCCTGCAGGGATGGGCTGGTGAGAGGACCCAAAGTTCCTGGCTGGGGGGAGGCAGTCCCAAGGCCACATAGCCAATGGGGAGGCCGCGGGGGTTCCATCCCCGCACTCTCTGCAAAGGGGACACTGGTAGGTGAACAGGAAAGCCCTGCCATGTCCACCATGCCCAGACACTCCTCCAGGGCCGGGCGGGTTGGCTAATGGGTATCATTTCAGCCCTCTCATTTCTAATAGACACTGTACTGTCATAAAGACTGTCATTTCCTACGGCTCAGGCAGGATAATCAACACGCCGGCTGCCCAGAGGGCTGAGTGGCAGGATCTGGACACGGCCGTGAAGATAAGCCCCTCTTCTCCCTGTCGGCCATTCTAGTCCTTTCCCAACCAGACAAAGCCCTTGGGTTTAAGAGCAGGGTCTGGGGTCCCAAGAGGCCCCTACTCACTGCACAATCCCCCGCTCAGGGAAGAACTGCCTCCTCTCAGCCTAGCTCCAGCATTTCATCACCTTGTGTCCTTGAGTAAGGCGTTTTCCCTCCCCAAACCTCAGTTTCCTCATCTGTGAAATGGGGGCAATTCTTTCTGCCTCACCAGGCAGCTTATGTGAGCTGATCTACAACTTGACTTGCCGCGTAGTTGGCGTTTCTGGGCAGTCGGCATGACAGTGGCGGTGCCAGAGGTGATAATGATGCTTGTCACATGTTAAAAACAGAAACTGAGGCCAGAGGGGCGCCTGGGTGGCTCAGTCATTAAGCATCTGCTTTCGGCTCAGGTCATGATCCCAGGGTCCTGGGATCGAGCCCCACATCAGGCTCCCTGCTCCATGGGAAGCCTGCTTCTCCCTCTCCCACTCCTCTGCTTGTGTTCCCTCTCTCACTCTCTGTCAAATAAATAAATAAAATCTTAAAAGAAAGAAAGAAAGAGAAAGAAAGAAAGAAAGAAAGAAAGAAAGAAAGAAAGAAAGAAAGAAAGCAAGCTGAGGCCAGAGAAGGGAGTGGTCTCCCTAAGGTCACACAGCAAGTTAGCTGGGCTGAGAATTTGGGTTTCTAGGCCAGAACTTTTGCATGAACTCCTCAGTGGTCAATGGTAGTCACTGAGGTGTGTTGAATCCTTCTCAGGAGCCGGGCACTGTCATGCAGGATCTCATGTAGTCCCCCCACAGAACTGACAAAGCAGGTGTTATTACCATCACCCCCAATTTGCAGGCAGGAAGGTAGACCCCGTGGGATGCCCTCAAAGAGGATCTGGTGTGTGACAAGTCCTGTCCAGAGAAACTGAGACCCAGGTGGTTGGTAGGCTGGCAAAGTTAGCTCAGGGGCTGGAGGAATCTGAGAAGGAGAAGGTGGCTGGGAGCAAAAGAGGAAGGGGCCTCTGCTCCAAACAGGCCAGGGTGTCAGTTAAGACCCCCCTGCTGGCACATCACCCTGCCAGACTTCCCTAGTTCATCGTGTTGCTACGTTCTCACAGCACGCTACAAACAGTGGTCCCATTTTGCAAATGGAGATATTGAGGCTCATACAATCAAAGTGACTTGCCCAGGTTCACACAATTAATAAGAAGAACTTGGACTTGAGCTCAGTTCTCTTCATGTCCAGGTAACTCTTTTTCCCTTGCTTAATTCATTTTTTACTTTGCTGGCGTTTTTCTCTCTTGTTTTCTCTGCAAGTTACCAACTGTCTGCCTCCCATCCCCTGACACTGCTACACCGCATGTAAGCAAGCATCCTGAAGGTAGGAATCTCATTTGACTTCTTCGCTGCTGCGTGCTTGGAGCCTGTCACGACAGTGGGGACAAAGCTGGAAACAAGTGGCTGTTGGTTGGGTGGTTGAAGGAACTGTAATTGGGCTACAATTTGTTTAAGTGATACCAATGGTCAGCATGGTCCATGTGGAGATTTCTATTGATTGTGAGGGATTCATTAGCAAATATTGGGGTCCCCTGTTGTGGGGACCCCAAGCTGCCTCCCAGGGAAGCCTGCACCCAGGTCCTGGCCCCCCCCCCACAGCAGCATCAGGACCACGATGGCAACGACCATGAGGACTCCGGCCAGGATGCAAAGGCCCAGGGGAAAGTGGTGTTACTGTAACTGCATTTTTTTGTGGTTGTTTATTTTTCATTAACAAGTTTGCTCCACTTCCTGATCCATAGAGCTCTGGGGAGGGCTGGACCAATCTTTAGGAGGATGCCAGAGCACTTCTCACAAGAAAGCACTGGAAACCCAACCCCCGCTCCCCATGGTGTAAACTTAGAGAAACACGGGGGTGCTGGAGTAGCTCTGAGTGAGGTCCGATGGCAGGAGAAGGCCCCCAGTCTCCAAAGAGAACTCATCTGAGGGGAGACATCGCGGGTGTGGACAAAGACACACGGGACTTCGATCAGCTTTTCAGTCAAGGATCCCCATCTAGGTAAGGAAAAACACCACCGTGAAAGAGGCACCAGTCCTCAGCTTGCAGTCTCCCTGCCCAGCACAGTGTGGGCCTGCACAGCGCTGCCCCCTCCTCAGACCCGAGCCGCCTGGATGCGTACAACCAGCCGCCAACAGCGACACCACCTGGCGGAGGCTGGGATGACGGCACCAGGTAGGGTGTCAGCACCCTTTCTGTTCCTGGAGTTTGGAGGCAGGAGGGGCCCGCTGTGGAAAAAGTCCTCAGGGTTCCTGAGTCGGTTCTGGAGCGTGGAGGCCCCTGGATGGTTACTGAGCTTCCAGCCGATGAAAGCTTGTGATAAGCGATTAGTTGGAAAAATAAGAGATGCCCTTGTTTTTATCCCAAGTCAGTGAAGCCCTTGTGCGTTTAGGGAACTTCAGTTTTACCCTCTGTCACCAGGGGCCACAGCTATCCACGTTGACAAGTAACACACACGGGAGACTTCTTTCCGATAGCAGACTTTGAAATTAGTAACAATTGCACACACACAGGACATGCCAGAGTTGACAAAGTTCTTATGCATTCAGGCTCTTCTCTGAGCCTCAAGCCAGCCCTGTGAGGTAAGGAGGGCACACGGATCCTCCCTAGGAAAGTGAGACTCAGAGAGGGACAATGACTTGCCCATGGCCACCAACAAGTTGACAACACCCGGCCCTGCCCCTGTTGTGGGGACCCCAAGCTGCCTCCCAGGGAAGCCCTCACCCAGGTCCCTGCCCCCCTCACAGCAGCATCAGGACCACGATGGCAACGACCATGAGGACTCCGGCCAGGATGCAAAGGCCCAGGAAGACAATGTCACTGGTGTCCTGAGGCACCATGGCCACAGGGCCCTCCAGGGCCTCCACCTCATCCCTGGGTGGCGCTTCCTGAAGATGCTCAGCTGTGGCGGCATAGGGCCCAAGCCGGTTGGAGCCAGATAGCAGGTGGACAGAAGCCTCCTTGCGCCGTGGCTCACAACGGACCTCATACTCATGGATGTCCTCCTGCCCGCCAGCCGAGAAGTCGATGTACAGCATGCTGACAATCACTGAGGTGTTGTTCCTCCGCTGTGGGGGTCACGGGGCACTCACTCACACCTGAAGGGGCCGGGGCTGACCCTTTGCCCCTAGATATGTAGGGACTCTGTGCCAAGGGGGCAGAACCCCAGGAGCCTGGGGTTCTAGTGCCAGCTTGACCACCGACTCCCTTCCCGCTTGGAAACTCAGTGTCTCCTCCTGTAAAAGGGACACTATGGGGATGTCTGATGGGTCCGTGTTTGCTCTGGCTTTAAGGAGGCGGGGTCTATGAAAGACAATAACAGCAAGAGCAGGCCCATCTGCCATGTTCCAGGCTCTGTTTTAAGTGCGTTGTCTCATTTCATTCTCACTATGATCCTCTCTTATTGGTACCATTAATATCCCCATTTCACAGATGAGGAAACTGAGGCCCAAAAGTTAAATCCCTTGTCTGAGGTCACACGACACACAGGTGACAGAGCGGGCAGGCAGGTACGGTAGGAAGCTGCTGTCCCTGGACACTGGGCCACCCCTCTGGGGAAGGCTGTGAAAGGGAGTTTCAAATGGGCTTCCGAAAGGCTCTGATTCCATGCCCCCAAAGGAGGCTTCTGATTTTGTGCCCTCAACCTGTCTGCCCCCAAACCCTCTGAGGAGGACTGGTGTCCTGGATTTTTGTGATACAGAACTGAGACCCTGGACAAAGAAAGACGGGGCCTGTGAGTAGAAAGGGACCCAGTAAAGTCAGTCCACATGATAAAGAAGGGAGGAAGAAAATCACAGAAAGTGGAAGTTTTAGGGGTTTTTGATGAGTGAGAGACTTGAAGGGGAAAAGCCAGCCACACAAGATGTGCTGTTATGGTTATGAAATCAAGTTTCCAGTGTTTTTAAAGAGATGCACAGAAAGGTGGTCATTGCCTTGGGCTGTTGGAGCTGTGCATCTTTGAGAGCAGCTCAGTGCTCTCAAAGATGGTCCTCGAGGATCTAGGATGCATAACGGTGACACTAGGAATCCAGGAGTCTAAGTTTCTCAGCTTTTATGTTTCTGTGGTATTAGCCCCAAGATTCTGTGATTCTGTGGCTCCGAGTTATGGTGGTGGTTGCATGCCTCTGAGCCTCTGAGTGTCCATGATACCTTGTTCTCCGTTTCCTGGTTCCCTGCCTCTGGGATTCTCTGTCCCCGTCATTTCATGACCCTGTGGAGTGTCCACAGAAAATCCCTGGGGGACTTAGGGCATGGAGTCAGGGTGAGGGCAGATCATCTTGGCAGCCAAGACTGCCCCCACTTCTCTCCTCAAGTCAAAAGGATAGAGGTTGCCAGAGGCTGGGGAAGCAGAGGGGTGGACTGGAGGGGCCCCAGGTGGACATTTGGCTAATGTGGGGGGCAGGGTGGTACGGCTTGCTGGAAAGTGCATGATTTCTACCAAGCCAGTCTGGCACATCCCTGGATACCAAGGCTTGGGGGTGGGGGTGAGCTCTCCCTGGAAGGGGGGGCATCTCTCCTTTTCCCTTTAACCTGCCCCTAAGAATGCAGACATCTGAGGTGCTTGGGCCACTGCCCAGCGACTCCAAGGGCCCCAAACCTGAATTCATTTGTAAGCCTCACTGCCTTTGAGGGGAAGTGGATCCTGTTACTTGAAAGGCCCTTTTGTTCTGTGGAGCACAGGGACCATTTGGATCACAGGTTGGGGAAGGGGCCCCTGGAGGCAGCCAGGCTCCAACAGCTCTGCATGTGAAAGGGGTGAGGCCTGGGGGGGTGGGGAGCTCCCGGGAGAAGGGAAGGAAGGGCAGGAAGGCCTCCAAGGATGGTCAGGGTCAGGGCCTTGCAGGAGGAGCCTTCCATAGGTTTGTCGCTGGGTTATTCAGTGGGGCCCCCTTCTCTGTCTCCCATTTGAGTTCTTTGTCATGTCTACACTGAGCAAGTTTGTTGGGTTCTGCATCCGGGCTTGTGGGGTCACTGAGCCAGGAAGAGAAGCTGAATTCTCAGGAATGGCAGGTGCCTCTCAGCAGGGGTCAGACCCCGCCCCCTCATGCCTGCCCTCCCCCCCTGCGCAGCCCCTACCTGAGACTCGGTGCCGCAGGTGTCAAAGCGGGCCTGGATCCGGAAGGTGCCGCCGGCTTCCTGGGCGGCACAGCTGCGGCTGCCCAGGTAGACCTTGGTCCGCTCCAGCGGTGCCAGAGCCTGTGCGGGGATCAGGATCTGGAAGTCCGTGCGGGAGCAGCTCACGTTCATGGGCACAACTGGGGACGGAGGGAGGGAGCGGCTGGAGGCCTTAGGGGCAGGAAGTCTGCCCCCACCACCCCGAGACCCCACGCAAAGGATGATGTGTGGGAAAACTGAGGCGCAGAGTCGGGAGATGCTTATGCAGCCTAATGGGGATGTTTCACGTGTGTTTCTCCGTTTAACTCCATCAGACTATGAGTTCCCAAGGGCAGGTACCCGGCCTTCTCCTGTCGTTGCAGCCTGGCTCAGAGCTTGGCAGGTGCTGTGAATTCTGAATTCTGAATGAATGAATGAGTGAGTCAGTGAATGAATGAATGAATGAATGGGTCAGTGAATGTATGAATGAATGAACGGATATTCTTAATCATAAGAAGAGGTACTATTTGCTGATCTCTTTACCATGTGCCAGGTAATTCATTCAACCATTTCACAAATATTTCTTGATGGCCTACTATGTTCAGGACACTATTCTGGCACCACAGAAAAAGAAATGGAAAAAACCAACCCACCAGCCCAAACTTCCTGCCTTCTTGGACCTTACATTCTAGTTGGGCAAGGGGGCAATAGATAGGTAAAATGAAAGATGTGTTGGAGTGGGCTGAAAGAAAATCAAGCGGAGAAGCAAGACAGGGAAAGACAGTATGTGTGTGGGGGTGGGGGGCAGAACTGCGGAGAAGAAAGCCTCACTCGCTCCCCACGGTGATCCCGTGAGGTGGACACAACTAAACCCATTTTACGGTTTTGGAAACTGAAGCTCTGAGAGGTAAAGTTGTTTGCAGTGGTTGAGTTGGGATTTTAGCCTTTACCAAGTCTGGAGGTGACCCCCCCATTTGGTGGGCCCCTGCAGCCCTCCAGGCCAAGATGGTGTGACTTTCTGTGTGTGGGTGTATCAGAGCCTGCGTGTGTGTGTGGGGGGGGCGCAGTGCTGGCTGGGGCGGGGGCAATGGAGGGGGAGGAAAGGGCGGCCGGTGGGTGGGAAAGAGAAGAGATGGCAGGCAGAGGCCTGGAACTCTCAGCCCCTCTCCGGGAAATGCCTCAGACATATTTCAGCCTCTGGTGTCTGGGCAGTCGGGGATTTATGGGCCCGCCGTCTCCCACGATGATCTCGGTGGCGCTGAACTGTGTGTCACCCCTGATTGATGTGAGGTTGTCCTCTAGCCAGGAGGCCGCCTGCAGCCTGGACCACATCTGGAGCCTCGTCTAGCACGAGTGCCCCTGTCTGGCCCTGGGCTCCCACAGGGATCTGGGGAGGGGGGCGGGGCAGGTGGGAGCCGGGGCTCCTGCCCCTGGAACAGAGCCAGGTTGAGAGCTGCCCCACCCTCAGGCTCTGTAGGCCCCAAAAGGAGAAGGGGCTTGTCCAAGATCCCACATTGCTGGGAGAGGACCCATGCCTGGAGATAAGACGATCAAACCAAAGGGGACCTTAAAGATCCTTCAGCCAGTGTCCTCATTTTACAGGTGGAGTAACAGACCCGCAGAGAAAAAAACACCTGCAGCTAGCTATGGCAGAGCCTGTGGCCCCTGGCTCTCCAGAGTGAAACCCTAGGAGGGGTCGCTCTCACAAGGGACAGCTCTCCTCCCCCAGGTTATGGAGGAAGCCAGCTGAGGCCCTGGAGGGCGGGTCTGCCCAGGCCACTTCACTGCCACTAGCTCGCTGCGGCGCCGCCGTGTCCTTCCCCATCACCACTTTCGTAAGGGGTAAGGACGGAGGGAAGATGCTTGATTGCAGACCAGGCCCGAGACATGTGAGGGAGAGACATCCACCCTCAGCAAGAATGTCCTCTGTTCTCTCTTTTCATCTGAATGACCCCCTGCAGAAGGCATTCATCAACCCCTTGCACGGATGAGGCCACTGGATGGTCGGTAAATGGCAGCATTTGGATGTGGCCCTGGTCTGTCTGAACTCAGCCCTGGCTCCCTCACCCGGGACCCTACTGGGCCACAAAGAAGGCAGGCAGGGGTTCTAGTCTTGGCCGTGCCCCCGTTGCCCACGTGACCGCGGTGAAGCGTTTCCTCTCTCTGCACCTCCCTTTCCACACCTGCACAACAAGAACCTTTTGCCTGCTCAGGTAGAGGGCAAAATGGGTCCAGAGCACAGGCTCTTCTGGGCCCATGGGCCAGGGAAGGGTGACGGGAAGAGGCGAGAGACAGTGGAGGCTGCTGGCTCGCAAATCTAACGGGCACTAGGGAAGCTGGAAAAGCCCCGTGCCAATGTTCTCAGCCGCCTCTGCCGCTGGGCATGGCCACCTGACCAAGTTCAAACTCTTGAGACCAAGAAGTCTTTCAAGAGCTTCTGAAAATGCTTTTGTTTTCCTGGTAACGGGACATTTGTAGCTGGCATCTCCCCTACACTCTTCCAGCCTCGAACGTGGACATGATGTCGGAGTTGTAGCAGCCATCTTGCAGACATGCGGCCAAGAGAATCCCAGAGATACCAGCTGAGACAGTGTTAAGTCCCTGAACTAACAAAGCAGCTCCCTAGCTCCAGACTTCTTGTTATGTGAGGAAAACAAAAGCCACTTGTTGAAGCCACCGGCAGTCAGGATTTACGAC
Organism: Callorhinus ursinus; assembly: GCF_003265705.2. Taxonomy (NCBI): domain Eukaryota; kingdom Metazoa; phylum Chordata; class Mammalia; order Carnivora; family Otariidae; genus Callorhinus; species Callorhinus ursinus. The sequence continues at coordinate 58,440,148 of NW_027397071.1, read as the reverse complement.
CGATATAAGCAAAGCTTGTTGACATCTCCATGGTTATGCCAGTTGTTTATCACAAGTAACATGGCCATATTTTGCGTACTACCCCTGGATACGCAGGATAAACCACAGCAGGAGAGAGGCCAGGGGCCCAAGGGGGAAGGAGAGAGATGGGGGAATTAGGGCACGTGGAGTTGGAAGCTGGAAAGGCAGGGCTCTGCAGGGTGGAAATAAGAAAGGGCCACACTGGTGTGGTCCCAGGGGTCCCAGGGCAGCAGTTCGCAGTGCTGTAGCCACCCGAGAAAAGGCCGGAGAAGACCAGCGGTGGGATGGAGGGAGGAAGCTGCAAAGGACCCCAGCCTTACTGCTCCCCGCCCCGCCATCAGCATGCCCACACCCTCAACCCCAGCTGACCTCCAATGTAGGCCACGGAGAAGCCCCTTCGGGTGGTGCTGCGGTCCGTGTGCAGTAGAAGCAGAAGTTGGTTGCGGCTCGAGGTGACCGGTGCTGGCAGGTGGTGGCCGCACCAATTCCCCAGCAGGGAGGCCTCCTCGCTGGCCCCATCGAAGGCTGCCAGATGGTCGAAGTCACAGGTCCTGGTCAGGCTGTTGGGACCCTCCAGGTCCAGGTCTAGGAAGAACACCTTGACCCGGTAGCCTGGAGGCAGGCGGATGGTCCAGTGGCAGTGAATGTTGTTAGGGTAGGCGCTGGGGTACTGGGGACTGGAGAAGTTGCCCCGCACGGCCGTGTATACCTCCTGGCATTCCCCTGGGTTGGGGAGAGGAGGACAGAAGGGACCACAATGAGAAGGGTGGGGACTGTCACCCTCTGCAGTACAGCTTGGGCAGAGGGCCCCAGAAAGGTCCTAAAACCACCCTGGCAGGTGGTGGGCACCGTGGTGGGCAAACCAGACAATGGATCCCAAAGCCTGCTTTAAACAGAAACTAGCTGAAGGCCAAGACTCTCATTCCAATTGGCAGTCCACTTCACGAGTGCTGGTCTGGTTAGGAATTCAATAACCAGACCTAATACTTGTCCTCAGAGTTGAGTCCAAACTTGGACTTGACAGACAAGCTGGCTCATGACATGACCTTGCTCATTTCCTCACTGCCCCTCATCCAGCTCTAACTTCCACCCTCCCCAAACACCTCGTAGCATACGAGCACACTAAACCCTCTCTGTCCTCCCTGCCTTCGCGCATGCTGATCTCTCTGCCTGGAATACCCTTCCCTTCCTTCTGCCTCTGGTTAACTCCTTCAAAGCACTACTCAATTCTCTCCTCCTCCAGGAAGTCATCCATGATTCTTGTTGTTAACAAAGACCACAGTGGGTTGTCATTGTCTATTTCTTTCTCCATCTCCTCCACTCTCTAGTTCATTCATTCATTTGTACACACATTGACTGAATCCGTTCTATGTGGCAGGTACAGAGACAAACCCATAGGAACTCACAGTCAGGGGAAATCAACGTGCCGGCCACGTACATAAATGATAAGTGTTAGATCGTTGCTGCAAAAAAAAAAAAAAAAACAAAGAAAAAACTCCAGGAGGAGTTGAAAGGACGGACTAATTTTGAGTCAATCAGGAAGACTTCACAGAGGAGGTGACATGCTACGCCTTGGCACTGGCCAGGCAGGGTCATGCACAGCATGCACAGGGGCCTCGAGGTATAGCCCCAGCCCCTTCTACCTGAGAAGTAGTAGGCCTTGAAGCCCCGGCCTCCAATGTTAAAGTCAGACTTGAAGACCACCTGCAGCTCGTGGCCCAGGGACACAAGAGTTGGGGGCCGGGTGCTGCCACAGTAGTGATGCCCGCGGGCGGGGCCAGGCCCCCCAAGCACAGCCACGTAGTCATAGGTGCACTCCTCACTACCCTCCACCTGGAAGTCCACGAACACCAGCTTGACAGTGGCAGGGCCGGAGGCGTGGATCACCCAGTGGCACTCCACGTTGTTGGGGTAGTTGTCCGGGTACTCAGGGCTGGTAAGGACCCCTGAAAGGCCCATTAGGACACCACCACACACATCTGCAAAGAAGCCCTCCTGAGCTGACCTTTCTTCCTCCCCGTGGCCCCCCAACCCCCTCCCTTGGGAACAGGACACCCCTCAACGTGCCACCCCCCATGGGTATCTATCTCATGGAAACCTCGTCACCATCCACTGAGTGCTTGCTGTGTGGCAGGCACAGACCTGGCACTTGGCGCCGACGCTGTCTTTTGACACCATTACCATCACCCTAGGGGAATGCACAGTGGTTCTCCCCATTCTATGGTTGCAAAAATGGAGGCACGGATAAGTAACTTACCTGGGGGAGTCTAGGTTCACCCAGATAGACCCTGAGACAAGGGTATGAGCATAAGGAGTTTATTTGGGAGCTATAAGGGCCAATAAAAGGCATGTCAAGCCAGCTGCCGAGCCCTGTTGGGGAATCCTGGGGGAATGGCGTCAGGCACGCACCTCAGGGTTATGTCACCTGAGACAAAGGGAGCTGGGGCATTTGTACACCAGCTCCCAAGAGTCCAGGCCGAGGGCTGTGGGGATAGAGGTGACCTGCCGAAGTAGACTTGAGAACAAAGCTTCACGTAGAGATATGGAGGTTGGCAGGAGCCACTGAAGTGATGAGTCCCCGGGAACCTGGGTGGGGCCCTGACGGCAGGCCACCCAGCTGGTAATGGGGAGAGCAGGAACTGCCTGGTTGCAGAGCCTGGGCACTTGACCTTGTGATTTTCCTACCAGGCCTGTGGGGCACAGAGGCTGAGGTGCCCGAGTTCAGCAATATTCTCAAAGCTCCCTGACAGAGGAAACCGAGGCTTGGAGAGAGGGTCTGGTGAAGTGGAGATGGGCTTGAAGCCTGAAGACGGGTGTCGGTCCTCAGCTCTGTCTTCTCGGAGGGGTGTGACCCTGGGCAAGTGACCCAGCCTCCATGAGCCTCATGGGAATACGAGGGTCGGAAGACCTGCCCAGCCTGATCCACCAGGTGCAGGCTCATGCAGAATCTCCAGGGCTGATGAAACCCTTTTGGAACCCAGCCCTGCCAATCCAGCCAGGAGGTGGCTGATGATGAATGCCCTGACCGGCTGGAGGCACCAGCAGGGTGGGGCACACTGCTATTTCCCAAGACGCCAAGAACCTCGCCCCAGGGCTTGGCTTTGTGAACCTAGCTCTGCTCTGGGCTGGGTGCTAAGACTTCTTGTCCCAGTGTTCGTGCTTTCAGCCTTGTAACCTTGGGAAGGCACACTCCCTCTCTACTCTTAACTTTATTGTTTGTGAAATGAGAGGGCAGGTTTTGACAGTCTGTGAGATCCTTTTCCATGTGAACACACTTAGCAGAAGCTTTTGAATTGTGCTCCGGAGCTTTGCAGCAGCCCCCTGGGGCATCCATTGGCCTGCAAGTGGGGCAAATTTCACTCCTATGCTGTATTCAAGCTCTTTAATGCGCTGAACAACAGCATCCACAGGTCACAGGTCATATATAAAAATTTCACTCACTGGAGGCCATCCATATTGACTTATGTTTTCAGTGATTGGCTTATAATAAGTAAATGTTAAAAATATGAACTTAAAAAATACAGTAAATGCATACCAAGAAAATACTGCCTCTATCTTTTTTATATATAAAGGATTAACCTAAGTTTCCATTTGCTATAATGGCACTCCTGTTTTTAAAAATGCTGGAAAAGGGGCACCTGGGTGGCTCAGTCGTTAAGCGTCTGCCTTTGGCTCAGGTCATGATTCCAGGGTCCCGGGATCGAGCCCCGCATCGGACTCCCTGCTCCGCGGGAAGCCTGCTTCTCCCTCTCCCACTCCCCCTGCTTGTGTTCCCTCTCTCGCTGTGTCTCTCTCTGTCCAATAAATAAATAAAATCTTAAAATAAAATAAAATGTTGGAAAACATTGCTTATGGTATTATGACTTTGATATCCTAACATTTTAAAAACCAAAGAGTCTAAAATTCCAAAACTGTGATGAGATCAGTCTGTGATTCTTGTGTTTTGGCATTCCGCAGTTCTGTGCCTCAAAAGCCAGCTCAGGGAGGGGCACCCCACCCGGGCCCTCCGACTGTTGTATGGGGAACCCTGCGCCCCAAGAGCCTCTGTGGTTGTCTGTGGCTTAAGCGGACACAAGTAAGGTATTGGGTTTGGGCCCTGGGAGAAGGGAGGAGGTTTGAGTGTGTGCAGAGAGGCCTGGAGACAAGAGGAAAGCTGAGAAGAGCAAAGCCTCTGCTCCCCTCACTAGACTAAGGGGCAGGTTTCCAGGTGGAGGGAGGGAGGGTTAGGGATCCACAACGTAAGAGGCATTAGGTAAAGCCTGGGGAGGGAGCGTGTCACCGGCTCCACACAGATGGCCCTCGTGCATCTTTTACTCCAGAGGACTTGGGGTGGGGCGCCAGGGGTCCCTGCGCTCGTAAATGATGGGGTGCTGCAGAGGGACGGGCAGCAGGGGCAGCCTGGTGTCCTCTCCTTCGTCCTGATGCCATGTCATGGGATAAGAAGGACCATAGGGAGCACAAAAGGCCTTGCTCCTGGATACAGTGAGACCTTCCCAGGGCTCCCAGGACTGCTGCCCTGAAGGTGGGAACCCACAACCACCATGACCACCGCTGGAAGCTGTTCTTGTCCCTGAGCTGTGGCAGCAGGGCCACCGAGGCTCCGAAGCTGCCAGCAAGCCTCGCCTCAGCCCACGGCTCTCCTCCCCCCGGCCCCCACAGGGCCCCCCTCTCCCTGCCAGGTCCCCCTTGCCTTTCTGGTAGCCGGCAGAAAAGCCTCGGCTGGCCACGTGCTTGTCTGAATGGAAGACGACAGACATGACGTGCCAGGAGGAGGCGAAGGGTGGTGGGGGCACCCGGCCGCAGAACCTCCCCAGCAGGCTGCCCTTGTCCCCCGAGGCCCCGTTGTACACCTCCAGGTAGTCGAAGCTGCAGGAGTCGTGGTACTCCAGGTCGAAGGCGTGGAAAGTGAGCAGCACCGAGGAGCCCTCGGCCACCACAATCAGCCAGCTGCACTCTGTGTTGTAGGGGTAGAGCCTGGGGAAGTTGGGGCTGGAGAAGTTTCCGGAAGGTGCTGAGAGCACACCCCCACATTTGATACCTGGGGCAGGAGGGAAGAATGGCTCAGTCAGTGCTGGGGTCCTGGATGGTAGACCCGGCCACAGACCTGGCCACAGTCTTCGGGATGGGGTGAGGGAGCATGAGGCCATGACCCTAAATCAATTCACTGATGCACATGTTTGCTCATTCATCTGCTTAATCCTCAAATACTTATCAAGCACTCTTTTATTCATTCAACAAATACCGTCTGAGTGCTAGGCAATGTTCTAGGTGCTGGGGTTTCAGCAGGAACAGAACAGACAAAAATTCTTGCCTTTGTGGAATCTCCTGGGTGGTTCTGATTGGGGAACACAGATGATAAACACGTTGAATAAAATACAGAGCATATTGAAGAGTGATTAGTGCTATGGGGAAAAATAAAGCAGGGAGAGGAGACAGAAATGTTGGGGCAGATCTATAATTTTAGATAAAACAGTACCATATGCCAGATCCTAGGCGTATACCGTAGGGAATTTAAAAATTACAAATGATAATACCCCACCCTCAGTGAGGATGCGCACAGCCCTACTGTAGTGTCACAAGTACATTCTTATATGCGCGTATTTGCTTATATTTAAAAAAAGAAAACAATGGAAGGAAACTAATAAAAATGATTCTCTGTCAGGGGAAGGAGTAAACAGAGGGGAGGAAAACAGGCATGAAGCTAGACCTTTTTCAATGAGACCTGTTTTATAATTTTGACTTTATAGTCATGAATGACTTTTTTTTTTTAAGATTTTATTTATTTATTTGACAGAGAGAGAGAGACAGGGAGAGCGGGAACACAAGCAGGGGGAGTGGGAGAGGGAGAAGCAGGCATAGGCTGAGCAGGGAGCCCGATGCGGGGCTCGATCCCGGGACCCTGGGACCATGACCTGAGCCAAAGGCAGACCTTAATGACTGAGCCACCCAGGCGCCCCTCATGAATGACTTTTAATATAATTTTTAAATTAGCAAAAAACCATTTTAAGTAACCCCTAAAAATCCAAAACTGGGGGTGCCTGGGTGGCTCGGTCTGTTAAGCGTCTGCCTTTGGCTCAGGTGATGATCCTCGCAGGGTCCTGGGATCGAGCCCCATGTTGGGCTTCCTGCTCAGCGGGGAGCCTGCCCCTCCTCCCCCACCCCCCCACACCCCGCTTGTGCGCGCATGCTCAGGCTCTCTCTCAATTAAATAAATAAAATCTTTAAAAAGAAAACACAAATATTTTTTAAAAGTCCCAAACTGAAACAAATATCATATACACATATATCAAGTTGGAGGCACATTCATCATGGGGGGAAATGATTTCAAATGACTTGGAAATATACTTTTTTGACTGTACATTCCTAGTGGGATATATCCCCGGGACAAAATGAAGCAGAGAAGTCTGAAACTTGACTCAGGAGACTTACTATTTGTAATAACAGTCAGTACTGCTATTTTACAGTATTTTATAAATTGGAATAAAGCATGTCTGCTAATGTCAATAGGAGCTAAGATGTTCCGTGTAAGAAGAGAGTGATACAACCATAAAATTAAAAAATTAAATAGAACGCTTGTGATCTTCAATTTGAATTAAAGACAGTATGAATTTAAGATTTATTTTTGTTTCTAAAAAAAAAAATTTAATTTCCTAGCTCTGTTTACTGAAAAGGTCAAAAAGCCTGTACTGGGCCCGGGCTGACTCAGCACGGGGCTCTCCCGGGGAGCGCACTGTGGAACGGGAGGGCGGTCAGCAATGCCACAGGGACCCGAGGGACGGGGGCTAATCTTGCTGGGCCAGCACTGTTGGGGGGATGGGGGCACAAGATTCACAGGAAAGGTGGTGTTTGAGTCTGACCAGGAGGGACAAGAAGGTCGTTAGTTGGGGACAATTTGGGGGGAGGAGATGGCACGTACTCACAGTCACCTAGCCTCCCTGAGCCTCAGTCACGCATCTGTGAAATGGGGTGGCTGTGAGCACTGATGAGACAAAGCTTCTCCTTCAAGGGCCTCAGATGCACACCCAGCTCGGGTTGTCGGCTCCCTGTCGGCCCCTGCGGCACGCCCGGCACGAACCCTGTCTGATGCATGCCTTTATGGCAAGAGGACAGAGGGATATTCTGTCCGGTGCCTGTCATTGTCCTGCCCCCAGCCCTGCCCATGGGACAGGAAAAGCCCTTGGAGTGTTGGAGCAGAATTCTTGTGGCCAAGGAGGTCCCAGGTGCCAGCACAAGTGTAGGCCTTGCCCTCCGGGACTCAGCCAGACGCCCTTGAACCCCAGGATCACCCTTGGGCCACTATAGCTCCGGAGGCTAGAAAATGGGAACAGCTAGCTTCTCCCCTACAGGAAGGAGTGAGACGCCTGGGGACCCAGCCCACCTCCGCCACTGAAGAGGTGACTGGCACATTCCCTTTCCTTCTTTGAGCCCCACTTGAGCCTGCAGGAAAACGAGGCACTGAGGGCTGCTTGCTGAGCGCCCCCAACATGCACGCCCCTTGAAGTCCAGTGAACTGATGACTGCTTCACAGACCGGCACACAACACAATGGGGCCGGAGCAGCATGAGGCGACCTGGGGCCAGGGTGCTAGCACAGGGTTCTGGGAGCTCCCAGGAGGGAGCCTCTGAGGCTGATGGAAGGATGTGGAAGGCTTCCTGGAGGAGGTAGTGTTTGACCCAAGTTTGATAGATGAGCCACATGTTCTCCGAAGGCAAAAGAGAACAGGGACCTTCCACACAGAGGGTGAAGCATTTCCAGAAGGGGGTACGATCCTCTGCCAGAGCTCGGGGTGCCCAAAGGACACAGGGGACCGAGGCTGGATATTATATAGAGAATTGGGGCCAAACCTGGGGGACGCCGAATGCCATCAGGAAGAACTTTGATTTCACCTGGCTGGTGGTGGGGAAGTGCAGCAGGCTCTCAGGAGGAGGGTAAAGACTTCCTCCAGCAATAAACCTTCCATTGCCTCTGAGCCGTTCCCTCAGCCCTTGGTAACTATACCTCCTTGGACAGGTTACTGAACCTCTCTCTGCCTCAGTTCCTTCAACTGTAAAATGGAGGACTCATACCCACCTTGAGGTTTGTCCTGAAGATTAAATGCAATTGTATTTGTAAAGCATCTGGCACATAGCAGGTACTCTGCAAATACTGTCTTTTACCATCTCAGAAGCAAATACATCCTCAACTCAGCCAACTCCCCGCAAAAAGGCCTCCTGCTTTCTGGCCTCCCACATAGAAACCTCCTGAGACCCTGGCAGCCACCTGGCCACCCCCCGACCCCCCCACCCCCCATCACAGAGCCTGCCTGTGTCCTCCAGAGCTCCTACCTTTCATAGCATGGGCCCTGGGGCCTGGGCCCAGCAGCACCACCACCAGCAGCAGACAGGACCCCAGCTCTGCCAGCATCCCCTCACTGGGGGCCCCCACGGGTCTGCAGAGCTCGGGGCAGGTCAGGATCTGAGGGTCTGGAGCAGGGGGAAGGGAAATGAGTCTGAGAGGGCCTCCAAGTTAATGGTGGCCTGAATAATTCATCGGCCCCTCGAATTAGTAAGCTGATCCCCAGGTGCTTCCTTCATTCCACCCTGAGGTGACGGATCTAGTGTCACCGGCTTGACACATTCTGAGATCTGCACTGGCTGCCCTGGATCGGGAAAGGACGCACCTCAGGGCGGGAAGGGAATTTGGTGATGGAGAAAGGCCATGAGTGTTGGGGCTAAGCAGATCTGGCAACCACCCTCAGTCAGCCTCTAGCCCGCCAGGTGGCCTTGAACGAGTCATCTAGCTCCTCTGGGTCTCAGTCTTACTCATCTGTCCAGTGGGGCCATTCAACCCTGCCTGTAGGAAATGGCAGGCTGTGACCTATGCTGCAGCCCAATGGTGGTCCCATGCCCACCCACGGAGGAGCTGAAGGGACCTTCTAATTAGTGGGACAAGTGGGAAAGGCATCCTTCAGACATGCTTAGATTAGCTCAGAGGGAGGGCAAAGGAGGCTGAGGGCAGCTGAGGAGGGAAAATTCTATTTTCATGGAAGAAAGCAGCCGGAATAACAGAATGGGAAAATTGTATTGTGCATCTCCTAAAGTGACCATGGATCCGGGCCACAGTGTAAATTCTGGCCAGGAATATTAGATATTCCCTCCTCAACTGATCCACAAACCCTGCCCGAGCATTACTCTGTGCCAGGCTGGGTGTTAGGAGCGAGGCTGCGGGAACGCCCTCAAGGGCTCTGTGTCCAACAGGAAACAGGCTCTACTTCCTCTGGGAGCCGTACTTGGTTCTGTTCAGCCCAGCGCTCGTTCCCCAGCAACTTCGCTGCGCAGAGCCTGCACAGGGCATCCGAGGGAAACACGGCACACTCCTGCCTCCCAGTGAGGAGCCTGGGCTCTGGTTGGGCCCACAAGGTCTGATTCCTGGCTCTGCCACTCCTGCCGGGCTGGGGCAGCCTGGGAAAGTGGCCCAACCTCTCTGAGGCCCGGTCTCCCGAGCACGAAGAGGAGAAAGCTAGTAGCTTGTTGTCCGCTGCGGGGATTAGATGAGCCGGCGCCTCGCTCTGTGCTTGGGAGCAAGCATGATTTTTATTTACCTCAGAGGAACTCAGAGGGCCATCTGCCAGACCACCTGCTGCTTCTGGCCCATCCTTGTATCAGGAGGTCCCCAGGGAGCCCTTTGCTGCCAGCATGGGAGGCCACCTGGAAGGTGTTCAGCAAAGAGCATCGGGGATGGTTGGGCCTGAGGGATTGGCTTACCTTTGGGGCTTGATTGGCAGCAACAGAAAGGTTCTGCTGTCCTGAGCCATCTGAGGGGACAGGAGATTTTATCGCCCCCATTGTGTGCATGAGAGAGGGTGCTGACCTAGTGCCTGCTGAGTGCTGGGGCCTGGTGCCAGGAGCCTCATGCCCATGCGCGTGTGCCCTTCCAACGTCACAGGCACACGGTAGACTCCCTGCCTCACAGGGGAGGAAACCAACACCTAAAGGGTCTGAGCCCACTGTCCTGGGTCGAGTCGCTCCACAGGAAGACCCTGTGACAAGGATTCAGGGGCCAGTAGCTTATTTGGGAGGTGATCCCAGGAAGCACAGGGAGGGGCATGGGGAAGTGAGTCAGGGATGAGAAGGAGCCAGTTGAGGGCATGGTGATGAGCCACTGCCACTGTGGACAACTGAGGCTCCACCCCCATGAGTGCCTCTGGGAGACGGTGTAGACTACGGCCCCACGTTATTCCCGTGAGGGGTGAGAAATGGCCCAAAAGTGCAGGGGTTGCAGGCAGAAGCTGTTTGCATGCCCAGGAATGGTGAAAACCAGGGGTGTGGACAGGGCCATGGCGGCATCGGCGGAGTCCTGCAGGACAGAAGACTGTCGCCCTTAGTGCGGCTTCACCCTTGATCTGCTATCCCTGGAATCACTCACCTCTGAAATGTTCATTCCACCCCTGAAACAGGCATCTCTTCCCGTGCTCCCTGCAACCTCTGGTCTCTTTCCCTGCCCTTCTCCCCACACCTGGCATACCCTTTGCCCCATCTTCTCTCTTGGGCTTAGATTCCAAGGTCAGGGCCGTCCTGCTCTTTCAAGACATCCGCTGGATCAGCCCAGCTGGCCGCACACTCCCTTGCGGGTCTGGGCTTCTGAGCACTGCTGGGCAGCATGCCATCACCATGCGGCGGCACTAGCACTGTTTCAGCATCTCCAGCCCTTCCTGGGTCTCAGTTCCACCCCCCAGCCTTTCCGTGTTTCCCTAGGTGGCTCTCTCTCTGACCCTCCACGGACATCATCCCAGATGGCCACCAGTCTCCCCCTACAGATAACCCCAGCCCCTCCTGCAGAGCGAAAAAGACGTAAAGCAGAAACCCCTTCATCTCACAGCCCTCACCCTGTCTCCCGGTGCTCACGCGTCTCTTCCCTCCAACCTCAGGGAACGGTGGTTCCACATCCTGTCCGAGGCCAATTCCCCTCCTGTGCCCGGAGCCCGCCCCTCTCACTGCCGTAGGGACCTAACCCTGCATTAGCTCCCCATTCTCCAGGGCCCCGGCCTCGCCTGCCTGGCTGCTCTTCTCCCATCCCCATTTAGGCGTCATGGGGGTGGCTGGGATACAAACACTTTCCATGAGCCTGTGTTTCCCCCTTCAGCTCGCACCCTACCCATCTGCTGGCTCTCAGAGCCCGGCTTCTTGAAGGCTGTGTCTTCCCTTTCTCTCCTCCTCTCCCTCCTCTAGGGTCTACCGGGCTGTGGGCATATTACTGCCACAAAAAAAACGAGGATTTGGTCAGCAAAGTGCAAGGCACAGATAGCTGTTGGGCAGGCAACCGGCGGTAACCACCAGAGTGCCCCTCGGGCCCCTCAAAACCCACAGCGAACTCATCGCCACTCCCCACCCCCAAAATTGCTTCTCCTTTGGGGTTTCCAATTCTAGGTGGTGGCACGGCCAACCCACCGAGCCGGAAATGTAGCAGCTGCCTCGGCCTCCCTTCCCTTCAGTTCTGTACTTGAGCTTGGCGAGCACTTTAGGCTCTGAAACAACTTCTGAAACCACCGCTCCCCACACTCACCACCTGGCTCCTGTCTGCCCACCTCCCTGGCCAGCGCCCAAACTGCTCTCTGCCCTCATCTCTCCAAAACACGGATCTGACCGCATCACCCCTCTGCTCAGGATAAAACCCCAAGTCCTCTGCTTGGCATTCCTGCTTCTTCAGGACACCCCAGGCTTCCTTCCTGTCTTTCCTGCCCCCATCCCAGCTGCCGGCATCTCCCTCACTCCTTATGTGCTGCGCCCTGAGCCTCAACTGCCCCTCTTTCTGTCCCATCATCTCTTGACAGACTCTTACTCATCCTTCAGAAGGTTACCACCTCCTCCAGGGAGTTGTCCTGGCCCTACCCCAAGCTGGGAAAGTGCCCGCTCCCTGGGAGCACCTGCAGCACAGAAAGGACCACCTGGCTTTTCTGCAAACATCCTGTGTTCTAGGGCTTTCGCTCCAGTGCCCCACACAGGGCTTAGCCCAGAGCCCACCATCTCATTCTCTCCGTCCCGGCTGCACACCGTCCCCTAGCACACACTTAGTGCTCAGCAGCCATTGGTGGATTGAACTGCTCGGGAACACACTAGGAGGTGTCCCTGTCAATTTGAGCCCATGCTCATCTGTGTCCAAAGCGTGTGCTTTTACCCCCGCCCAGGGGGATGGCAGGGTGTCTGGTGTTGTGATTTTGCCCGGAGCTCCTAGAACCAAGACCATGTGGGTTCAGACTGCAGCTCTGGCAGCTACTAGCTGTGTGACCTTGGACAAGTCACTTTGCCTCTCCAGCCCTTGTTTCCTGAGCTGTGAGAGGAGAACCGTGGCCACCTGTCGGGCATTGTGAGGACCAGACGGGTGAAGGCACGTGGAGTGCGGAGAGGGCCAGCGCTAAGCTCGAGTACGTGCTCTCTCTCTCCTCCCGCCTTCCGTTTGTGCAGACTCCCAAGGCTCCACAGACCTCGGGTCAGCTTCCATGTTCTTTTCATCTCTCCTGGACGTCTCCTCTGCGTGGGGCCTCCCCTGCCGGGCTGCCGCTCCCTACCAGCAGCTGCCTGGCCTCAGCTTCTCTCCCTGTCCCCAGGGGAGGTGGTGGAGAAGGAAGAAAGGCTGTCCTTAGCCTGCGCACCAGGGTCCTTAGTGAGTGCCCAAGCCGCCCACAGGACAGTCAACCCCAGTGGCCCGGCGGCCTTCCAGTGCCAGGCTGTGCAGACTCCCACAGCCAAGCCCTGGGGACACACTCTCAAACTTCCAGGGGGTGTCTTGGCATAGGGATGACTCTCCTCCCCATGACTGGCACTGCCATGCCGCAGACACCTAGTGGACACAAGGGAGGCCCCTGAGGAGTGTTGTGAACATGTCTGGGGTGGGGGTACCTGTCTCCGTCACTGTGCAGATTTGTCTGTCTCGGGGTGCACCTGTGCCATCAGCTGGTCGTGCTGTTTCCTCGGGCACACAAACCCTTCTTGGCGTCTATGCATCAGGCACCAAGTACACTAATCTCTCTGTGGGTGACTGTCCGTTTCTGCATGTGCATATGCCCTTTGCAACTGCACCCAACACCGTGCATTCAGAGCCATTCTTTTGCACACGTTCCCATCTCTGTGCATGCACACGGATCACACCTACTGCTGCCTCTGCGTAGACATGTGTCTCGATGTCTATGGATATGCATGTACTCAGCTCTCTCTGGATATATATGATCATTTCTGAGGGAATGTCCCTCCCTGGGTGTCCATCTGGGTCTAAGTGCAAATGTCATAGCTGTGTGCATGCATGACCGTGTCAGGGGATCTGCGCCTCTCCACACGTACACGTTTATCATGATAAGCTCATGTCTATTTCCACGGGTACACAGCTTATAGGTCTGTGTCTCAGTTGTCACCTTTGGCCGGCACGTCTACCTCTGAGGCTCCTCTCCAAGCCAATTTTGTTTTCCCGTCCACATTCTGTTCCTCCACCCGGGTCAGGGGAAGTTACCCACGGGATAGCAAGGGTGCTGCCTCAAGCCTCCCTTTCCCACAGAGGTCTGAGCTGACAGAAGGGTCTATGACAGACAGCAGGGAGCAGGGAGGCCGTGCCACCCCAGGGGATTCCTGGCTGGGCTGCAGGGAGTCACATCTCTCCATTAACCGGGGCCCTGGGGACTTAGGGGAGCTTCCCATGAGGATGGGCCTGGTGTCAGAGGCCAGGAGGGAGGGACTCCCAGGGAGCACCCACACCCTCTCCTCCCTATGTCTGCAGGGACTGGCCCTGCAGGGTGGGAGATGGGCATGTCACATCCCAAACTTTCTCTGCCGGGGCCTGCTCGAAAGCCACGGGGTGGCACAGGGTGAGTGGGTGAGGATAGGAGGGAGAAGCAGAAAGGAAAAGGAGGTGGGAGGGAATACGGGCAGCCGACAACTAGGAGAACCAGTGAAGAGAAGGGTGAAGAGCAAGGGGGAAAGCTGAAAGCCGGGGAGGCAGGTCCTGACCGAGACAAGGCTGGTGGTGGGCTGGGGGGGAGTCCCTGGGGTGGACAGCAGAAGGAGGCTGCCCCTCACAGCCCTGGGAGCCACAAACCAGCCCCAGGGCTGGGACTCTGTGAAAATGACACCGTCTCCCTCCCCCAAGTCTGCGTCTCTGTTTTTTTCTCAGTCGCTCTGCCCTGTCTTTTCCCAAGGCTATGCTGCGAAGGCCACATACTGGGAATGATGTCCCAGAAGAACAGATGTGCCCAGGACCAGGTGTCCCGGGAGGCCCCGGACAAGGAAGTGACCTTCACAGCCTCCGGCTCCTGGGCCAATGAGAAGAAAGTGAGGAGGGGGCCAGGATCGCCCCCTTTGGTGGGGCCTGCCAGGCCCTGGGTCCTTCCACACCGTATCTCACTGAACTTCCCAACCAAGCAGGGAGGGGCTCCTGCCCCCATAGCACAGTGGAGGAGCTGGGCCTGGCGGGGTGGGCACCCTTGGTCCTGGGACAGGGCGAGAACCGGGGGCCAGGCAGAGAACGGGCCTCTCATGGGCCCTGCTCACCCTCAGCAATGCTAGGCCACTGCCATTAGCCAGGGTTTAGTGGAAAGGGTGACGGGTCTCGGTTCAAACCGTCCTGGGTTTGGACCTGTGTTTCACATCTGAGAGGTAATGTAATTTTGGGCAAGTCACTCACTTACCCGTGGAGCCCCGGTTTCCTGGTGTGGGAAGGGGGCTTACTAATCCCACTCTCCATCTCCGTGGGCTGCTGCATGGACTAAATGCAAGGTCCGAGAGGCAAAAGGGCTTTGCAAACTGTGAAGAGCTGTGCACCATCAGTGTCTTGGGGGGGCTACACTAATGACTGGGGTGACCGTGACAGTGAGCTGGGCGGTGGGCGAAGCCCTTTGTGCAGGTCAGGTCATCTCCTGTAATCCACACATCCCTCCAAGTAGGCCCCCCCCCCCCCATCGGCCAGTGCACAGACTGGGGCACAGGGATGACCCAGGATCGTAGTCCTACTGAATGGCAGGACTGGGATTCCAACCCAGGACCATGGAGCTGCAAGCCTGGTGCTGAGTACTGTGTGGGATCCAGGGGAGTCTGACCGAAGGTGAAGGCGGTCCTGGAAGAGGATTTGCAGGGCCAGGAGCAGAGGGGTGGGGGAGGCTCAGGAAGGAAGCCTCCTGCTGGCCCAGCTTCTCCCCTCCGCTCCCTTTGATGGCCAATTAGTCCAGCTTCTTCGGCAAGCCAGGACCTTTAACAAGGTTCAAGGTTACATACAGGGAAACCGCCCTGGTGACCTTTCCTGCCTCCGGAGAGGCGGCTGGGATGGCTGTCCCAGAATTACAGCCTCCAGGGAGGGGTCTGGAGTGTTCTACGGCCTCGTCTTACCCCCCGGGCCCTCATGTCCTTCTCCCCCGCCCACCACAGTCCACCTCTTACACCTCCACCCACCCCCACCCAGAGCTCAGGCTCCTGGGAGCCTTCCAGAGCCCCCTGCCTGGCACTGGATACCAAGCCTAAAGCCTCCCTGCCCCCCAGCAACTGTTGAGCTCCTACTGTTTCAGGCACATTCATATCCAGTCATATCCAAGCTATGTGACCTTGGGCAGGTTCCTTAACCGGGGAGGTTAAGTTTCCGTATCTGTAAAATGAGAATAATGAGTTAATGTTTGCAAAGGGTTTAGAAGAAGAGTACCTGGCAAGTAGTACATTCTATTTACTAATTTAAATTCATTAATTTAAACAAAGTTAGAAATCTTTACAACAATTTTGCAAGGGAAGGATCATGAAGCTCCATTTTATGGTCTGGTAATCAGAGCTCAGAGAGAGTTGCTTTTATTAGTTCATTTATTCAACAAGCATTATGGAGCACCTACTGTCTGCCAGGCCAATGCTTAATATTTTGGGCACTTTATCTCACAGTTCTGTGAGGAGGTGTTAGTATACCCCAAGGTTTCCAAACCCCTCCTGGGAGGCAGGACTACCCTGGGCGAGACCCCCGGCGGCTGATTGTCTGTCTCTCCCAGCACCGGATCGCTGGCAGAGAAGCGACCGGATCGCTGGCAGAGAATTATCGGGGCTGTATTTCAGCCCATGGCACAGAGTAAGTGCTCAATAACTATCTGTTGAGAGAAGGGGTAAAAGTATCCCTAGCTTACAGATGAGGAAGTGAAGTTCAGAGTAATGAAGCGATTTGCCCAAGATCACGCAACTGCTCAGTGGTGGAGTTGGGATTTGAACCTAAGTATAACCAGCTCGAAAGCCCGTGTTCTTCCTGTGACACCGATTCTACCCACATGGAGGCCCGTTTTTGAGGAGGAAGATGAGGTCTGAGCTAGTGCTCAGACTTGGGTCGGAGGGTTGGAGATGCCTGGAGTGGCAGAGCTGGGGACCGAGACCCCTGCAGCCTTTTTCATTGAGACCCCTGGTCCCTCCTGCCTCCAATCTGTCTACCTGGCTTTCTCCTCAGGCCACCGGCCATCCCGGTCAGGGAAGCAGCACTCCCTCATCAGGTCCCCCATTAAGACGGGGGGGCCCCCCCCGAGCTTCCAGAAATTCCAAACGCATAAGGGGCCACACTCAGCCTCCAGGGCCTCATCGCAGCTTACTGCTTACAAGTTACCTGTTAGTCGCGGTGAGAGGGAAGGGTGCGGGGCGGGGGGGGGGGGGGGGGAAGCCGGAGGAGGGGGGTGGGACGGGGCCTTGGGCCATCCGGGCTTGGAGGAGACTTCAGAGAGCAAGTCCAACCCCCTTTCCCACCCATTTCTTAGCTGTGGAAACTGAGGGCCAGGGAAGGCAGAAAGATGACAGAGCCCCCCTTCACAGAGTGTCCAGGCTCTTTCACATTTATTCTAATAGCTTCTGTGACCCTGGGGACTGCAGATACCTCCAAAGTCAGTGTCTTCAAGAACCTAGCAGAAAGCCTGCACACAAGTGGGCGTTCAGAAATGCTTGCTGAATACACGAAGGAAGGAGTTACTTTGTTCTCAGAATAATCTGGTGAGGTAGGACTTACTATGCCATTGAGGAAACAGGCTCAGAGAGAAGGGAATTGACAACAGCATCTCAGGCTGCTGGAAAATGATCTCCAGACGCCAGGGACACATGTGGGGTGGGGCACCAGAGTGCAGGGGGTTGAGGAGTGAAGGGAGGTGAGAAAGGAGACCCTGCAAGCTGGAGGTAGCTCTTCAAGGAGAGGCTGAAAATACGGGAGGCGAGAGCGAGGGCAAAGAGGCTGAGAGACAGAGAGTGCGTTCTTCTCTGGAATAACATGGAGGGAAGGCAGGCTATTGCTGGGTTTTGTTGAGTTGTCATGAGGGAAACTTGGATAGGCTTCAGGGCTGGTTGGATGGAGCCAGTAAAGGCTTGCTGGAGATCCCTTGAAACCCTTCCTCTGGAGCATGGGGGGCAGTTCCCCGAAGGTCGTCATGGGCCTGGGCATGAAGGTTTGCTTCCTGGCAGAGAGCCCTGCTGCCCTCGGAGGGGGCAGAGGAAGGGGATCAGGGCTCACAGAGACCCCCATTGTGGGCCAGGCACAGCACTGCACACTTTCCTTACACCATCTCAACCCCAACCCAACCCACAGTCATGTGACTCCCACCAGCTCATTGATTCGTTCAACAGACGCCATGTCAAAATTCACTGGCCAGACATGGTGCTAGCTGGGGTGGTGGGGAGGGAGCGGGCAAGCTACGGACCCCTCCTGTCACGCAAGAACACCACTTTCTCCACCAGGCGCTTTACCTCTTGAGCATCTCTCCGTTTCTTTGCCTGTGAAACAGGGAAGCTACTGCTCCCTAAAGATCGCGAGCATTGAGTTGCCTTAGCGGGCCCTGTTCATGGACCACCTCTGCCACTCGTGCACCAGGAGGAAGCTGCGGGAAGTCCCTACAAGCACGTGGCTCCTGCAGCTCTCGGTCTCAGGGCCCCCCTGGCTGCCAGGCACTGAGCCCACCCCTGGGAGGCCACAAGTGTGGGGAGTTGGTGCCCTGGAGCAAGCCTCAGCCCCCTAGGGCACTTACCATAGGCTGAGTCCCTTAGAAGCCAGGTGAATCCCTGTACTTATAAAGTTATTGTCTGTGTTCCTGGTTCTACGCTCTAGTTTCCATTCCACTGTTCCAAATTGTACGCTCCAATATGGGCCTCTATGTTCAACAGAATTGGCTTCCAGCCCAAATTCGATGTTCCTTGTTGCAAGCACCCCCATCACCTTCCTCCTCGCCTCCTTCCAGGAGCCCTTGTGGTCAGCCAGGCCAGAGGCGAAGTTCGCCCGACGTCTGGGTGGAGGAGACGATGCAGGCTCACTTGCCCCTGAAGCTGGCTGGTATGGCCTCCCACCAGGCCCGGTGTGCCCACCTGGCCGCGGAGCTGAGTGCTGCCATCTGGGACCCGGTTAAGGCTGTCAGCCCGCGCTGTTACAAGCTAGTGTGCTCCGTCAGCATGGGGAGCCAGGGGCAGGATGACGCAGTGGCCTCCAGCCAGAGCCTGTGAGATCCACGTGCAGACAGCTTTGCCACCTCCCACTCTGTGAACCCTCCGCTCTTCTGTATGGCCCTGGTCCACGCCATCTACTTAGAGTGAGCCCTGTGGCATGAGGGTTCCGGACCCATGGGGGCCCTGTGCTAAATACTGGCTAGTTGGTGACCTGAGCAAATAGCACCCCCAGGCGAGGCCCACGGCTCCCACAACTCACGGTCCATGCGAACGAGAAAATGAATGCAACGCATCTGCACTGCCCCTCCTCAGGCCACGCAGACCACACCGGCTGCTGCGCTCATCTCCCTCTGGCCCGAGTTACGTCCACCACGTGCAGCCCCCAGCTGGCTGTACAGATCAGAAGCTCTGAGGGGCAGCTATCTGGGTCTTTGGTTAATAAAAAATGGGAGATAAATGAATAATGACTTAATACATGCAATTTGGGATCAAAATCTTCCAAAGCATGGGGAAAATAATAAAAAGGGGGGTTCTGGGGAGTGGAAAGTTTGCGAATGAGTGCTCTTCTCAGAGGCCAGCCATGAGCCAGGCACTTGCTGGGGCCACCAGGGAGACAAGAGAAAGGAGGGGGCTGGGCTCTCACATCCGCTCTGTGTGACGTGCCGTGCTCCAGCACCATACACGTTCCCTTCAGCCTCACATAACCCTGGGAGATGGCGCAACTGTTCCCGCTTTGTGGATGAGTAAACTGAGGCTCAGAGAGACCAAGTTATTTGCTCTGGATACTTACACAATTGGCAAGAGATTTGATTCTAGGCCTGCCTCACTTGAAAAGGAAAACAAATAAACAAGAGTCCCAAACTGTGGTATGTAGAAAGTCACTCCGGTTTGCGTTTACGAAGGAAAGCAGAGGGACAAGCAGAGGGAACAGCGTGTAAGCTGAGTGCCAACGTTGCGTCTCCTACCTACTGTGGTACCAGACCAGGGCACACAGTAGGCACTCCTGACAGTTTCAAATGGAAGCCGGACAAGCCTGGAGGCATAAAGGGGCATAACCTATCCTGAGAAGGGTGGGGATGACTGTTTAAGCCTCTGGTTTCTGAAGCAGCGTGACCAGGCACATTTCATCTTCTTTTTTAAATCTTTCATTATGGAACGATTTCAAATACAGAAAAAGCAGACATCAGTGACCCCATCACCCACAGTCACCTGATGTTCATATCTGGCCATATTCATTGCAAATGTTTTTATATTGAAGTGATGCAGATAAAAAAAGAGTGCTCACCCCACGCCATCCCCAGAGGTCACTATCACCCTTGCAGTTGGTATATCCCCTTCCTGAGCAGTTGGCATTATTTTGTGTTTTTAAACTTTCAAAATATTGGTATCTCACTGTATGTTGCCTTCTACAATTTGATTTCCAATTATGTTTTTTTTTTATTGAGTCTAGGTTGATACATGTAGATCTAGTTCGTTCATTTTAACTGCTATGTGTTATTTTACTGGATGAATATAGAACAATTTATTTCTCTATTCTCTTATTGATGGACGTATGGGCAGTTTTTATTTGCTATTTCAAATGGTGCAGCAAAGAAAATCTTTATACGCGTCTCCTGGTGCACTAACGTGTCATATATAACCTTTATACCAACTGCAGCATGTTGGAATTTGTGCATCTCGACGTCACCTTGTACAATTGCCTAATGTCTTGGAAACTTGGTTTTCCTCATCAGTGGACTGGGGTAATAAAATAGTGTGCGTCTTGGGGACGGTACGGTGCTTCAACATAGAGGAGATGCATTTTGCAACCTGTAAAGTACTCCATGTATATTCCCTGTTTATTATGTGGGTATTCAACATTCAGGATGTGCTGAGCACACTCCCACACTGGGGACACAATGCACAGGCCCCAGGACAGCCCCATGATGTGCTCACCTGCGAATGAGGCAGTCAGACGCCGCCGCAGCAGGATGCACAAGAACTTGCTGGCCAACTTGGCCTGCAGCGGTGGAGGCAGGCGTGGCTTCCGAGAGGAAGGGATGGTGAGCCGAGTAAGTCCTCAGAGGATGAGGAGCCCAAGGCGAGTAGAAGAGGGGAGGGCGGGAGGATGGCCCAGACCCAGAGGGCAGCAAATGGGAAGGGTCATACTGATGCGGGAGCAAGAGTGCTGGGGCAAAACCTGAGAGCTGGGGGCGAGGGGCCAAGGATAGAAAGTAAGTTTGGAGAGGCAGGCAGGGCTGCGACGCTGTGTCCTAGGGCAACAGGGAGCCACTGAAGGATTTTCAGCAAGGGAGTGACAGGCTCAGATCAGCAGGAGATCTGCTGTTCAACACTGCACCTCCGGTCAACAATAATGTACTGTGCACAGACTCTGTTAGGAGGATAGCTCTCATGTTAAGTGTTCTTTTTTTTTTTTTTTTTTTTTTTAGTGTGATGAGGTTTAATTTTTTTCTAGAGAATGGAGAGGGGTTGTGGGAGCCTAGATGAAATGCTCTTAAACTGTCCTGGAAAAGTCAGGGAAGGCTTCCTGGAGGAAGAGGCATCTAGGGTGGGACTTGAAGGATGAATAGCAGTTGGACCACGCACAGGCTCCAAAGGCCTTCCAGAAAGTGGTCCCTTTTCTGTTCAGAGAGTTGCTGCTATTCTTTTCTTCGATCTCCTGTTGAGTTCGTAGGTGTTCAGAATGGTTTGATCCCTATTCAGCTGAATTCCTGGGACCAGACGAAATTTAGATCTCCTACTCCTCCGCCATCTTGCTCCTCCTCTCTCTCCTATTAAGTGTTCCTATCAGAGTTGCAAAACCAGGTCTGGCGGCAGTACGGAGTGCGTGAGGGAAGAGGCTGGGAGACCAGCGAGGGGAACATAGAAGAGCTGCAGGCAAAATACTGAGGGGGCCAAACTCAGGCGGGCGTCCTTTGGCTGCCATCACCCTGATGGCATGCCCCCCCCAATGCCATGCAGTAGGTGTGGCTTCATCAGGAGGGATGGGCAGAACTGGCTAGCCAACAGAGCCTTGCCTCCAATTCAGACAGTCCATCCTCACACACCCCAGCCGGTCCCCTTCTAAGGCTAGCTTACCATCTTGCAAGGCAGGAGCTTTCCAGTCTCTGGATGATACGAGCCTTTTGGCATACTGGTATCAAGGGCATGGCTGGGTCTTCACCATCGTCCCATGATAAGAGACCCCACTGTACCCAGACTGTCTGGACGCCCTGTGAGGTGAGGGGAGGGGAGGGTGGCACGTTCTAGGACAAGAGGGGCTGATGGTTATCAGTGAGTGGCTGTGTCTAATGTCTAAACACCCAACATACAAAATGGGACAAAGACACAAAAGAACCGCCCCAGACCTTCATTTCTTACGTGGGGACTCCCTACCACCCCTAAGTCTGAGTGTGAAACCTCTGGCACCCCCAGATGCCCACCAGGGTTATTTCTTGGACATGGCCCAGCTTGGAGATGTGCCTGCAACTTTTTGGGCCATGCAGGAAAACCCTCTCACAAATGGAGGTGACCGCAAACCCTGATATATTAATGGGATGAACACAAAACTGCTCTAGTTGCAGGGAGTCTGGAGACCCCACGTGGCTGTCCCCTCACTGCTGCCTTGCCCGGAACCCTAGTGTCCTATGGAGCCCGGTGTGAAAATCACCGGTTACCTCAACTCTCCATACAGGTGCCATCAGGGGACCTGGCTTCTCATGCCAGCTCTGCAGCGAACTGTTTGACCTTGGGCACGTCTCTTCGCTTCATGGGCCTGGCTGTCCCCGTTCGCACAATGAGTCTAATAGACGGGATGGCTTCTGGAGTCCCGAACTTTAATCTCTGGTGTGAGGAGGGCTGCGATTTCACGACCATAAAGTTCTAACTGAGTCCATGGTCCTCTGATTCTGAGATTTCATGGCTTACTATTCCAATTCCGGGAGCGCCCGCAGCCAGCCCCAGCTGAGGCAGCACGGTGGAGGCCAGGCAGTGGAAAGCAGGATTCATTATGGAGCGCCAGGTCCGAGGGGAGGGCTTGCCCCACGCAGGATGGAGGGACGCGGTGGGGAGGGCAGTGGGGGTGGAGCGGAATCAGCAGTGGCTCAGTGGGCAGAGCAGGGAGAGGGACCCAGGTCTCCTGACTCCTGCTCTATCTTTAGATCTCCATAGCAACCGTCACCAGGGCTCCTGAGCTGAAGGCAGGCTGAGCTGGCTGCCTACAGGAGGGAGGGGTGTTCGTTTCTGTACCTCTTTTGCTCAGGAAAGGACTCTGGAATGGGCTCTTGAGCCAGGGAAGGGAGACTGAGAGCGAAGCTGTTTGCAGTAGGAAAGGCCTGGGCCCAGTACAAAATAAAGGTAGTCCAGGGCCCACCTTGCCCAGAGAATGTGATCAGGTCACAGAACCTGAGACCGCTGTGTCAGGCTTGAGGCACAGGAGATACGTAAGGCAAGTTCCTCCTCCAAACAGCTCTTAGCTACCCCTATGGTCATTCCCTAAACACTCCGCAAGCAATGCATCTGAGCCAACCCTGAGGCCACAGCAGGGACACGCAGCTTCCAGGGAAAGCAGGTTTTAGAGCAGGCATTTCTAGGGCAGGTGGGATGGGAGTCCCCAAGCCCTCCAATCTGAGGCACCTGGGAAGCTCCTCCTGCACCTCCTCCTGCCGACTCCTACTCATCCTGGGGCTTGGCATGGACCAGGCTTTCTCCCTGGAGTCCTCCCGGACTCCCATGCCCCCTCCCTGGGGCTCCTGCAGCCTCATCTTCCCTCCACACAGCAAGATGTCTGCCTGAGGGAGTTGGCAACCTTGGGAGGTAGGGGAGAGCTGCAGGTGCACAGAGGTAAAGACATTCACCTGTTACCCGGCCAGTGAGCGGTGGGGCCTCAGACCTGCACTCCATGTCTTCTGATTTCAGTCTGTGCTTCTTCCAGTGTTCTAGTGGCAGGACCCTGGCCTGGGCTTTGAAAGGGAGGCCAGGGCTAGAAGAGGTAGTAGGAGTCCTTGGCCAGGCCTGCGCACAGCAGGCACCTGGCCATGTCCTTGGTAAACTCTGCTGAGCCACAGACCAATGCAAATGGCTTTCTGCGACAGGAGCCAACCAGCTCTTCAATCAGGCCCTGGGCCAGGCGGCCAAAGCAGGTCTTCTCCCGGTAACTCCAGGGAAGCTTCTCCAGGGAGTTCTCCTGAGACAATGAGAAATCATGCATGTGACTACTGGGAAGTCTTCAGAGTTCATGCAGATCACTGTCGAATGAGGAAACTGAGGCAGAGGGGTGGGAAGGCAACCTTCAGCTAGCCCTACCACAGGCCAGGGACTTCTTGGCACCGGGGCTCTGATTACCCTCATAACAAGCCCGGGGGTGGGGGGATGCTTATCCTCCCATGACAGGGGAGGCACAGGGAGGAGGGGGCGCATCCCAGGACACGCAGAGAGGCAGGCCCCACCACTTCTCGCTGCCTCTCAGGGGCCACTGTCCCTGTCACTCCAGGGGGATGTTTTCTCCCCAAGACTGGGGGTCTCCCAGCACCTTTGTAAGGCTGCCCGTCACCATCACCCTGGGAGTGTAACATGTGTTCATGACCTTACTGATGGAACAAGTACTGCCTGAGGGCCACTCTGTGCCCGGCACGGTGCTAGGCACTGGCATGTGGCGGCTGCTCAAATCAGACAAGCCTCCTGGTCCCGCTCTGGCTGCGTGTGTCAGGGACCCTAGGCAGCAGTGCCTTAACTGAGGGGGGCATGCTATTTCTCACATAAAAAGGCTGGAGGTAGGATTCCAGGGTGCACGGTGCCCGAGTGACCCAGGCGTCTTTCTGCTCTTCCAGCCTTCGCTGGTGGCTTGCTTCTTCGGGATTACGAAAGAAAAGCTCCACCTCCAGCTTACTTGGCGGAACTTCTCTTTTTTAAGTGAACGTTCCATTGAAGTACAATACGTACAGAAAAAGCGCACAAATCAGTAAGTATATGTAGTCTGGAGATTTCTAACGGAGACAAGACACCATGCAACCAGCATCTAAACAAACAAAAACAGAACAGGACCATCCCCTCTGCAGACCCTATTAAGGCGAGCTTCTAAGCTTCTGGGGCTAAGCAGAGAGATGCAAAGGAGAGAGGGGGCTGGAGTCTAAGCTCTGCCACCATGTCCCAGCTGAGTGACCCTGACTTCTGTGAGCCACTGTGACAGGTGTAGGCCTCCCCTCGGGCACACTTCACAGCACCTCGGAGGCCCGTGCCGCAGAGCTCCTCTGACTCCAGGGGCCCTCTAAAGACACCGCTACTGTGCTCACAGGGAGTCCGCTCTGATGATCTGGATCTTCCCACACCCCCTCCATGCTCTGACCCACCCAAAGGGTCCTTGTGGGCCAGCGGCCTCCCCTCTCCCTCCCGCTGCCCACTTCCCACAGGCTAGTTTAGTTTGGCATAGGCCCCCTCCCCCAACTGCACACCCAGAGATGCAGTGGGTCTGGTTGCTGCCCAGGTGGGGTGGGGGACCCATAATCAGGGATGGCGCCGCAGGGTAGATGCTGTCAAGGAGGAGAGTCCCGGCTATGACAGCAGAAACACCTACGCCAGTCTGGGGGCTCTGGGGAAGTTTCCCGGATAGAGTCCCACCCCAGCAGAGAGATGTGAGGGGTGGGTAGGTGTTCAGTGAACAAGTGGGGAAAAGTGCTCCTGGAAGGGGGAACAGCACCAGCACACGCAGGCCCGGCAGCCAGAAGAGCACGGTGCCCTTGCAGCGTGACCAGCAGACCGTGGCGCCGGGACATGCCAGGAGGGTGGGCCAGGAGACGAGCCCACGGAGGTTCGTGCAGCCGTGCGGGCTGGGCCGTCATCCTGAGAGCGGTGCAGAGCCAGGGAAGGGCTGGAAGCAGGGTGGTGGTGGGGGTCAGTGTTGCCCTTTGGCTGCAAGATGAAGGGCCAACTAGCAGGGAGTGGCTGGAGGGGGAGATCTGTGGGACCGCTGTGGCTGCAGCCTGGGCATGCCAGGGAGCATCCTAGGTCAAGGAGGCACCTCTCAGTCCATGGCCTCTCACCTGCCCCTGCCTTTGACAGCCAGCCCACTTGCCTGCCCAGCCCCAGGCCACTGGCCTCATCAGAGCCCTGAGCCAGGGCTGAGGGCCCTTTATTGCTGGTCAACTTTAACTCTGCCCTCAAGCCCAGGCTCAATGCCAGCCCCTCTGTGAAGCCCTCCCTGCTTGCCGCCAGCATCGTCAGCACCCTCCATGTGTCACCTCTCCCTGTGCTGTCTTATACCAACAGGCAGGAAAAGCAGGGCGTCTGGAGCAGGACCACCTGGGTTCACACCTAACTCTCCACCAACTTAGTCAAGGTTCTTAATCTCTCTGTGCCATCTCTACAAAATGGGCATGATGGTAGGACAAGCCGTCTAAGACTGTGGTGGGATTAAATGATTTAGCACACACAGAGTGCCTAGAACAGTGCCAGGCACGGAGAAAGTGCTCAGTGAAGCCATCCCTGTGGCTGTCTCCCCACAGAAAGGTGAGTGCCTGGAAGGCAGGGGGCAGGTCCTCCTCATTTGCCTATCCCGGGCACCTGGCATGCGGTCAGGGAACAGGAAGGCTGATCAACAGCTGGGTGATTCTGCCACTCTTACCACCTTCCTTGAGCTGGCCCTCGAGCGGAGCTGACAGGGCCGCCCCGTGCACACAAGAGTTGGGCTGCACACTAACCTTTGCTTCATACCCCGGCCTTCGGCACTTCCTGCTGCTGCAGATGCTCACCTAGCATGGTCCTCCTCATGGTCACGCCACTGAGTCTCCAGTCCCATGCAGAGGCCCACAGAACCTGGTCACTGAGGATCCCAGACCCCTGGTACTGGGAAGGGAAACCCGGTTTCCTGACACCCCCCACCCAGTCATGATGGGGAAGATCACGCCAGTCTTCAGGGACACTCTAAAGCTGCCTCAAGTAGGAAACTGATGAGAAGGGTGCTCCAAAGTACTGGGCAGTGAGGCCGACCCTGAGCAACACAGACCAGAGGGGAGGCCCCAGCAGGGAGCCCAGCCCTGGGGGCGCACGGAAGAGAAATAAAGTTGCAGACCAAGGGGAAGGCAGCTCAGGGCCTGGCTTCGCATAAGGAAGGAGATGGGCCCTGACTGTGGGCCAGAGGGGAGGGAGCGGGCAGGTGGCCTGAGTGCATGCAGGGAGGAGGAGTCTGAGGGGCAGGGTTGCTTCTAGTTCAAGTATCTGCAGCCTGGAGAGTCTGGAAGCAGCTTTCCTCCCGAGCAGGGCCAAAGTGCTGGGGGAGGGGCCCAGATAAATGCGGTGACCCCAGATCCGCTTGCTCACCAATCACTGATGGCGTGCGTGTCTACTCCGTGCCTGGCACCCTGCCCAGCACCGAGGAGCACCTGGTGATCCAGACACATGATCCCCGCCCCGAAGGAGCCTATCCCGGCCTTGGGGACATCTGCGGCCTGGCCCACTGACTCCACATGCAGGCCCCCAGCCTGTATACCTGGTGAGGCCAGGGGGGATCGGGCAGGCAGTAAAGCATGGTGGGGAGCTCCAGTCCTGGCTTCACCCCAGCCAGCAGCACGGACAGGCCAGCACCTTCACCTCTTGAGCGTCAGTTCCTGCATCCACACACACCAAATGGAACCAGACCTGCTTTCCTTGCGGGCACAGGGTGGCAGTTCCCACTGGCAGCAGGGATTCCTACTGTGGCCCCTGAGGAAGGGAGGCCACAGCAGATCCTCAGGACGGGTGCAAGGGGCCGGCACAGTCTCAATCAGGGAAGGAAGTCAGCACGCTGGGCTCACCTGGCTGAGGACAAAGAAGGTTCGGACGTTCCAGAAACGGGCCTGCTCCTGGAGGAAGGTCTTCAGGTAGATGCCCTCAAAGGTCTTAAAGCAGCAGACCAGGGTGACAAAGGTCTCGTCCTCTGCATTGTCTGTTATGCTCTGCAGGATGGGCACCATGGGGGCCAGGCCAGTGCCTGAAGCTAGCATGAGGAGCTCACCGTACTGGGGAACAGAATGGGGAGATGACAGGCCTCAGCCCACCCACAGCACAGCCCTTCCTGGGGGTCCCACCCATCTGAGGTCCCCTCTCTACGTCCTCTTGTGAAAGTCTACAGCTTGTGAGGTCTGTGTCACAGAAATCATGGAATCTGGAGACTGAACAGGAACATAAAACGGTGTAGCCCATCCTACAAGTGGCTCAGTTGCTCTCTTGTCCATCTCCACAGGACTTTGCTAACACACTTCCCTTGACAGGGAGCCCACTACCTCCCAAAGCAGTTTGCTCTGCTATAGGCTGACTCCCCTTGCCGGAGAGGTCTTTCCACCTCACGCTGAGCTGAAAGCTGCTCCCGCCAAAGCCTAGTCCACCACCCCTATCCCAGCTCTGCCCTCTCGGCTGCCTTCTCTGCCCCAGGGCAGCCCTGTAGAGATCCGAGGGCCCTGGCATGGATCCCTGAGCCTGCTCTTCCCTAGACTGAGATACTTACTATACATAAGCGCCCAGCACAGTGCTGACACAGAAGAACCATGCAATGAAAGTGAATTTCTTCCCCAAGAGGCCCCAATTCCATCAACCCATCATCGAATCCACGAAGCCATCTCCTGGCTCTAGGTCTCTTTAAGAGGCGTGATCTTATCTTCTTTAAGGTCAGTGCTTTAAAGGGTAGTGCCTGACCTATGCAGCAAGGTAGTCACCTCCTTCATTCTAGAGATTAGGCCTCTGGGAATGCAGTCCAAGTTTCCACTAGCTTTATCGACAGCTAGTGCATATCACACCGCTGCATGAAATACTTCCTCGAGTATCAGTCATGCAAACCTGGGTCTAAATCTTCAGCCATATGATCTGCCCAAGTGCTTTCACTTCTCCGAGCCTTGGTTTCCTCATGGGTAAAAAAAAAATAACAGCTCCTCCCCCACAGTAGCATGTGCCTCAGAATTGTCGTGGGGATTAAACGAGATGCCATCAAGATTCCTGGTGCGAATCCTGGTGCTCCACACTGTTGGACTCCTTCCCTCACCGAGCCCTGCTGCTGGCCGCGACCCCCTGTCCTGTGTGCCTGTCCCCAGCGCGCGCGCTCCTCCTCTATCCCCCAGCACCACTCGGGGTCTCTTCTGGACAGTCTTCCCTCAGCCAGGAGCATGTGAGGGGTCCTTCCTTTGCATCCCTACAGTCCTCTGTGCCCCCTCCTCACGACACCGGTCACGCTGTATTGCTACCATTGGTGTGGGTGTCTGTCCCCCATCACACGGTGAGCTTCTGGAGGACAGGGCCTTGTCCGCCCCATGTGTGGCCCCACATGGAGACCTGCGAATGTCTGGAAGGAACGCAGAGACAGATGCTCACGTGCCAGCCTCATGGCAGCCATGATAGCCATCTACAATGAAGACGACTACAGAGCAGCAAGACAGGGCCAGGGAGAGGGCCGGAGCAGCCCTGCGTCCCCACGGGCACAGAACCACGCCTCAGGCCATCCCAGCAGCCAAATGTTTCTGTGTGAGATGCCATCTCTTCTCCCTCACTGCCTGGCCCTACAACCTCTCAGGATGGGAAGTGCAGGGGCTCAGCAGGGCGGTTCTGTGGATGCAGGCAGGCCCCACCCAGAAGGGGCGGTCAAGACAACGTGCATCAGGTGTCCCCTCTAGGTCAGGGGGAAACAGGGACAATCCCGGTCCCTGCTCTCAAGAGCCTGGGGGACATGGGGACACCCTCAGCTAAAATGCAAGGCTAAGCAAGGTTGAAACTAGGCGCACGCTGCCCAAGAGTATTACAACCTGCACACCGTACACGTCTGTAAAGCAGGGGTAGCAGACCTAAGAGCTGTGGTGAGGAGAAAATAAAGTTTTAGCGTGGCAAGTGTGAACATCAGAGCCTGGCCCAGGTAGGCAGCACCACACACATGTCTCATAGTATAACAATACTATGGTAGTGGGTGCATGCACTTGTTACACACACGTACATGGGTGTGTACCGGGTGTTTCACCCGTGTGTGGAAGGGGAGCTGGAAAGCTCTCTGCCAAGGTAGCGAGACTGGTGTCACCGAAAGGTCCTCGCCAGAAAGCTGTGTGTCCTGTGCCCCAGGACTTGACGTACCGGACATCAGCCCAGTTGGGTAGCACTGGGAGCACTGGGTAGATGGCCTACAGGTATTCTTTCTTTTCTTCTTTTGCCTCTCTAAATCTGATTTTTTTTTTGGTAATGTAAATGTACTGTATTTGTAATAAGGAAAAAACCAATAAAAACTATTTTTATATTAAACAAAAATAATGGGGAGAAAGGAATGCTTCATTCTTTTTCATTTGCTTTTGTTTTGCTTTGTTTCCTAATTAGAAAAGTAATAGGTGCTCATTGTGGATGATTTGGAAGGTATAATGAAGAAAACAAAAATCACCCATAATTCTACCACCCAGAGCCGCTGACATTGCATTGCATTTTCTTTTCATATATTTTCTGTGCATTTAAACTTGGTTTCCCAACCTGTTGTATATTCAGTTTTGTTATATGCTTACAGCATAAGCGTATAACATCATTTATAAACATAATTTTAAAATCCAGGATAATATTCTATCAAGTACCTGTAACCCAGTGCACTTAACTCTTCCCCCATGGCTGGATATTCAGTTTCCTCCAATTTCCTGCTATTATAAATAAAGCCTCTGTGAACATGTGCACAAGAGGCAGCATTTGGATTCTTTCCACAAGACAGACTTCCAGGAGTGGAATTACTGGGTCAAAGGATTTGGAGATTCTTAAGACTCTTGGTACACACTGCCAAGCTTCCTTCCAGATATGCACCAACTGATGAGAAATTACTAATTCTTCCCAGGCACATCAGGGAAGGAGATGAACATGCCAGGAGAATGAGGGGAAGAGCCTTCAGGCTGGGGAGCAGTGGGCTCCCGAGCAGAGAGCTATGGGATGTATTTAAGAGAGTGGTCTCCATGGTTTTGTAGCTAGAATGTAAAAGTGGAAAGATAATCAGAGGGTCTGACGGCATAGGTGTCCTGAGTACCAAGTACGTGAGTGTGGATTTTCTAAGCAATGGGCCACCCCAGATAGTTCTAGAGCATATGCAGGCAGTTTTGTTTCTTAGTGCCCATTCCGTCTCCTCCCATGTCCAACCCCAAGGACACTCTTGGGATCGGGCTTGGGCTCAGGTAGAATGACACCAGTGCAATTCTACAGCCTGATACATGGAAACCGTGGTCCTGGAAGCTCAGACAGGAGGCGTCTCCCGAGAGCCTAGTGTGCTGGCACTGACCTGGTTTGCTTTATAGAAGAAATCGCCGAAAGGTCCTCGCCAGAAAGCTGTGTGTCCTGTGCCCCAGGACTTGACGTACTGGGACATCAACCCGGTCGGGTAGCACTGGGAGCAAACACAGGGGGATCTCACTGGAACACGTACATGCTGCCAATACAAACCACGTGAGCCACTAACGTGCAGCCCTTCCGGCAGGCCAAGCACCTGACAGGTGCTATCTTAGAGGATCCTCCTAGTCACCCCAGAGCTGGGACTGTCATTCCCAATTTTCAGATGAGGCCCAGAAGCTTCTCCAGAAAGGAAATGGTGAGACTGGGATAAGAACCACAGGACCGACAGCCTTACCTTCAGAGGTCTCAGACCCACACGACTACAGGGGCCCTGCACGTCAATCACTGAGTAAAGAACTGGGTATGAGATGATTAATGGCAATTGACACTCTCAGTATCAGGGAGACAACAGGGGGTGGTGGGGACTGTGGTAAACTGGTGAGTACATGAATGCTCCTTCTAAAGGAGGAAGTTGCTTTGCAGATTCCGGGATATAGTTTGTGGGGCTGATGATGCCCTATCTTCTGATTCTCTAAGAGGGGCAGGAGACCCAAATTTTCATGTAAAATCTCCCATCTTTGAAATGTCAGAAATTAATTCTAAATTTTAAAACACTATGTAGGCCCAAACCAAATATATTTCTGTGCTGCAATCAGTTTGCAGGCTACTCATTTGCAACCTCTGCGTTACCTGTCACTGTCTCCTGGCTGGCTGAAAAAAGTCAAAGTTGTGGAGGGGAATCCTTCATGGGGGTGGGCAGTCCACATTTCCTGCAGGCCTGCCCACTCTGGGCCAGGCACCATGCTGGGGCTGCAGGGAAGACAGCTAGACCGTAAGCTCCATGAAGGCAGCCAGTGCCTGAACCTTGGGAAAGACTTATAAATACCTCAGTGAATGAATGAATGAATGAATGAATGAATGGATCAATCAATCAATCCAGGTTCAAGACCTCTCCTCAAGGAGCTCACAAACTAGCAGTGATCAAAGTCTCATACACTCAAGGTAGAGACTACCTAATACCCCATGAAAAGGACAGAATGCTGAAAGAACCCTAAGGAGGTACAGTCACTTCCAATGGAGTAGGATCAAGGATGGCTACCTGGAGGAGGAGGCGTTTGAGCTGGATCCTGTAGGTTAGGCAAGGTTGCATTCACTAGGGACACCTCAGTGCCTACCTTCGGCTCAGGTCATGATCCCAAGGTCCTGGGATCAAGTCCCTCATCGGGCTCCTTGCTCAGTGGGGACCCTGTTTCTCCCTCTGCCTCTGCTGCTCCCCCTGCTTGTGTGCTCACTCTGACAGGTAAATAAATAAAATCTTAAAAAAAAAAAAAAGATTGCATTCACTAGGGATAGGAGCAGGAAGGCAAAGAGGGTTCTGGGCATCAGGTGTGGTATGGTCAAGGTAGGACAACCCAAGACACAGGAATGTGAGGGGGGAGGGGGAAGCTCTGATAGGACTGGAAGGGTGTCTGGAGTGAGAATATAATCAAGTTTGAAGGAGACTGGGCTTTGGTCACCAGACATGCTTTTAAGTACCCACAGCTACCTCTGGTAGCAGCTCTGACTTCGTTGGGTACCATATGCATAAAGCAAGGGAAGTCCTCAGCCCTCCTGCAAGAAGTCTGGGAGGGAGGTTACAGTTCTCCTCCTAACTTGCTGGAGGCTTGTCTCCGAGCACACCTGTTTTCTGGCCCCAGTCTTGGGGGGAGGCACAGCCCCAGCTGTGGCTTGAGCAGCCCTATGGCACAGATAGCACTTAAGGAGAAAGGAAGGATTCTTCTGTGTCTTCAGCACCCACACGGAGCCTGCTTAATACATACTTGTTAAACAGAGCTGACACTGAACTTCTGTTCTTCCGCATGGGATCACTTTACCCAAGGGGCCTTGGGACAGTGACATCATCATTCTGAGCTTCAGTTTCTTTATCTGTAAAGTGGGATAATATGATCTACTCTGCAGGATGGTTACGAGGTTATGAGGTTGAAAAGAGATGATGAATATGAAGAGCTGGAAAGAGTGCGTGGTGCCCAGAAGGTGCCTGAGAAATGGGAGTTCCTCCCTCTCATCCCACACGGGAGGGAAACCTAAAAAACCCGCCTGCCTTCCCAATTTGCAAAGACATTTCCAGCTCTTCCCAGCCAGCGGCTTAGGGATAATTAAGCAACTCTCTAAAGAGAGGCTTTCCGGTAAACGAAGGAGAAAATCAGCCTTGCAGCTGGGAGAGCTCCAGCTGCCCTGAAGAACTGTCTCCAGGCTTATCCTTTCAACAGAAACACACCCAGACAAGCAGCTTGGGGAAGCAGGCCATTTGGAGAGGATTTGTGGGATCTCCCAGACAAACAGTTGCGTGGAGAAGGGACCCCATCCAAGCTTCTGTGTGAAGGAATAAACACTCGGGCTTTGACGGAAGTCAGGGAAGGCAAGAGTCAAGACAGTGCTCGGGGCCTGGAGTCAGGAGGCCAGGCTCACTCACCGGCCACAATTCTTACTCCCTGTGGAGCCTGGGGCCTCCTGGGGTCTCAGTTTGCTTATCAATGAAAGGAGAATAATAATTCCCATCCTACAAGGGTGATAAAGGATGGGAAAGCTATTCTTAAATATCAGTGTTCCCTAGGATTCTGTTTGGGAAATGACGATGTCGACTATATATTAGGTTGACCTGTATGAACCCACTGTTTCTGTAAGTCAAAAATGTTAAGAGTATCAGAAGTTTCGTGTACTTCAATCTAATTATTTTTTGCACATAATTGGATCTTCAAGACCTCTTATACATCCAGTGCCGAGTCCTTGGGTCCTGGGGGGGGTGGGGGGGATTTGTACCCAGGCCATTTGTTCATCTCATCTCTGCCAAGGGCCCCACCCACCTCGGCTGCCCCCATGAGCACCCCTCCTCCTGCCCGTCAGACTGGGCACAGCTCCCATAGACCCTGTCTCACCCCTCCTTGCCTTTGGTCATCTGTCCAGGCTGAGGCCTGGAATGCCACTCCCTGCCACTGCCAATTTGTATTCCTTTTTCAAGGCCCAACTCCAATGCCCCGGCCCTTGTCTACTCCCTGAGAACGGGCTCAGGGTAGTTCCGTTCACAAGGTGCTCCACGCCCCACCTTCTGCCTGCTCACCCCCTTCTAGTCCGGGACAAGTGACTAACAAACAGCTCTCCCCGCTGTGCCTCTTTTGCCATTGTGCGTGCTCTTCCCGGCACAGAGAGCTTTGTCCCCACCCTTCCCTCCTGGTTCTCCACTCCTTCACTTCAACACGCAGCTCAAACTCAGCTTCTGCTAGGAAGGCCTGCTGCCTTCCCTGCACCCCAGCTGCCCTGAACTGGGTTGGGGCCTCCTGTCATGGCATCTATCCCATCGTCGTGCCCTGCCCTGCCCTGGTCTGGCCCCCTGTCCAAGGGTGGGCACTGTATCTGACTCCTCTCTGGAGCCCAGCAACCAGTGCACACAGCAGGGACCAGGCGACCTGGCTGCCCCTTCCCCCGGGCCCGGTGCTCGCTCTCCATGAATAGCTGAGAAAGCGCGAGGGAACAGCATAACCTTTCTCAGTCTGAGCCTCCTTTTCCTAAAATCAGTGTCTGTTGGGGCCTCAGGTGCCAGCCCCCCCACCCACCCCGGGAAAGAAGGAGATGGGAGAAGGCTTCCTTTACTCTCCCTGCTCTTTCCTCAAGCCAGCCTCCTCCCATGTGAACACTGGCTTTTCCCATATGGCTGGGCACTGCCCCATCCTGACCCAGCTGCTAAACGGAGTCCAGTCCATACCATCTTAAGGGCACCCACATGGGTCAGCTCACCTTGATTAAAACTTCAAAGTATCCTTCTGCGTTGGCAGGGCTGATGGGCGTATAGGCTCTCTGAATTTCTAAGCCATCCACCTTTCCTCTGGGAAAGAGAAGTATATGGTCAGGCAGTCAGCCAGGCATTCAACGATATGCCAGGCTAGTGAGAACTGGGGCCTGGTCGTCCCCAGTGGTCCTCTCTGAAGGTGGAGCAGAGGAAAGGGGCGCTGGGCTCCCCCACTGCCACGTGCTGGCTGTGAGACCCAGGCAGGTCACTGATCCCTTAGCTGCCCCTCTGTAAAGTGGGAACAACAATGTGTATCCCTGTAGTGTGGTTCTACTGGGATCACAGATGGGAAAGTCTTCAAAGAGTCCACTGATGATGTGAGCTGGTTTTAGGACATCACTATGGTGTTTCCTGACCTCTTCTTGACCACAGAATGAGAAAGATAAAGACTGTTAACGTTTATTAAAACACTTACTACCATGTACCAGGAGTGTCAGAATTAGAAGGATCCTCAAAGGTGCCCTAGTCCAAAGCCTGACCTCATGCATGAATCCTCTCTACGATGTTATCAACAATAGGGCCAGGATGATAATCACAAGTAATAATAGTAGCAGCCATGTTGTATCAAATAACTACTAGGCATCAAGCATATTGTGCACATTATCTCATTTAACAAATAATAACCCAGGGGCGCCTAGGTGGCTCAGTTGGTTGAGTGTCTGCCTTCTGCTTGGGTCGTGATCCCAGGGTCCTGGGATGGAGCCCCACTCCCTGTTCAGTGGGGATCCCGCTTCTCCCTCTACCCCTGCCCCTCCCCCAGCTTGGGAGCACACGCACTCTCTCTCTCTCTCTTTCTCAAATAAATAAGTAAAATCGTAAAAAAAAACAAACAAACAAAAAAACCCTCAAAAACCCCAATAACCCACATGAGGAAACTAAGGCTTAGGATGTTACTTGCCAGAGGTCATACAGCTAAAATTCATCCTTAGCTCTGACTCCAGAGCCGGGTTCCTCACACAACACCTCAGAGCTTCCCAGGAGCACCCAGGCACTCCTCTTTTGAGTCCTGCTGTGTGCAAAACTTTCTTTTTTTTTTTTTTTAAAGATTTTATTTATTTGAGAGAGAAAGAATGAGAGATAGAGAGCACGGGAGGGAGGAGTGTCAGAGGGAGAAGCAGACCCCCTGCTGAGCAAGGAGCCCGATGCGGGACTCGATCCCGGGACTCCAGGATCATGACCTGAGCCGAAGGCAGTCGCTTAACCAACTGAGCCCCCCAGGCGCCCCTGTGCAAAACTTTCTTCTTGGACATGTGGAAAGATTAAAAAGGCCCCATCCTGGGGCGCCTGGGGGGCTCAGTTGGTTAAGCGTCCAACTCTTGGTTTTGGCTCAGGTCGTGATTGGCTCACTCAGGTCATGAGCGATTTGGACTCTGCTTGAGATTCTCGCTCTCTGCCCCTCCCCCCCCCAGTCACGCATGCGCACTCTCTCTCAAATAAACAAATCAATCTTTAAAAAAATAATAAAAAATTGAAAGGTCCCATCCTAATGTATCAAAAGCGGGAAGCTAGACTGAAATAGTCAAGAAATGCTTGGGGGACACACAAGGAAATAACAGACACAACCTGTGGCGTGGCGTGGATGCGAAGAGCACTGTGACCCCTGCTGTCACAGAGGTAAATGCGGACATGCTCCAGGCCGAGGGGCCGCGCTCATCCGGGGGCTTCAGGAGACCTCCTGGAGCTTTTGTCACCCTCCTGGGTATGAAAGAGGCAGGCCACCAACAGGTGGAAGTGGTGACAGGACAGGAAAGAATTCCGGGCAGAGGGCACAGCCTGGGCAAAAGCTTAGAGGCAGGAAATGCAGAGCAGGTCAGGAACTGGTGAGTGGGTCACGAGGCTGGGGCAGGGCGCAAGTGTGAGGGAGGAGCAGTGAGAACCCGGTGGGAAAGGAAGCTGGAGCCTTGGAAGCCTCCTTGGCTCACCAGAAGGGAGCGACATGGTTAGCTCCACGTGTTAGGAATGTCGCTGGGGCAGCAGAGAGGGTGGAGAAGAGGGGCCAAGCTAAGGGCAGGGGGTGCTGGGCATCCCTGACTTACGGATGGAAGGTCGCATGGGGCTGTGACTTGCCCTGGAGCCACTGGGATAGTGAGCTTTCCTAACAGCCAGCCAGGCCACAGCCCGGGCACACTGTGCACCAACACCAGGGGTTGGCATGAGGCAAGTGGCTACAGTGTGACCGGTAGGAAGACACTCTCCTCGTCCTCTGCCCGCTTTCTGGTCCCTCCCCTCCTTGCCGATACCACAAATGCTGCAGTTGCCAGGGTTCGGTCCTCTGTCCTTCCCTCTTTCCATACCACATATGCCCCCAGATGGCGTCCAGGTGCCGGCTGATGACTCCCACACTCACATCTAGAGCTCATCTCTCTCTGCTGAGCCTCACACCCAGAGTCAACCATCTAGCAGATGCCTCTACCTGCAGATCCCAAAGGCCCTTGTCCCTGGGCAGGTTGGGGGGGTGGTGGTGCAAGGGGAGGGGATTAAGGTTGGGGGAGAGAGTAGCCAGAGGCTGGGAAGAGGAAGGACCTTCAGAAGAGTGGTAGAGTGTAGCTGGGGAGCCAGGCTGTCTGGGTTTAAAGCCTGGCTGCAGGAGTTACAAACTGTGTGATCCTTGGCAAGTCCCTTATTCTCGAGGACAAGCGTCCTTCTTCTCAACTGGCACTAATATTAGATTAATACCACAGACTCTAGAGCCAGATTGCTGGCCTTCAAATCGTGGCTCCACCATTTCCTAACTGTGTGACCTTGGGCAAGTTACTGAACCTCTCTGACTTCAGTTTCCTCTTGTGAATAATAACGGTACCTACGTACAGGGTTTTGTGAGGATTCAGTGAGTTCCTAGGTGTGAGCATGCAGAACTGTGCATTGGAGAGTAAATGCTACAAAAGTGTTTGCCGTTACTGTTGCTGCTGTCGGTTGTTATGAAAACACAATCCCAGAATCCTCTGAGTCAGGTAGCACTACATTTATCTTAAAGGTGATAAATGGAGGCTTAAGGGAGGCTAAGCAAGTTGTCCTTGGCCACACGGCAAGCAAATGGCAAAGCGGGGCTGCAAAGCTTCGGCCTCCCACTCTCCAAGTGTACCGTAGGATGAGGTGCTGGCCAGGCCGCAGGCTGAACTGGCAGTTCCTGGGTAGTGCAAACCGAACACAGTAAGTGTCCTCAGTGAGTCTGTCCACGGCACTGATGCGGAAGGCCAGGAAGGTCTCTGGGCTCAGCTTGGATGGGCAGCTCTGCAACAGGAAAATACCCAACAGCTAGGACCTGGGGCACAACAAACACCCAAGCAGCCACAAGCACCTTTCTCGCTCCCCACCCCTGACAGGCTATCTTTGTGGGAAAGTTTTCCCTATAATAGAGAGTAGTCCTGCCTCACCTCCCTTTCATGCTCTGATCTAAGAAGGCCCAAGGTTTTCACACTCATCTCCCCCTGCTCAGAAGCCTTCCGCGGCTCCTTCAGCCCCAGGATAAAGTGCAGCCTCCTTGGCTGGACACTGCAGGGCCCTGTGGACGAACCTCAAGCCTCATTTTCTCTTCCATGCATCAGATGCCAAACTTTTCTCTGTTCTCCCAAGAATACCCTGCTGCTTCCTATCTGAGAGTCTTTATTTGCTCGAGCTGTGCCCTTTATCCAGAACACTCATCTCCAATGTATGAAATACCTATTCATCCTTCAAACCTGCTTAAAATCCAGATCTGCAGAATTTAGAAACTGATGGGACCTTAAGATGCTCTAATCCAATATCCTCGTTTTCCATGTGGGGGAACTGAGGCCTGAGTGGTAGTGGCTTACTTGTCCAAGGTCACACCCTGAGCAGAAATTCAGATTCACGTCTTCTAAGTCTCAGCCCACTGCCTTTAACATTCCACCCCCCTGCACCTCCTCCAGGAAGCCTTCTCTGAATGTCATGACTCACAGATCTCTCTCCTGTAAAATGCCCAAACCTCCTTCACTCCTGGGATGACCCCACGCCCAGCTCTGGGTCAGGTTTTGAACCTGGACCTCTCTGCCGTGCAGAGTCACTGTGCAGGGCAGGGGCCAGGCTGACACTGCCACCCCGACCCGTCTTGTCTGAGGAGCAGCCCTCCCTCACCTGGGACTCCTCCCCACTGAGCAGGCTCCTGTCCTTGCTGGCTCGGGCTGCCTCCCACCTTGCCAGCTCTCGGTGATAGAGGTCAAACACACAAGGTGAGCAGCCACTGCCACAGCACTGGGAGGGCAAGGGCTCCACCGGCCGAAGCTGCAGCCAGGCTTCCTCATCGGCATCCTCCTCCCTCTCATCCATCATCAGTGGGGCTTGAGCAGCTTGGGAGGGACAACTTGGTGCTCTTCCCACAAGAGGTCTGACTCCGTGAGGCCACGGGCCCGGGCCCTCCCTCTTTGGCCTGAGAGAGGGAAAACATGTGGGTTACACTCTGGTCAACCTTGATTGCTCCCATTCTCCCTGAGGCCTGCAGGTGCCAAACTGTGTGAGCACTGGGTCAGGGACAAATCAACCCTGAGACCTGCTGCCTGGCAGGGGAGGCAGGCAGACAGGGCGCAATGATCAGAGCTGGTGCCCAAAGTTCCTGACTTCTTCCTCTGCTTTGAGTGCTGGATTAAGCACTTCACATAGAAGAGCTCACTGAATTTAAAAATATTTTAAATGATAAAATACAATAGTTACGTACAATTTAATAATTATCAAAACTATTAAAATTAAGTTAAAATGTTAGAAAGGAACATCTTTGTAACTACCACGTAGTAAAGTACAAAGAACCTGGCTAGCAACCCAGAAGCCCCTCATACGTGTTCCTTCCTGATCACCTCCCATCCCCCACAAAGTAACCATAATCCTGACCTTTGGTATAACCATTCCCTTGCTTTTCCTTAGTTTTGCCACCTTTGCATACAAACTTAACCACTATAGTTCAGCTTTGCCCAGTTTTTACCTTTACGTCAACAGAATCATTTCTTTTTTAAATAGTATTTTTTTTAGATTTTTTATTTATTTTTGTGAGAGAGCGATGGAGCATGAGTGGGGGGAGGGGCAGAGGAAGAAGCAGATCTCCCTGCTGAGCAGGGAGCCCGATGCAGGACTCGATCCCAGGACCCTGGGATCAAGACCTGAGCCCAGAGCAGATGCTTAACCAACTGAGCCACTCGGGCACCCCTTGTATCTGTTTTCTTTCATTCAGGTAAGTCACCCACCAAATTGCTGCATTTCATTTAATCTTTATAATGAGGCTGGTACTAGAGATGTCATTTTTTAAACGGGAAAACTGGGGTCGGGGGGTTTAATAACTCACCCAAGGTCCCCTTACTCCTAAAAGACAGGGAAGCCCCGTTTCTCGGTTACCAATCACTTCCCATGATTCCTAACCTTTAAGACCTTTACTACTTTTCCTCCTTCCCATGTCCATTTACACTGGAGCTTCCCATGGTCCCAGAGGATGTGCTTCCAGTCTCCCCCTACACCATCCATCAGCACACCTGCCACCAGCTCTGATCACACCAGTCTCCCGCTTAGCAACCTTTAACAGTTCCCCGATTGCCTCCTGGCTCAAATCCAGTCTCCTTGCCTGGTGCCCCAGGCTCCTTCTGATCAGAACTTGTCCAAATCCTCTTACCACTTGGTTTTAGAAGGGCAGTCCCTCTGTGTGCAATACTCTTATACAAGAAAGGGTTTGGTTTCAGAAAATTTGGTTCCACTGTTCATGAGCTCCATGACTTCAGGAAGTTTTAGCAGGCTGTAACCCCCTTGAGGGCAAGGATGATGTCTTATTCTTTCTGTGTTCTACCACCAAGCACAAGCCTGGCATATGGAAGGCTCCAGTGAA
The DNA here is from genome assembly GCF_003265705.2 of Callorhinus ursinus. NCBI lineage: Eukaryota > Metazoa > Chordata > Mammalia > Carnivora > Otariidae > Callorhinus > Callorhinus ursinus. Next base: position 58,399,800 of record NW_027397071.1, on the reverse strand, counting down.
TGGTGAGCGCTCATTTAGTTTATAGATAAGGTCTGAGAGCCAGGCACAGTGTTAGGTGCTGGGACACAAGACATAAATAGGACATGGGCTCTCTACCTTTATAGAGCTTGCAGCCTAGCATGGTGTTATATCAATTCAACCCCTTTTTATTTTGTGCTATGGACCAGGTATGTATGGTGAGTGAATGAAGTCTGGAGCCCTCTTTATGCTTTTTTTACTCCTGCAGTTTTTGCAAGGTAAGTGAGAGAAGGGAAAGCTCTGTTAATTGTAAATTGCAAGATGGCATGAGGGTTATTCCTACCAATATTTGCCTTAAACTTACCTTCTCCATGTCTTCATTACCCTACTTTCTTTGGTATATTGGAAATTGGCAGGGAAGTTGGCCAAGTCTGTCATGAACTTTAAAGACCTGATTTCTGCCTCCTCCTAGCCTCCACCTCTTCAGTCTAAGAAGCACTATCTTTAAGCCCGGTCTTGACACATGCAGTTGTTCTCTGGTGGGATGATTCTCCCCACCCTTCAGGCCTTCCTTAAAGGTCACTTCCTCTCAAAGACCCACCCTGAACCTCCCCTTTCTCATTCTCTATCAAGTGTTCTATTTATTTCTGTTGTGTATTGATTGATTTAGCATATACTTACTAGTGCTAGGCACTGCTCTAGGTGCAAGGGATAGAGCAGTGAGGAAGCAAAACCCCCTGCACTCATAGAGTTTACATTCTGGTGGAAGAGACAGTCATTAGACAAGATCAAAATGTAAAACGCGACATTTAGTGTTAAGTGCTAAAAAGAGAAATAACTGGGGAAAAGAAATAGGAAATACATGTGCGTGTTCCAATTGCTTATTTATTGACTTTACTTGCTTTCTGCCCATACGCTCTACATTCCATAGCTATTTTATTCACCAACGCAAACCCTATGTTCACCACAGCGACGGACACACTGCAAGCGTTTGATAAATTGGTGTTGGCGCAAGGAGCAAAGAACACCTCCAGAGCTCAGGCCTGCTTCTAGGAGGCAGACAGGGAAACACCGAAGAAAAGGGAGGAAACTAGCTCCCTCTTGACGCTGGGAAAGGGGCGCGCAGTCGGTGCAGCGCTGGTGTGGTGGGCAGGGCCACTCTTGGGCTCGGGGAGGGGCAGCGGTCAAGGCTCCGCAGCAGTGAGAAGTGGGAGGTGAGGCAAGAGACTTCAGTGCACCCACTACGGGCCGGGCGCTGTGCAACTTACGCACTTCTAACCCATTTTTACAGTGAGGGACATTGGGGCTCGGAGAGAAGTGCCCTGCCCAAGCTTCAACTGCCTGTAAGCGGTCAAGGGTGCCCTAAATTCAGGTTTGAAGTACTGGTATTCTAGACCTGGTCCTACCCTAGCATCTATCAAGACCACTCACCTACACACCTGCGCCTCCCCTCGAGAGACGTTCCTCCAGGTGCCGCCCCCCACCCCGGGAGGCGGGAAGCGCATAGCGGGTCTCACCTATGAGAAAATGAAAATAGGCGGCGGGGTGGGGCAAGGCAAATGTATCTTGGGATATGATTGGTTGAAGTGGCTGCCACTCATAAAACGAGCCTTGGCGCCCAGCCCCTTTCGCTTCCAGCAGGCCTTGCGCGCGAGAACATGGCGGCGTCCTGGTGGAGGTCTTGAGGGGGGCCCAAGTTCGTATGGCGTTGGCGTCGGGGCCCGCGAGGCGGGCACTGGTTCGCCCTGGGCGGCTCGGCCTTGGGGACTGCGCGGCTCCGAGACGCGGGGCGTACGAGTGGGGCGTGCGCTCCACGCGGAAGCCCGAGCCTCGTCCCCTGGACAGGGTGTACGAGATCCCTGGACTGGAGCCCATCACGTACGCGGGGAAGATGCACTTCATGCCCGGGCTGGCGCGGCCGGTCTTCCCGCCCTGGGACCCCGGTTGGACGCACCCAAAGTTCCGCCGCCCGACCCCGGTTCACGAGCAGCCGCTGTACAAGGATCAGGCCTGCTACGTCTTCCACCAGCGTTGCCGCCTCCTCGAGGGTGAGGCCCTAGGACGGGCAGGAGGGGACCTCGTTCCTCTTCCCAGCACTGACCCCAACTCTCCGTGGCCTTGAAACTTTGTGGGTCTCGGTTTCTTCGTCTGCGAAATGGGTAGTGATTACGCCTGAGGGTTTCAGGATTTTTTTTTTTTTTTTAAGATTTTATTTATTTGACAGAGACACAGCGAGATAGTGAACACAAGCAGGGGGAGTGGGAGAGGGAGAAGCAGGCTTCCCGCTGAGCAGGGAGCCGGATGTGGGGCTCGATCCCAGACCATGATCTGAGCCCAAGGCAGACGCTTAATGACTGAGCCACCCAGGCGCCCCTGAGGGTTTTAGAATTAAGTGGGATGAGAAATGCTGTGCTTGTGTGAGGCAGTATTAGGTTGAGTGGCGAAGTGAAAAGACCTGATTTCTGCCTCCTCCCCTGCCTCCATCTAACTCTGATTTGGGGCAAGTGTCTGAAATTTCCAGAGCCTCCATTTTCTGTGAACTCATTGGTTTTGACTAGATGGCCCACACTGACTCTTCACCTCTTAATACTCTGGAGATGTAACTGTACATTGAATTATTAGATGGAGTTCATATTGAAAAGAGACAGCAGAAAGCATGCTTAATCTCCTGGCCTATGGCCTCATTTCACAGGATTGGTGAATGTGACAGAGAGGGACGTGATTTGCCCACACGTGCTCTGGGTTAATAGTGAACCCAGGGCTACCTATCTGGTTTCCTAGGCTAATGTCCTCTGTCAGATGGCAGAGTTAGGATGTTTTCAAGGAAGGGTTCTGGACCTAAAAGTCATCTAGCCTATTTCTGCTCCCCTTTTCACTAAGAACAGATCAAAATGACTGAGCTGAACGAAACCAATCTGTGTGTCCAGAGCAGAACCCAGAAATTACTTTCCAGAGTTCATGGGGGCAGGGGGAGGGCTTGTTTATTGAGAGGCCCTTTCCCTATTCTTGCCTGTTCTTCCTTAGTCCTATCCCCATCACTATGGGTATAGGGCAGGTTCTGAAAACACAAAACGGTCAGGGTCAGTGGGAGTAGTATTTTCCAAGGAGTAATTAGGAAAGAAAGACCTGGAAGGATTTGGGGACTAAACCAAAGAATAAATCCTAGATTTGAAAAAAACTTAACTGGCCAGCCTCTTAAGCCACGCAAACCCATTCCTGAAAGCTGAATTTCCAGCATCTAAACATTCCCATTGCCCTACCAGGGTATTGTAATGGACCTCACAAGACTTGGCAGCCCCCCTTTTTTTTTTTTAATTTAAACAGGTATCACACCCAGTATGGGGCTTAAACCCACAACCCTGAGATTAAGAGTCCCGGGCTCTACCGATTGAGTCAGCCAGGTGCCCCAGCCTTGAGTGACCCTGGGAACATTACCAGCCTTTAGGGTAGACAGATTCAAGTTCTCCCCACCGTCACTTAGAGGGTATGTGACTTGAAACAAATTCGTTAGTCTCTGAATTTCATAAAATCCGATTTGTAGATAAAGTGCCTGGCACAGGATAGATGGTGGTGCTCAGTAAATAGCAGCTCTAATGATTAGGTATTATTTATATACTAGTGAACCATAAAAATCTCAATTTTTAAATCCACTGTCAAGTTTAAGGAACAATAGCGTGGCTCAGTCGGTTAAGCATGTCTGCCTTCGGCTCAGGTCATGATCCCAGGGTGTTGGGATTGAGTCCTGCGTCAGGCTCCCTGCTCAGGAGCAGGGGTCTTAAAAAAAAAAAGAAAAAGAAAAAAGAAAAAAGTGCTATTTAAAAAAAAAGTTTAAGGAACAGTGGCAGTGTCAGAACTAAAATTCAGGTTATCTGACTCCAGTCCAGGGTTTTTTCTGCTGCACCATAAAATCCAGAAGTTACATTTCTAAATGTTTGTATTTCCCATGTCGTATAAGCCTCAAAGTGAAAAGTCTCATTGCCCTTATAGCATTTCATTTATTAGCACAAAGGAAATTGCCTGAGAGTGTCTCCCCCAGAGTATCCTGGGCTCCGTTTAATCCCAGGCATAGCTTTATAAATGAAGATACGTCTCTGAAATGGTGGTGTTTTCCCAGCTGGCGGGAGTAGCCTGCTAACCAAAGCAGTCACCAGCCTGCTGTCAATTTGTGACTACAGTCGTGGACAAGAATACAGTATTAACTTTGTCCTGAGGGTAGGGGGCTTGTATGTGAATTTGATGCAGAACTTAGGTCCCTAGGGCTGGGCCTGTTCTTCCCTCAGGGAAGCCAGCTCTGGGGAAGGTGAAGCGAGGGACTTGTGCTTGGCATCACAGCCCATCCCACTCAGAGTAGCGGTCATTCCTTAATGTTTAAAAATGAAGCAGTCTGAATTAAATCTATTTTTGTTTATATTCCATCTTTTCCCAAAAAGTATTTCAGGCATCTTACAGAAATTTTATAGCACAGCCAAATTAAATTAAAAACATACAGGTGAGGGAATCCACACAAAGGAGAAATAAAACAGGTGAATACAAAAAATCCATTCTGTGAGGTTCCGCTTGCTAAAGGGGAGCCCCAAACATGACTCTCAGCCTGTTAACGCTATAGAGACGGGGTCAGCTGACTAGACCAGTTGCCTGTTTCTGTAAATAGTTTTATTAGAACACAGCCACACCCACTTGTTTACTTGTAGTCCCTGGCTGCTTTCCATGCTACAGTGGCAGAGATGAGTAGCTGTGACAGAATGTATGGCTCAGAAGCTGAAAATATTTATTATCTGGCCCTTTAGGGAAAAGTTTGTTGACCCCTGGTATAGGGAAGAACATTTTCAGTTATGCAGTTCACCGTGTCTTTAAGACAACCGTACTATTCCAGGAAAAGCCCAGCCTTCTGGTACCGAGGCCAGGGAGGATCCTGTGTAATAAATGGAACATGTGATCCTTCGGACAGATAACAGCAGTGCATTTCATAGGGCTTCTACATATAAAAACCTGCTTAAAGATAGCTCATTATAGAAGCTCAGGGTTAGGTGAGATGTGAAAGATTATCCATTTAAGTGCTCCCAAACTCAGGGCCCTTCAAGTTATTCATGATCAATAAGTTATTTCCATTAATTCCCAAAGCTGTTTTCCCTTGATACATCAGTATGGGGTTAATCCTTGGCCCACTCCTAATAAGTGGGATCTATTTGGTAGACATGGGCTTTTCCAATCAGGGACTTGGATGTGGGTTAGTAAAGGAATCTAGGATTTGAAATGCTGGCATCCATTGATCTAGTCCTCTAGTCTGGAGTCTGTGAATCTTGCAGGCAACAGAGGGACCCTTTCCCATAAGATTCAGCCTTATGATCCCAGCCATCTTTGCTGATGTTTGAATCCCTTCTGTGTAGGCACTCACTACCTCAGTCAACTGTTGACCATCCTCAGGTCGACAGTCATTCCTGCAGTCAAGCTGAAATCTGGCTGTCCTGGCTTCCACTCTTATTTTAGTTCTGACTCCTCAGATGTCACAGTACAAATTCTGTTTCTCTCAAGGCAGACCTTTCCCCAAGATGCTACTGGCAGACTTAAGCAACTCTTACTGAATTTCTTTTTTTGTTTTTTTGTGATTGATTACCCCAAAGGTGTAAAGCAGGCCCTCTGGCTTACCAAAGCCAAGTTAATAGAAGGCCTTCCCGAGAAAGTGCTTAGCCTTGCCGCTGATCCAGAGAACTACATAGAGAACCAAGATGAACGCCTTCTGAACGTGATCTCTCACGCCCGTCTCTGGCACTCCACTGAAGACACCCCGAAGAGAGAGGTCTACTGGTAAGTTTCCCCCACGTCAGTAAGATTTCTAGTCAGTGGATCTTAGAGTCAGCCTTTTGCCTTACGTCTCCAAACGTCTCTTCTTTCCTCCAAGCCCAGTCATTGTGGACAGTCTGATACAGCTGTGTAGATCCCAAATTCTCAAGCATCCTTCTCTGGCCAGACGGATGTGCGCCAAAAACTACACGTTATCCACCACCTGGAGTCGAGGTTGGTCATCTTGGTCTGTTTTGTTTTTTTTTTTAAAGATTTTATTTATTTATTTGAGAGAGAGAGAGCATGAGAGGGGGGAGGGTCCGAGGGAGAAGCAGACTCACTGCTGAGCAGGGAGCCCAATGCGGGACTCGATCCCCAGGACTCCAGGATCATGACCTGAGCTGAAGGCAGTCGCTTAACCAACTGAACCACCCAGGCGCCCATCTTGGTCTGTTTTTTATCTTCCTACTCTTCACCCCACCACCAGCTCACCACCCCATGTCCGTACCTGTGCTTCTTTCCTTCCTTCGTGGCCCACTTTTGTAGAATGAGACACATCCTCCTATCGTTAGCCACAGATTGGTGTTTTTTTTTTCCTTAAGGGGGTGGTGGGAGAAGCAGAGAGAGAGAGAGAGAAACTTAAGCAGGCTCCATGCCTAGCGCGGAGCCCGATATGGGGCTTAATCCCACAACCCTGACATCATGACTTGAGCTGAAATCAAGAATAGGACGCTTAACCAACTGAGCCCGAGATGCTCCTCAGTTTTTTTTTATTTTAATCACTCCTTCCCATGACTTAATTCAACTGTATCTGTTGAGTACCCTTGAGTACCTAAGTGTTGAAGATAAGAAGTAATAAAGGGCAGGCAGTCTCTGCCTTCACAAAGCTCATACTCGATTGTAAGAGCCTTCTTACCCCATTCATCCTTTCCTCCTTTTCCAAATCCATTTTCCACGTAGCTGCTAGAGTGATCTTTCTAAAGTGCACTTCTCTCCCCTGTTTCAGATCCTTCACTGCCTCCCAGGAACTTAAACCGTTTATCATCAGATCCAACCCACTGATTTGGCCACCGGCTGGCCTTTCTGGTTTTCTCTCCTTACTACCCCCACCCCCACCGTACCCCCAGGCCAAATTTACACTTTAGCCACTTGCAGCTTTTTGGCATCAAGCTTTTATACCTTTTGCACTGTTGCTGTACGTTCTGTCTGGAATGCTTTTTTCTACTTTCCTTGTTTGGCTAAATTCTACTTGTCTGTGAGGCTCAGCTCCAGCCCCCTTCCTATGTGAATGTAGACATTAGCTAGTCCGCTTCTGTGCTCCTCATGCCCATTGTTCCCATTTTGATCAGAGCACATGTTGTACTGTATTGGAATTCTCTAATATCTTCTCTGTCTGCCCACTAAACTGAACCCCTGACAGCAGGGACCACATCTCACTCATTTTTCTGCACAGCGTCTAACAGTTCGTGGCATTTGAGCGGTGCTGACTGAGGGACAGGTGGGTGATTACCACCCTGAGGGGTTTCCATCAGGGATGTTCAGAGCACACCAGTGTTCTGACTGGTGGAATCCTGGAGCGGGGAAACTGGCTGTGGAATGATTTGGGATTTTCAGGACATCTGCTTGGTCAGATTTCTCCAGCTTGCCCCTTTTGAGTATGGACTTCCTGGCAAGGAATCAGCTATGCAGAGGTAATGGCACCACTAAGGAAATTAGTGAACCTCATTAATAGAGGAGTACTTTTTGGCCCATCATCAACTATTACCTCTAATTAAACTGCCCCATTTGGAGCTGTCACTGGAGGAGGGATGTGGAGGGAATTGAATTGGAAACCACACTAGAGTGGTCTGTGGGGAGAATCTAAAACCCAAGGTTAGGAGAGGTCCAGGCACATTTATCTTCCTTGCAAATTATATGTGAGGAAACAGGAAATACTTTTAGAAAACTATTCTTGAGGTGTGGGTATAATGTATTTTAACAAGCAGCTCAGAGTTTATCCATCCACAGATGTAGTATCCCTGCTTTACACACCCAGTGAGGGAGACCACATGCTAATTACATGACAGTGCTGTGGACCAAACCAGCTTTTAGATGTAGAAGGATCACCACCCTTGATCCGTTACCATCCCATTGTGACTTGACAGTTTCTAAACACCCAAAGCACCTTCAGAGGAAGATTTGCCTCCATGGAGAATCTTCAGGAGGCCATTCACAAGGGAGCCTTTTCAGGCACATTTTGCCTGGTGGCATGCAACCTCTGTAGGGACCTCTGTGAGGGGCATGCGCACATGCTCCCAGTAGCAGCTTTGCTGATGTGTCAGGTGTGAGTCCTCATCAACTTATGTCTGTGTAGCAAGTACGCTGATCCATCTTAGGTGAGGCTTTCTGACTGGCCTGATTTTTCCTCACTCTCGGTTGTTGAGGACAACTTGGCCCCTTTCCTGAGTTTAATAACCTTTCTTCTTAACCTCTAGTCTCCTCCTCCTTCCCTCCCTCTCTCCCTCCTTCCCTACAACATTCTGCTTCTAGTCACCTGGGTTTGTCTCCCTAAACTCTGCCATGGGGGAGCCCACTTCTGTGCCTTCACACATGTTCCTCCTCCTGAACTAAAATGTTTTTCCTTCCCTTTTCTTGCCTGGGCAAACTGTCAACCAACCAAGGGCAGTTTTGCCCCCTAAGGGAGACTTGGCAAGGTCTGGAGACATTTTTGATTGTCATGACTTGAATGGGGGAAGTTCTACTGGCATCTGGTGGGTAGGGGCCAGGGATGCGGCCAGACCTCTGCAGTGCACAGGACAGTTTCCCTCATCGAAGAATTATCCAGTCCCAAATGAATTGAGAAACTCTGCTCTTATCTATCCTTCGGAAACTAGTTTGAAGGCATACCACTTTCAGGAAGTTTCCCAGGCCTCCCAAAGGAGGTCAGTTTGTCCCACCTCTACTATCTCTGAGTACGGTTCATACCTTTGTATGCACTTACCAGCTAGGAAGCTTCTTGAGAGCAGAGGGTAATGCTCACTCATTTCTGGGTCCCCAGCATAGAGCAGGTGCTTGTGAAGATCTGTGTGGGGCAGCCCTGAACCCACAGAGACTGCCAGGTGGCCTCAGGGCCCATTGGCAAGGGAACACAGGAAGAAGAGTGCTTTGGTTGGTCCCCTTCTCAACATCTTGACCAAAGTTTTGTTTTCTGCGATCATACTGATCAGCTAGGAAAGCAATAAGACTTAAGGAGCATGGCAGGATGAAGGCTCTAGGCTTGGCTGAGCTAAGTCTTTAGACCAGGGTAGCCTAATCGTCTTTCTCCCCTTTTAGAGTCTTTTCTCCTTCAGGTCCGTGGTTCCAGTGGAGCCCGACTGAATACCAAGGATCCGCTGCCCACCGTCGCCTCCAAAGAGGAGGTTGAAGCTACTGAGAATCACGTTCTTGAGACCTTCTATCCCATATCTCCCACTATTGATCTTCAGGAATGCAGTGTTTATGATGTGGAAGACAACACAGGTAAGTGTCATAGCCGTGCATATCCAGGCAGCGTGGAGATGAGGGACGCGCATTTTCTCCTAAGAGCCATGTAGCAGCCTACCCCCACTTTGCTTTTGACCCCTGAGAGGTAACGTGGTACCTCAGAGTTGTAACGGGTGGCTGAGGGGGCTTCTGGCCAGGCCCCAAGTGTTTCCTTTATTCACAGGTCCCTTGAAAGACACCCCTCTTTCTATGCACCCGTAAACCCTGGCCAACCTCCTGCTAGGATGGAGGAAGCCCCACAGGCCTTAAATGGGGCTATTCATCTCAACTCCATCGAATAAGGCACCACCATTTCCCCTGGCTGCCATGACAGAAACCAGAGCATCAGGCCAGGCAGGCCCACGGCTCATACCCTCTAGTCCGTCCCTAGGAGTTGTAGCGCCTTCCTTCTAACCTCCTCATCTCCACAGCAACAGCTTGCGGCAGGCCCAGCCTGTTGCCACAACCCCCCAGCTAGCTGGCCGGCCTGACCTGGTCTGTTTTCTCTCGGTCCGTCTGGTTCCCAGTTCTCGAGGCACCCTCCTGAGACACGAACTCCGTCCCTTCTCTCCGCGCCTACTCCCCGGTGCCCATCAGGTACAGGTGGAAGTCCTCAGCCTATCACATGAGGGCCTTCGGGTCCCGTCTTGGCCCTTTTCTCCAGCCTCACCCTGGTCCCGTCCCCTGCACGCGCGCCCCTACCCCCAGTCCAGCTACACGTAACACACCGTGCCCCTTCTCACCACAGGCTTTGGTACGTCCCCTCCCCCCTGTGCCTGGGGTTTGTGGCCTCCCACCTTTTTTTGTCCGTCCCCCCCACCCCCGCTGTGCATAGTTCATCTTAGGACTCACTTCTTCTCCGAAGTGCCCTGGGGTCTTCCCTTGTCATCAGGGGCCTTTCATCTGTGCTTCCCCAGCCCCCAGCTCACCCCGCTCAGATGTTCACATGTCCCTCTGTGTGGACCCCTCCAGACTGAGCCTCTCCGAGGCAGTGGCAGGCTGCCCTCGGCCTCTGCTCCTGGCCCCGGTCTAGCCCCAGTCTGTCCCTGGCGCCTGTCTTAGGCTGGGCGCACAGGGAGTGCTGAGCCTCTGAAGCAAGGATAGAGGCCCATGGAAGGGCGTCTCTGTCAAGTAGTGCTTGCTTCGGGGATTTTCAGAGCCCATGTTTTCCCAGCTTCTTCCTCCTTGTCACCCCCTTTCACTAACCCAGGTTACTCATGCTGGAAGCTGCCAGCCTACCAAGGGTTTACTCCTAGCCATGCAAGGGACGAGAATGATGGCCTGGCAGGGTGGTGGCTGGGATGAACAAGGGCTCAGCTTTGATCCTCAGTGCCAGTATTTGCAGATCACTTGTGAGGCATGAGGCAAGTTGTTTATTGCTAATAATAAAGTATGGAATTTTGCAAATGATTGGCTTTTAAAAAAATAATTACCCTAGTTTTCAGGTTTTCTACTAACATCACTATCACCTATGTGCTTGAATGAGCGAGAAAGGGGTAGAGTTCGAACCAGCACACAGGAATCACCTGGCGCGGGTTGGCAACATTTTCAATAAAGAGCCAAATAGTACATATTTGCAGGCCACATATGGTCTCTGACAGCTACTCTGTAGACATTGTGTCAGGGAGTGGGCATGGCTATGCGCTGGTAAAAACTTTATTTTCCAAAATAGGCAGGGGGTGGGGGGCCGATGTGGCTGGCAGACTGGTTTGCCATCCCCCTGAGCAACAGTGATAACATCTGCCTTTACGGAGTCTCTGTGGTGCCTTGCACTGAGCCAAGGTGATGTGACTTTCCAAAGGCTTTGGGACAGGCTGGTAATCCTTTCTGTTCCTCCACGTGATTATGTGTCTTGCAGGATTCCAGGAGGGTTATCCTTACCCCTATCCCCACACCCTGTATTTCCTGGAGTCAGCCAATTTACGACCACACCGCTTTCAACCAGATCAGCTGCGGGCCAAAATGATCCTGTTTGCCTTTGGCAATGCCCTGGCTCAGGCCCGGCGCCTCTATGGGGTATGTATGGGGAGAAAGACCACTCAGCGACTTTACATGGTGTTGGCTTCCTGCCTTACACCGCTCACAGAAAGAAGGGAGGTACAGGGGGCATTCCTTGCTTGACTGAGGAGTTCTCCCGACAGGCACTTCCACGCACCCTGCGGAGAGAAACCGACATCTGCTGGGGCCTCCTGTGTGCCTGCCTGTCTTTTACATAAGACAGCTCATTTGTTCATCAAAATAGCCCACAAGCTTTCTTTATCATCCCCATTTTCCAGTTAGGGCCCTGAACTCAGGGAGGCTAAGCAGCGTGTCCAGCCTTACACGGCAGCGAGTGGTGGGGGAAAGGTGAGAACGAGACGTGCCCAGCTCCTACGGCTTCAGTTATTTGCGCGCTAGTACACCCCTCGGTTCCATGAGAGCGGATCCGGGGCACGAGGCTCCATGGGCAGGAGGAGGTGAGGCAGTAGAGATGATGCACGCCTGTCTGCCAAGTGAGGACAGGCTTGGGGACCAAGGTGCCACCTGGTGATAGCCCCTTGATTCTGAGACGAGGTCTCAAGGGCCTGGATGGTGTAGAATGCAGGCTACTCAGCCTGTCCCCAAAATGGGGGAAGGCTTGCCTGGGAGCAAAGGCCTCCAGGGAGGGAGTAGGGAATGGCAGTATGGGATTCCCGAGCAGGCTGGGGACACGGGTGTGTGTGTGTGTGTGTGTGTGTGTGTTGCTGAGAGCTGCCAGCTCCCAGGTCTGAGTGTGTGTGTGTGTGTGTGTGTGTGTGTGTGTGTGTGTGTGCGCGCGCGCGCGCGCGCTTTGCTGAGAGCTGCCAGCTCCCAGGTCTGAGGCCCTCCAGGAGGAGTGTCCACAATGTTCTGTTTCCCATCCTACTCGTCTAGGAACTAGGTGGGGTTGGAGAGATGTGGTTGGGCAAACGAGGTAGGGAGTGGAATGGACCTTGCCTATGTTGAGCATTTGCTACCTGCCAGTTAATTAGGGTTCTTTATATCAGTGTTTCTCAAAGTACGGTCCTGGATTAGCTGCATGAGCATCATCTGGGAACTTGTTGGAGGTATAAATTCTACTGCATCAGAAACTGGGGGTGGCGCCCAAGTAGCCAGCGTTGGAAGCCCTGCAGGTGGTGCTGGCATTAGCTCGGGGTTGAGAACCACGGCACTGAGGCTGGAGAACCACTGCGTTGTTCAGTCCTCGTAGTAGCCCTCCATGGCAGATGCTCCTAGCCTCGTTTTACAGCTGAAGAAACTGAGGCTCAGGGAGGCCAAGTACCTTTCCCAATGTCATGCAGCTAGGAGATTGGCAGCTGTTACATCTTTATGTGACCTTCTTGTGTCTTCTAGTCCTCGAAGGTTATTTTTGTTCCCATTCTTTGACTACATACTCATGAAGGCTCTGGAAGGTTAGGTGACTTTCCCGAGGTCCCATAGCTGTTGAGTGGGGAAGCAAGCACCAGAGCCCTGATTCCTCTAGTCTCAAAAGATGTGCCGCCTCTCAGCCCGGGGGCAGGGGAAGGGAGCGGGCACGGCCGCACGCCGGGGACTGGGGCTGCAGGCCCCTCGTGGCTTCCGTACCGGCTATTGCCAGCAGGGCATGGGGAGCCACACTGCCGCTACTTGCCACCCAGTTGGGTAGGAGGGGAGACCTCCACCCACCCGCTCCAGGTACAGATTATTCCTGGGGATGTGAAGTTGAGCAATTATGGGAAGAGCCTCCATGTAAAAGGTAAAATTGCTGAGAAATTTATGTACTACCTGCAGTTTTATTGATCTGTAGAGGGAGATAAGAGTCAATACAGAATTCTCAGCTAACACTTAGAGGTACTTTTCTTTTTATTTATTTCTCATGCAGCTAAGAACAGGTGTTTCTAAGGCCAGCAGTCCCGGTGTGGCCCACTCCGAGGTCTGACATTAGCTATTCCTGATGTCACACTCCGCTCTGGAGCGGTGAACATAGGCGGCATTTTTGGATCAAGGATGCTTTGCTCCATGGGGCCTGCCTGCTGGATCTTTGTCCAGCGGGTGGCCATCACCTGACTGGACTGTTGCGGAGCCTCGGGGGGGTGAGCGTGTCGTTTCTGACCCACCCTGGGACACTCCTGGGAGTGAAAGGAGGCACCACTGTCCCATAGCATGGAACACTAGGTGTCAACCACGAGGAGAGGGGTTTCAGTGATTTCCTAGCATGGGGTCTGATCCTGGCTCACGTCTCGTGGGCAACCTTGCACAATGATAGCACCTCTCTGGAGCTCAGTTTCCCCATTGGTGAAGTGGGACTGGATGGCTGGATTTGTGCAATTACCAGTGACTGTAAAGCCGGCGCCAGGCCTGGAACGTGAGAGGCGTGCGGGAGCTTGTTTCCACTGTGATTAGTACCAAGTGGCGCTCCCAGAGAGAGAGAACCCGCTCACATGCCGCCGGCTGTAAAGCCTGCTGCTGACACGGTGGGGTGGACACCCCGGCAGTCAGATGCCTTCTCTGAGGCACTCCGGGAGCCCTGAAGCCCAGGCCCAGTGATGGCCTGCAGGGCCGGGCGGTCCAGGGCGCCAGGAGGTGAGCTTGTATATTCACTGAGCCTCCAGGTTAACCTTTGATGGAACTGATGTCACTGTTGTTGCCATCAGGTAACGCCATGGGTTTAGGGATTTCCTGTCACCTTCCTGTACTCTGCCACTGGCCCAGTCATCACCCCAGCGGCAGGAATTGCTACTTTAAGGTGCTTATTAACCAGGAGGCGCCAGGTCAGGCAGAGCTGGGCTGGGGGAGGGAGGGACAGCCTCGCTGTGGTCAGTGCCCTGAACTGTCTCCATCGCTCCATGGTAAGAGCCTTAAATGGGAGCAGGCATTAGTTGCAGAGGTCGGAGCTCGAAGCTGCCGGTTCTGTGCTATTCTTTACACCCCACCGTTTCTGGTTTCATTTACTTGTCCCTTTTGCCTCTCAGAATGACACTAAGGTTTTGGAGCGGCCAGTAGTTGTGCAGAGTGTGGGCACCGATGGACGTGTCTTCCAGTTCCTGGTGCTGCAGCTGAACACCACAGAGCTGGCCTCTAACAAGGGCGTCAAGAATCTGGTCTGGGTGGACTCAGACCAGCTCCTCTATCAGCATTTCTGGTGTCGCCCAGTGATCAAAAAGAAGGTGGTTGTGGTAAGTCCTGCCATCTCCAGCCTGGTGATTGGACCAGGGCCATGACTCCGTGTCCCCAGAGTGAGCCGGGGGTGGAGTTGAAGGGATGCTTGCAGGTGGGACCTGGGCCCTAGGGACTTCCTGCCCAGGATCTCTACCTGGAAGACTCCTTCTACCCTGGGCCCTGCCCGGCCCTCCGTGGGCCCCCCCCCGCGCGGCAGCTCCTCACAGAGCCCCCTCGTGCCCTGCTGCTGGTAGCCCGGGGCCCCCGTAGGTGCTGCTGCTTTTGTATAGGAGGCGTCTCCCTTGTCCCCCCGCCCTCCAGTTCTCTCGAGTCTGGCCGTCCTCTAAGGACCCCCGTCCTGCTGCTACCCTCACTGCAGTGCCTCGGGTGGGGCCCCATAGCCCCCGTGTTCCCCCATCACAGCACAGTCCCGCTGCTGTTTCCAGGTTTTTCTCCTCCATCAAACCGAGCTCCAAGCTCCTCGGAAGCCTTTGTTCGTTTCTTCCCCCGGACAGGGGATTCTTCCCGGGGCCTGGTCACTGCCGCACCCCCGTGCCCCACTAGCAGAGGCCCGGCCTGCTTTCTGTGCAGCAGGCAGTGACCGTTCTGTATTCATCCTGTGAGGTCAGGCAGCGATAAGCGCTCTGAAGGGACAAGGCAGCGTCGGGGGCTGCGAGAGAACAGAATGGGGGTGCAGCCGGCTCTGCAGCTGGCTGTGGCCTGGGGCCCGCACGGGCCTGAGCGGATGTGCTGCGTGCAGCTGGTGTTGGGTCTCTGAACAGAACCGGCGTGTCAGCTGCCCTGTTAGCTCTCGAGGCAGTGCCGTCTCTGCCCTGGAAATGCCTCCCCGGCCGGGGCCCTTCTCTTTGGCCCCTGACCCCATTGTGTGTCACCTGCAGCCACCCCAGCTTCCTCTGCACTCTCTGCTCTTATCCTGCTCTCCTTCTCCCCAGCGTGTCTCTGGGTCCTCCCTTCCAGAACACTGACCTAGCGGCAGACGCCTCCTGATTGGTCAGATGGTTCCTGCCCCCGGCCCCCAGCACAGGCCCTGGGCTCCAACCTCGCCCTTCTGCTTCCTGCCTCTGCACTGGCGCGTAGACTCGTCTCTCGGCAAACACATGCCTTTCCTTTTCCTCTCTGGCCCATTCTCCTTGCTCTAGAAGACTCAGTTCATACGTACGGGAGACCATGAGATCTCTTCTTCCCTGCTTTCTGAGCATCTTTTCCCTACGTCCGCTGTGAGGCCTGTCAGCTTTTATTATCACTGTTTGGAACATCTGGCTGTAAGCTCCTTGAGGGCAGAGCCAGATTCAGGCCACTGTCGGGTTTCTAGCACGGGGCACAGGCCCAGTACAGAGAGAAGGGACCTGATCCACGTGTGTGGACGAGTGAGGGATTATTGTCCCCAGGAATGAAAAGGGGGCAACAGAGCATTGGTTCGTGGTGGTTGAGGTGAGAGGGATAGGGGGTGAGGGCGGTGCCAACAGACGGTCTGGCCAAAAGCACTAGGAGAGCTTCAAGCCCCCCAGCCCAGCCCCTCAGGCATCTCTTCACTGCCAGCTCCCTGGTGCCCCTCCTTGGTCCATGAGAGGAGACAGTGACTATCCAGGCATTTAGGTTTTGCATAAAACCAACTTTTGTTTTCAGTGCTGCCATTAAACCTAGTAGCAGGATCCTAATGGGCTGTGTTCTTTCCAGGAACCTGTTGGGCCAACTGGTTTCCAGCCAGAGACATTCAGGAAGTTTTTAGCTCTGTATTTGCATGGTGCTGTGTGAGCCAAGGACCATTCTGAGGTCTGAAGCCCCCTTGCCCCCCTCCCGCAGAAGATCCTGTATCCAGAGCAGTGCTGGGCCTGCCCGGAGCCTCCGTGCTCATCCGGCCTGCTGTCTGGCTGCCAATAAAGAGCCTTCTGGTACACTGGAGCCTGGGCCTGGTGTGGGGGGCCATCAGGAGGGGCGCCCGTAGCTGTACGTGGGCCGCGCCGTGAGCCGGCCTCCGTGCAGGTGCAAGCTCGGGAGCCTGACCTGCCCCACCTTGAGCCCGGCTCTGCCCACAGCCCACTTGGACTTTAGATAAGAATCTTCGTCTCTTTGAGTTTCACCTTCTTCACCTGAAACTTGAGAGTAACATGGCCTCCCTTGTTTTGAAGACTGTAGATGCGTCTAGAGCATCTGCCATAGGATAGGTGCTCTCTGATGCTCCCTGGGTTCTCACGGGACTCTCTAAATTGTGGGCACATTTCATAATGCCTGCAGGAAATCTGAATAGAACATTCATCGTACATTTCTCCCTAGCATCCGGGTTAATAGACCAAGTACATCCCTGGTTCTGCTGGCCTCTCTGTTCACATCACATCCAAGTTCTGCTCAGGGCCCAGCACCTTAGATACAGCACCCTGTTTAATCCTCACATGTCGTTTCTGCGCTCAGGGAAGTGGTTGAGTGCCCATGTGCCGGGCACTGTTCTGTGCCCTCGAGATAAGGGAACTCCAATAGTATAAGGTCCCCTAGGTCACATGGCGGGTGGTACAGGTCAGCTTCCTAGGAGAACACTTAGGGATGTGCAGGTGAGTTTGGGGAGGGCCTGGAGGACCAGCCCCTGTGGGGAGTGATGGGGCAGTGCTGGGCAGAGAGCCTGAGCTCAGTGGGTTTGCATCTGACGTCTCGGCCAGCTCCCAGTTCTGTGGCTGCTCTGAAGCAGAGCTGTCCCATCCAGAGGTGAGGAGCTGAGCCTTTCTGCGGACACCACTGGCCTGCCACCAGTCACTGGATTGTGTACACACGGTTCCTCGGAGTGGGAGAGAACTCAGGTGAGGTTGGTGGAGGGCGACTCCCAGAGGGACTTGGCTGAGAGCAGGTAGCCACGGAAGCAGTTAGGTGTGCCCTGCTGCAGGGCCTCTGAGGAGCCATCTGGGAGCACCTGACGTAACGGCCTCGAGAGCTTGTAAATGGCAAAGTGGAGCTCCTACCTGTGTGGCTCCCATGCTCGTCCTCCATCCACTTTGCAACTTACCTTTTAGGCTTGGTGGGATGGTGGTGGCAGCTCGGAGCCAGGCGGGGCTGGCTGAAACCCCTGGAGACCAGTGGAAGCGGGGAGGGCAGGCTGAGGGCAAAGCCAGCCTGTGGGAGGGAGGCTGTGAGTCCGCCAACCGCGCCAGCCAACTGCCAGCAGGTGGCCTTGCAGTTCAAGGCTGCCCTGGGAGGGGCCGGTGCTGCAGGGTGGGCCTGGGCAGCAGTCCACCTTGAGTAACAACAGCCCTAGTGGGCTGGCCTTGGTGTGTCCCCTGTGGATCTCAGAGCTGAACTCTGGTCCCGCGCAGCTGAGCTGCAAGGTGAGGCAGACAGGACTGCTGTGTTTTACCCCCCACACTACAGGAAGGGGAACTGAGGCTCAGAGACCGAGTGGTGTTACGTAGTGTGAAGAGCTGGAAGTCTCACACGTGATGACAGCTGCCTTTTCCACAGAGCGGTCTCCACTTCCCCCAAATCCCAAGTGCCCGCAACCTCAGCCTCCCCACCTGCATCCAGGGTAGGCTTGCTGCCTAGGGTGAGGAGTCTGGCCTGTCCGCAGCAGCACAGCCCCTTCTAGCTGTCACCTCGCCCCCGACCCCAACACACACAGCACGGATCTCCTCATGCCCAGCCGGACCATGGTGGCACCTACCGCTAGGTCAGGCCTGGGGACTGAGCCCTGAGGTTCCCCGCTACAGACCTCCTCTAGGGGCAGTCCAGCAATTCTGCCCAGTTTAAAAGCACGTGCTGGGAGCCGGAGCTACAGAACGAGCCCTGGTCTCTTCTCCAGGAGCTCCCAGTTTGCCAGCAGACGCTAACAGCAGTCTGCTCTGGATCCATGGAAGCCGTGAAGGCCACCTTTCCCCTGCCTGAGCTGCTGCCCACAGGTGACAGTATGCAGGGGAGACTACCCAACAAACATCCAGTCCCTCCATGAATGAGCGCCCGCTGGGTGACTGGGGACAGGGAACACTCAGATGTCCCCAGCTCTGAGGAACGCCCGGCCTGAGGTGCTTGCTGCGGGGGGGGAGGCACAGGCCGAAGAGTGGCAGGGAGGGCGCTCGGTATTGTCACCCTGTAAGCAGGGGTCGGGGAGACGGTGAGGCTCGAGGCAGGATCCCCTCCCAGCTCAGCACCCCGCACCATGGCTGCAGCCTGCCTGGAGAGCGCCGGCGGCCTGGGGCCCGCTGGCAGAGGCTCGGGGCTCCCGAACAAAAGCCTTCAGAGCCGAGTGCGGCTCAGCCCGTCTGGGTGCGTCTGCCCCAGCCGTGAGGTCTGCCGAGTCAGAGGCGTCTGTGTGAAGAGCCCAGAAACCTTGCTCAAGAGTTGGGAAGGGCGAGATGCGAGCTGCTCCCGGCACCCTGTTCGGACTCCCCGTCCCAAGCAGGCGTACAGGGGCACCGGCGGCCCCTCCGGGTGCAAGCCCCTCACGAGCGCCAGCTCATCCTCACAACCACCCTGCGAGGAAGGTTTATAGATGAGGAAACAGGACATGGGGAGGAACGCACTCGCCCACGGCCACAGGGAAGTAGTGGCAAAAACAGATCTGAAACTGGCAGTTTGCGTCTGGAAGGGTCAGACCTCGTGAAGGTCTACTGAGCCCACATTTGGCTCCAACACGGTTTCCCTCCCCTCCTGCGGGCCGGGAGCAAGGTCCCGGGAGCTCGAGGGAAGCAGAAGTCCTACTTTCTAAATGTGCACACCCGCACACCCAACGGCTTACGTGGCCCTGGCTCTACTGTGTGGATGGAGGCTGGAACTGGGTCTCCCCACGTCTGCCCACCCCCTGCCAGGATGCCGAAGGCTACCCTGAAAAATCCTTGGAGGCGAAAACAAGACCAAACTGAAAACAGGAGAATCAGGGTCCCGGGGGGGCCCCCCAGCCTTGGCCTAGGGTGGAGTCCACCCGAGTGGGAAAGGCTGTGCGGCTACAGCTCCCGGGGGGCCCCCCTGGCCTGTGTGGACCCCCCGTGGAACACGGAACCAGGAACCTCTTCTACTTGCTGAAAAATACCTTCCGGCAAACCAGCGTGTGTCTGCAAGACAAAAAGCTGAAGGTGCATTTTAGAATGCCCCCAGATGTCTGACATGAGACTGTGGCCTTCCTTCCCAAGCCCCCATCCCAAAGGCCACTACTACCCTGCACAGCAAATGCAAAATACAGATTAACACGCCCAGGAAAAGAGGGTGGACACCTTGAACACAAAACAAGATCTTATTATGCACCAGCAACAAAAACTGCCCAACCAGTCACCTTGCATTCTGTAGTCAGTATAATAAACTCCGGCCCACGTCCCCCACCCCACCCCCAAACATGTCAGGAAGGGCTGCGGAAAAAAGATGTCCCTTTAATAAAACGTTATCAACATATATCGTACACAAACTACAATGTATCATAATTACTTTTTTTTTCCTCTCTTAATTCAGAACCAGACTACAAGGTAAGAAAAAACACAAACAGCTACAATGTTCCCAATAATCCGCACAAGGTCTTTTTTCAGGCAGATGGTATCTCACATAGTATGATATACATGGATCAGGGAGGGAGGGAGAACAGACAGCAGCTACAGGGGTGTGGGGAGGAGGGGCTGTAAATGTACAAAGAATTCAGGTGTCTTCAGGGCAAGACACAGAGGTTTCGATGGGAGCGGTGAGGTGAGGGAGGCCGTGAGTCACCCCTCCTGGGAGGGGACAGGCTCCACTGTCGCATTTGTCGGTTTTTGAAAATAAAAACAGGACCGAACCAGCACGTCTGTTTGATTGGTGTCCCCCGCCCCCCACAGCTATTCCGAAGTCTTTCCATCCAGTTCCAAGCGTATACAGAGCAATTCTGGTCAATTTCCCATCTTTGAAAAAGAAGCAAGAATCAAGAGAAAAAAACCCAAAAAACAAAAGAAAACCCAAACTCCAGCCCCACGGTGCCCACACACATGACGAGGACGATGCGAGCCAGGGCCACAGGACGAGCACGCAGGGGTCACAGTTGCCATGTCCCAGGTCATAGCCATCCTGTCGGGGGCGGCCTCCCCCACTGCGCTCCGCCCAGGCCACCGCCCAGCTGGCAGGATTCTCGCTGGGAAGACTGGGGTGGGGGCTGAGCACGGGCGGGGGAAGGTCCAGAAGAGAGAGAGGAGGAAGCGGTCCTGGGAACACAGTGCATGCCACCAGGTCACAGCGCGTCTCCGCCGTGGCGGAGTCCTGAAAGCGGTCGGGTGGTCGGGCCCCTCGGGCCACATAGTGGGGGGGGGACGGTTCTGGGGTCCCACGTGTGCAGCTGCCGGCACCACCTCGGCCAGGAGAAATCAAGCAAAACCAAAACAGGTTCCTGACCCTCCCTTGCCCATCCGCACGAACCAAAAACCCCAAGTGGAGAAAGGTGACTTTCTTTTCTCTTTCCAAAAAAGGCCTTTTGAAAGAAACCACCGATTGTAAACTGCCCAGTTTATTATTATTATCATTATTTTTAGATGGCTACAAAGACAGCGTGAGACCTCACACCTAGACTATAGCTTTCCTGGTGGAAGGGCTTGGGTACAGACAGACAGCAGGGCTTCGGTTTTTTTTTTTTTT
>NW_027397071.1:58258515-58378742 GCF_003265705.2 Callorhinus ursinus | reverse complement strand
CAAACAAACAAAAAAAGTGTCACGTACATAAAAGGTCCTTTTGGGAATGGGCAAGGGGTGGGATTTTTCTGGTCACTGACTTGAAATATATTTTTATTTTGAGTTTTGTCCTTCATGTTTTATGGAATAAAAAGTTCGGCCTTTTTATTGCATGAAACTAAAACTGGGACAGGTGGGGGGACTGGAGGAGGAGGGTGGGGGCTGAGGGGGAGCAGGGAGACGCCCCTCCCCAGCTCCTGGGTAATGACACCTCACTTCTTCTTGCATAATTTCTGGCATCTTCCCGCCTGAAATGCCGGCTCTCTCAGCGTCTCGGAGAAGAGGAGGGGGTCACACGCTCATCGTCATGCTTGGAGAATACTGCAAGGGGCGAAGCAGAGGCGGGGTTGTGAGGGCCAGGGTGTGCGAGCCTTGGGCGCTGAAGAGGGCCCGTCTGGGGAAGCCTGGGATGGCTGTGCAGGCTCAGCACTGGCCTGTGCCTCGCCATGGTGGGAGCTCCGGGGGCTGCCGTTACCCCCACCCTGCCCCCCCTTCTCAAATCTCCCCCCAGACACTGCCCACCCCACCCAGGGCCGGCTGGGCTGCTTTCCTGCAGGGCCGAGCCAGGGCTCTGCCAGGGTGCCCTGTGCGGGAGCCAGTCTGGGGGGGGTCTCAAAAGCTGCTAGAGCATGACCTTGTTTCTTCAAATGAGGTGGTAAGTAGAAGCAGGCCCTCTGCACAGAGACCCCAGGAAATCTCTGGTTGCACGAACCTTCCTCCCCAGGACAGAAAGAAGTGGACCCCCAGAGGCCATGCTGCCCAGAGGCCCAGAGCACCAGAACCCAGGCCTCTTGAGTCCCACCCCAGGGCTCTTCCAGCCACATCCACTTTCTCGGTGTTGGAGGCATTGTGGCTCCCTGTAGATGCCTCCAGAAGGACCTGCCAGTGGTCAGGGTGGCAGTGGTTGGGGCCATGCGGGGGGTGGGGGGTGGGGGGCTCCGCACCTTGTGGAGAAAAGGGACCAAGGAGAAAGCCAGTGGCATGGCTGCTGGGACACCAGTCAGCCAGGCTAGTCTTGGCCAGCAGGCGCCACAACTTGTTCAATGAACAGCCCCTGGCCCCGTAAGAGGAGGAATCCTGGGGCAAAACTGGGGGGGAGGGGGGCACGCAGCACTTACATTGTCATTCTGGAAGGAGTGGAGGAAGTTCCCTCCTAGCTCACCGTCGTCCCGAGGGGTGCCTGGAGGGTTGCTAATGCCACTTATGTTGTTAGGAGAATTCTGGAGAGAGCAGAGAGGAGGTGAGCCCCAGCGCCCCAGCAACTGGCCCACCCGACGGGGAGACAAGCTTTCTGGGGCCTCGGGGCTGGGGCAGGGTGGATGCTGTCAGGGAGGAAACCGAATACACACTCACTTTTGGAAGTCCATCTATGTCACCTGACCCTGGAAGGAAGGAAGGCTCAGATTCAGTTTCCTGTTTGCTCTTCCGTGGAGAGGCCTCCAAACCCACCCAAATCCCACACTACTTCTGTGCAGAGTCTCCTGTCCTGGCTGGATCTCTGTGGATCTTCATCCGGGCCCAGCCAAGGCCAGCTGGGGGGCGGGGGGGGGGGGGACCAGGCCTGGCTGAGTGCAGTGTGACCATGGGGCCGGTGCCCGCTTACCTAACGATCCATTCATGTGGTGTGGCTCCATGCCGCCCATGCCTCCCATCGGGCCGTCCGAGCCTGGACCCATCGGGAACTGGGGGAGAAGCACAGGGCGTGGTGGCTGAGTGGGCCCGAGGCCCTTTGCAGCTCTCTCCTGGGCTCCCACACCCAGCTGCAAAAGAGCTGTGCCCTCAGGGGGCTTCCGTTCTGGCGGGCCCCTCGGCTGGGCCCCCGGAGTTGTGCAGGGCAGAGGTGCTCCACCCTATGCACCAAATGAGGACACAAACCCAGAGAGGGAAAGACACTGGGCCGGGGCCACACAGTGTCGCACCGGGACAGCTCTCTAACCAAGTGGCATGGACTTGGGCTCTCTCTGTCCCTGGGGTGGACGGTGCGGCTCCCCAGTCAGAACCTCACACAGAAACACACACACAAATGGATGACTGCCTGGGCCCGGCGAGGGCCCGAAAGTATTAATGCTTCTCCGCCCCATTTTACAGATAAGGAAACCTTAGCACAGAGAGAGCGGGAAATGCTTTGCCGGAGGCCCCGTCCCCCTGGAGATGGGAGGAGCTGGGACGGGGGCACGGCCTCTGAGTGCTGCCTCAGAGATGAAGGAGTTCCAAGGGGGAGGTGAGGAGATGGGGTCTACCGGGCACCTGGTGGGGGGGAGGGGAGGAGCTGGGCAGGGGACAGTGTGGAGGGAGGCCCCTGAGGACATCCCCGTGGCGAAGTGGTGGCGCAGGCTGATCAGAGGCCAGAGGCGAATCTGCTCCAGCCCCACCAGCCTCAGGCCTGTGGAGAACCGTTAAGACCATCTCAGAAAAGCAGCAATCAAACGTCACATGGTCACGAAGGGAGGGCTGAGCCCCATCCGGACAGCCAAGGCCCTGTGATGCAGACCGGACGTCAGGGTGGACAGGGGTGCACTGCGTGGCATCTGGCCCGTGCTGGGGGCTAGGGACACAGAGCCGAGTCACAGCTGGGTCTCAGCCCGGAAGAGGAGCCCACAGCTGCGGACGCCCAACTTCCCTGTGGGACAGACGTGCGGCGTTCCAAAGGGAGCTGTAGACAAGGCAGGGCCGAGACTTCAGGAAGAGGCACTGGGGAGAGGGCAGAGAAATCCAAACAGGCTGCACGGAGGAGGAGGCAGAGGACCAAAATAACTGAGGGGTAGGACTTGGGCAGGCAGAGACAGGTCGTGGAAGCCATTCTAGGTAGGGGTCCCGCGCAAGCACAGGAAGAGGCAGCTGGCAGCAGGGAGTGCAGGAGGAGACCAGGGTGCCCAGGCTGCAGGGGCGGGGCTGGGGCGCAGGTGCTCCCTCTCGCCCATCCACCCAAACATGGACACCCCAGCCGCAGCCTCCTTGCCTCCCGCTGCCCCAGAGGCTTCCAAGGGCCACGCACAGACACCAGGGCACATTTTTGACCTCTGGCAACAAATTTCACACTTCTTAATCCCAATGAGAGGACAAGGGTGACTGACGTTTTAGGGAGTCAACTCAGGACACAGCCCCCTCGGACAAAACATTCTCCAAGCATGGTAAGGTCATGAACACAGAACTCTAACAGAATATATTTAAAAAGATTTGAAATTATATATCATTGTGGTTTTTTGTGTATTATTATTATCGTTATTTTAAGTAGGCTCCATGCCCAGAGTAGACCCCAACACAGGGCTTGAACTCATGACCCTGAGATCAAGACCTCGGCCGAGATTAAGAGTCAGATGCTTAACTGATTGAGCCACCCAGGCGCCCCTCTTGCATATTGTCTTTAACAGCTTTACTGAGATATAATTCACATACCATACAATTGGCCCATTTCAAGTATACAATTCAGTGGTTTCTCGTGTATTTAGATTTGTGCAACCACCACCACCATCCATTTTAGAACCTTTTCATCACCCCACGAAGCGGCCCTGTACTCATTAGCAGTCCCTCCTCATTCCCCCTCAAACCCCCAGCCCCAGACAACCGTTAACTTGTTTCCTGCCTCTGTGGATTTGCCTGTTCTGGGCATTTTGTATAAACGGAATCCTACATGAGCTTTGGTGGCTGGCTCCCTTCACTCAGCCTGTCTGCAAGGTTCACCGATGCTGGGGCATGGAAGAGTACTTCATTCCTTCTCTGGCCAAATCACACTCCAGCGTACACAGAGACTGCATGCCCTCTATCCCTTCAGCCGGGGGACGCTGAGGTTGTTCCCACTTTTTAGCTATCACGAGCACCGCCGCTCCCAACACTTGCGAGCCATCACTAGGTGGACACGCGCTTTGTTTCTTGTGGGGAGAGACCAACCCCAGAGTGGAAGCACCAAGGCACGTGGGGCTCCTGCGTAGCCTTTCGAGGACCTGCCAGACGGCTCTCCACAGCAGCTGCATCCTTTTCGGTTCCTACCTCCTGAGCGTGCAGGGCTGAGCTCCTTGTGGTTTTCATTTGCATTTCCCTGACGACAACGAGGCGGGGCGGGGTGTCCTTTTGTGTGCTTGTTGGCTACCAGTGCGTCTTTGGAGAAATGCCTGTCCCGACCCTCGGCCCATTTTTTAAACCAGGCTGTTTTTTCATGACTGAGTTTTAAGAGTTCTTTGCATATTTTGGATTCGAGTCCCATATCAGGTATGTGATTTGCAAATGTTCTCTGCACCCTGTGGGCTGTGTTTTTACCTTCTGGAAGGCGTCCCTTTGAAGCGCAGAAGTTTTCAGTCTTGATCAAGTCCCATTTACCTGCTTCTTGCTTTTGTTGCCTGTGCTTTCCAGGGTCATACGGGAGAAGGCTTTGCTTCCAGCCAGGCGCCGGCGATGCACGCCTGTTGCCCTCCACGCGTTCCGCCGCTTCAGCGCCGCCGGGCAGATTGGCTGTGTGCGGCGGAGTCTGGGTGTCTGTGTGAACCACGCTCCGACCTCACACACCTGCCCTCCCTGCACCACTCCTTTATTGTGTGTTAGTGACCTTGTTACACACAAGCTATTATCTCAAAAAAGCCAGAGTAAGGCTAGTTAACGGGAGCAGTGAACAGAGGACTAGTTAAATGAACGGTTTGAGAAAAACATAACATTTTTATAATGTTTCTGTCCTCTAATACAGTAATTTATTTGAGCTCTTTATTGGGTATTTAAATTTTGTAGGCTCTATTACTATATAGTCTTAAAATATACAAATGTAAGTTTTTTTTTAAAAAGCTAAATGCGATGGACTGATTAAACAGATACTACTTATGTTTGATTTTTAAAAATCACATTTATTGGGGTGCCTGGGTGGCTCAGTCGGTTAAGTGTCCGACTCTTGATTTCAGCTCAGGTCATGACCTGATCAGGGTTGTGGGACTGAGCCCCAAGTCAGGTTCTGAGCTCAATGGAGTGGGGAGTCTGCTGGAGATTCTCGCTCTCTCCCCCTATGCCCCTCTGCCTCCCCTCTCTTCTCTCACTCCCACACAAGTGGGCTCCCCTTGAATTAATATTCATTTTAGAGAGAGTGCAGGCAAGAGCACAAGCAGGGGGGGAGGGTCAGAGGGAAAGAAGCAGACACTCAGTTGAGCAGGAAGTCCGACACGGGACTTGATCCCAGGACCCGGGGGCCATGACCCAAGCTGAAGGCAGACACTTAACTGACTGAGCCACCCAGGTGCCCCAATAAATAATCTTTTAAAAAAATCACGAGCATCCGGATGGGTACACAGGAGGCCACATTTCTGGATGGGCCCGGGCCAGGTCAAGAAGACACGGCTGGAGTTTTCCCCAGGGGCTGCGGTGGAGCTGCTGCGGTGACCCAACTTGTTTTCGTGGGTGCAACAGGGCAGAAGGTGCCTGCTCTCCCCCCAGAACTTCTCTGGATTGCCTGCAGCCTCTAGGCCATGCTTTTTAATTTCTTTAGGTAGTGGTAAACTGAATACAGAGGCAAATGCAAAGTTCACTGTGACCTGCTGCTTTGCTCTTATCAGGCCCTGCTGTCAGTCCAACACGGTGACACGGAAATAGCCTCTCTACAAACATGTCTGTGCGTGGAGTACTTGGGATGTCACTGACTCGCACGGGTTTTTGGACCTGCAAGAACTCCCTTCCAACTCTCCTAAGAGGTCCATCATACTCTATCTACAGGCTCGTTTAAGGAGACCAGCGCTTGCCAGTCGGGACCTCTGCATCCCTAAATCCATCAGCAGGCCTGTCCTGTCTCAGATGTCCATCACCTCTAAGTGTTCCAAAGCACCGTGGATGTTGTTCTCACTTAAACCTCTCTCTCAGGGAAGTGGCTTAAAGCACAGAGGTGAGATGAACTTGTGAGATCCAAGCGGGACTCCAAATAACTTATAGTTTTTCTAAAAAAAGATTTATTTCAGAGAGAGACACAGCACACCAGCAGCGGAAGCAGACTCCCCACTGAACAGAGCCCGATGAGGGACTCGATCCCAGGACGCTGGGATCACGACCTGAGCCGAAGGCAGACACTGAACCGACTAAGCATCCCAGATGCCCCGTATGTTACAGTTTTATTCAAGAAGCTGAGAAAGTGCTATTTAATGTGGCTGCTCTTTACTGGTGACAGGTTTTGAGTTCTCGGGCAATCTCATTTCCAAAACCCAAGTCCCTACACTTCGGCCGATGAGGTTTTGATGCAAACCCCCCAACCCCACCCCACCTCCCCCAGTGACTCAGAAGCGGTCTGCTCATCCTCTTCTAGGCTCCTGGTGGCCTCCTGGAAGATCACTGAACGGTTCTAAATCCACAGCGTAAACATTTCCATCTTCCTGGAATTCCTCTACATTCTCATCTCAGTGCGGTTCCCATTAGAGAAGAATGTCACGGCAGGCTGACCCATTAATACCTTTTCTATGCGGGGCCTCTCTCCCCTTCAACCAAGTCCAAAGTCCCGTTAAGTGTATCTGCACATTTTGAGAAGACGGACAGGTCACCCAAACCTTTCATTATGAAAGCCTGGCATCACAGGTGAGCAAGCCATACCCTTTGGCAGCAGAGCTGGGAACAAGGTGTGCGGGACAGTTAGCAGGTAATAAGTTCATACACCAAATGAAATGTGCCAAATATGCAGATAGAGGGGCCAAGTCGAGCTTGTATTTAGACAAGAGCCATCTTTCATTTGTTTTCTGCAGTTTCATTAAAATCGTCACAGAATGGGCTCCTGGGTGGCTCAGTCGTTAAGCGTCTGCCTTCGGCTCAGGTCATGATCCCAGGGTGCTGGGATCGAGCCCCACATCAGGCTCCCTGCTCTGCGGGGAGCCTGCTTCTCCCTCTCCCACTCCCCCTGCTTGTGTTCCCTCTCTCGCTGTGTCTCTGTCAAATAAATAAAATCTTAAAAAAAAATAAATTAAAAAAATAAAATCGTCACAGAAGTCAACACACCGATGTGAAGCTCCCTCCAGCTTTTGCGTCAAAGTACCGAAGAGCTGGGGGACGTGTTTTTGTCACCATGATGCGAGGCACCACTTGACAGACTGTGAGAAGCTCCCGATTGCTGGCAAGAGCTGACAGAATCAGCTGGAAATCGAAACGCCCCCTTCTGTTGGCACACAGGTGCAGCCACTGAACCCGGGAATGGAGCCTCCTCAGTTCACGGAGCCACAGCAGGAAGGGCATGGTGGCGGTGGCAGTGCCCCAACTAATCCGCTGGCCGCCCTCCCTGGCTGAGCTGGGGCGCCTCTCGGACCGCGTGAGAAGCTGTGCTGTCTGGCCCGGACCCGCACCCCAGGGCCTCCGTGCCCCCTTCTGCCCACCGTGCGGGACCTCCGTGTTCATCATTCCCCTCCCTCAACGCCGTGTGTCCTCCCGCCTGGCAGCCGCCAGTCTGGTGAGGTCGGGGCCCCACTGGCGCCCATACTCACAACGTGGAAAATGAGGCCGGCACGATCCTGACACAGAGCACAACAGTGAGTCCGCAGGCGCAGCCAAGGCTGACCCCGTCCGGGCCACCGTGCACTTGAGCTGCCCCCGGAGGGCCGTGGTGTGGACGGTCCACTGGGAGCTCGCAGGCCACGAGCGCTGGCGTCCGTGGTCAGGGAAGGGGCAGCCGCAGCAGAAGGGTCCTCTCTGCCATTTCCAACTGACGCGGAGCCCAGTGAGCTCAGTCCCTGGCTTTGGGGCTGCTCCAAGAGCCCTGCTCCCTCCCACCCAACCTTCTGCATCCACTGCCAAAACCCTGGACGCTCGCTGTCCTGGGACACAGAGCTTTTAGTGATGCTAAAACCTGATGCCTGGTCGCCCTAACGAGAAGCAGGGGTGACAGGACTGCTGGCTGCCCAGGAGAGGGACAGGGGTGACGAGGCAAGGGTGAAGGAGTGCGGGTCCCATGCTTCTCAGTCACGTGATCCTCGGGTTAGGTCCCCCTGCATCCAGCGGCATCCAGAAGACTGAACACGTGCACCGTCCAGCATGGGGCAGCCCCCGATCGGTGTTTAGGCCAGTGGTGATTCAAGTGTCACATCAGGACCCAAACCCACAAAACTGAACGAAGCACCCCCAAAAGGCCAGAAAAACTTTGGGGCCCCACACCCACCCTCTGGCTCTGCAGCCCAGACTGTTCGTTTGGTCCCCCAGCAGCCTCCTTTCCAGACACACTCCCCCGAGGCAAGGCCAGCGTGAGTCACCTCCCTCGCCTGGTGCAGAAAAGCTGTCTGCAGAGGTGAGTCACACCAGCCCTCTCCTCAGGGAGCTCCCAGCTGGGAGACGGGAGACAGGCCACAGCTGCAGAGTCAAAGGGCCATCCGGCACAGGACAGGGGACACGGAGGTGGCGGGTGAGCAGCAATCAGACGAAGTGGAATTTGAGCTGCGACATCACTGAGGGTTGGGACCTGGAGAAGCCCAGAAGGGGCGGGGGGGGGGGTGGCGGCTTCCCAGCCAGGCAGTGACACAGGAGAGGCCAGGAAGCCCCAGGATGCAGGAGTCACGGGGCTCCCAAAGGGGCTGGAGGCACAGGGCAGGCAGGTGTCCAGACGGGCTCCAGGAACCCACAGCCCCAGACCTGAGAGAGCGACAGACTGGCCCAGGGCGGCACAGCCCGTCAGCAGGGCAGGGTGGGGCCCGGGTCCAGCCGCAGCCTAGCGCTTTCCCTCACGGACATCCCACTCGGAGCAGCGGGGACCCGCACAGCGAGGCCAGGTGCCCCGCTCTGACCAGAGGGGAGAGGGTACCATGCTACCCCCCTTCTCTCCCAGCTATGAGATGGGAACCGAGTACCCCAAGAGTTAATCACTTTTCTGACGGTTTATTTTATTCATCTTTGGTAACAAATGGCTGAAATCAATTAAACTTGCTTTCCCCTCAGCTGATGAAGTTAATTATGATTTGTTATGGTATCTGATATGTAAATTATTAGAAAGCGGACTTACGTTGGACCGGCTGCCTCCAGGCGGCACCGGATTAATCATTGTGTAGATGTTGTCACTGGAATTTGTTGAATCTGTAGAACAGTGGAAACCCACAAGTCGGGGTGATTAATTCATTTCTTAATTAAAACAAACTCGTGGCACTTGAACTCATTCTTTTGTATTTTATCACCGAAAATCTCCTCTAAGTGCCACCATTTTCTGGCTAATTTGTATTTAATGAAGATTCACCAAGTTTTTAATCACAGAAAATTCAACTGTGAAAAAACCACTCAACCCTGAAACGAAGAATCCCAGGACGTCTGGACGGCAGCGTGAACGTGGCAAAGGGGGGTGGGGTGGGAGGTCCGAATTCTCATCTCCCCACCCCAAACCCAATGTGGTCCCCAGACACTGCTGGGCACTGTGCAGGGACAGCCACCTGCGTCCCCCCACCCCCAATCCCACCCAGCGGCTTTAATCACATCGGGGAAAGAGAAACGCCACAAATTACCCAGGGGCCACCTTGCCAAGCTGATGGGGCAGGAGGGGAGGCAAGGATGGGGCTGAAGACGCATTAACATAGGAGCGGTTTAATGTGGCCCAGTCTGAATGTAGGTCACGCAGCTCATCGAAATGCAGCAGCAGAAAGAGAGAGAGGGAGTGGGGGCCAGAACATCACAGCCACCCACTCCCCTACTGCTCCTGGGGGTCGGGGAGTCTGGGGACAGAGGGACCCCTCCATCTCCCCCAATTAACTAGAAAAGTCTCCTTAGAAAACCAGCTAGCATGTTTCTATCAGGAGCAGGCACCCTATTTCTCAGGGAGAAATCCAGCTACCTCTCGCTTCTTATTCTTTGGGTAGGTGAAGACTGGTGGAATTCCTTCTAGATGGTAGTGTGTTATTCTCAGCTGGGAGAGAAACACAAACGTGATGGCTGTGTGTGTGTGCGTGTGCGTGCACACCCACGTGTGTGCACGCATGCCCTCTTTTGATCTAAGAAAGAGGGAGAAGCGATCTCCTATAGAGAGGACCGGAAGCCAAGAGTTCGAGGAACTCAAGAGGCATCATGTTATATGGTCCTGGTCCCAGGATGCCAGCATTCCAAAGCCCCTTTTTAGTGACCGAGAGAAATGCACAGCCAGAGCAGGTTTGAGCCGAGGATAGTGAGACCCCTCATTCCTGGATCTCCCCCACTCTGCCCCATCCCTTCAACCAAAGAGGAAGAGTGACCTGGCTGAGGCCACAGGGCAGGTTACTGGCAACAGGGGCCTCCTGCCTCCTAACTCCCTGACACTAAGATACTGGTGGAGGCAACGCTGCCCAGGAGGAGTAGCTGGTAAGCTTTGGCCCTGCACTTGGGCCCCTCCGGGACCCCTTGCTCCCTCAATGGCACCCTTTCCCCAAGCCTTCTTACCTGCAGGACTAGGCATGATGGGTGTTCCTGGGGGGCCACCACCACCAGGAGGTCCCTGGAAATGAGATAAAAATGGCCATCAAAAACCCACGACAACAATACAGGTGGGGAGAAGTCACCGAGCTCCAGAGACATCAAAGGTGAGGGCTCACGCAGGGCCCAGCCCAGTATTCAGCTCTCGCTAAAGCTCAAGCAGAGTCTGAGTGTTCAAGCCTTGGGGGAGCTGGACTTGGGACTCCCTCCCCGCCCCCAACACCCGCCCCCATCCTTTCTTCAAACCCAGAGGCAGCCATGGCACTGGGTGGAACCAGAGGCCTGTGATGGAAACCAGCTGGGCCCACTGGTCAGCCCCCGAGATGGGGACCCAACTATAGGTCTTGTTGGGGGACTTCTGGGCCACCAGAAGGTGGAGATACCTGTACAGTGACAGCAGTTCTAGCACAGTTTGGAACGTGTGCTCAGAACGTGTTCTGAAGGGGAAAGAGACAGGGACCCTGGAGAAAGTTCTCTTGTACATTCAGTCACATGGGGCGGGACACGCAATGCCCCACACCCACACCCACTTACCACGTAGGTACCAGGTGATGAGGAGGAGTATGGAATCTAAAAACAAGAGGTGGGGGAGCCACGCGTCAGAGTCACTTGCTCTGATACTCAGAGTGCCCTTGGGCTCCCCAATCCACTTGGGGACACTCCCCCTCTGGCTGGGAAAGGCGGTGGGCTCCCTGGTTCGTGTCCCTGGGAGGGCCGGGGGTGTGAACAAAGCCCAGTTCCCACACTGAACTGATCCTGAGAGCCTTGGCAGGGAGCTTGGGAGGGGCGTGGACATGGGAGAGCCTCCAGCTCAAAGAGGACGGGAAAGCGGGAGCTTCTCCCCAGCCCTCTGGCCTTCTGAGTGGAGCCCTTTCCCAGCTCCGTGCCCTGAGTGCGGGAAGCCAGCCCTGCCAGGGAAGAGAGGATCGCCAGAGGTTGCTAGGTGCACAGTGCTCTCTAAGTGAGCCCTCAGCTCACCCGTCAGGGTTTCTGCAGGGCTAGGCCTGAACCCCGAAGGCCCCAGCACGGTACTCCCACGCCTCCACTTACAGCAGGGCTCCTCCCTGCAGACACTGGGGGGTGCGGGGAGGGGGAGGAGTCTTGCTGCATCCCTGCTTCTGATGACACCTCCAACCTGGGGACAGGACTACCCTGTATCTCAGAAACCCCTCCCCACACCATCCCATCCAACCTGGGTACTCACTGAGTTAGCACTGTTAGGATTTGGCCAGGGTCTGCCAGCTCCCGGACCCCTGAGAGGGGGAGAGAGAGAGGACGACCATGAACAAGGTCTTATCAACCCCACGGGGAGTGCCAGCAGGGCCAGAACGAGAGGGCTGACATCACTAACAGGAAGTCCCTCACACAGGCCTAGGGCCTCACACACCATCTGGCTCTCGGGGAGCAACGGGCAGCTCCATGCGCGGAAATCTACAAGCTCCTATAAATTATACGGAATATGTGTAACGTACGTTAAGATTTCCCGTGTGTGTGCATTTTCCCAGGAAGGGAACGCACAGGTTCTCACGGGGATCTACGCCCGCAAGGGGGATTAGGGATGAGAGCACTAGAGCAGCTGGTGGTCAGCTGTACAGGGGTTCAAATCTCAACCCTATCATTAGAGCCATGTGAGCACAAGCAAGTTACTTCACCTCTCTGGGCCTCAGTTCCCCCATCTGTAAGTGGGGAATCGGTGAGACCCACCTCCCGGGGCTGTTCGGAGGAGCGGCTGGGCCGATGCACGCAACAGGCCCAGAGACGCACCGTGCGGCGCATCACAGTGCGGCTGCCACACCTGCCCCACGCCACTGCTGGGAGGGCAGAGGGCCGGAGAGGTGCCCGGGACGCCTCTGTCCGCCAGGGTCTCGGGGGGCTGGCAGAGGGGGGGCGAGCCGCAGGCTCTGAGCCAACAGCGAGGTCAGTTGTGCCTTACATGTTAATCCCGGGCATGGCGGGGCCGAGGGAGTTGGGTGGTGGTCTCATGCCGCTGCCATAATTCTGCAACGATAACCAAGGGTCAGTCTATGAGAAGGAGAAGGGGAACCGGAGAGAGGCGGAGGGAGGGAAGACAAACAGAATATAAGCAAGAGGATTAGTCTGCGGAAAGGATCTGATGAGGAAAAAAAAATAACATATTCGTTAAAAAAGGTGAGGGGGTGGGAACCACGTGACGGGACCACAATGACAAGCCAGCACGGAGGGAGGCTTCGGGATGGTTCTCTCAAAAGCATGGGAGTGTTTGGCAAGCCCTCACATCTCGGGTCTTGGGCGGGGCACGGGAACGGGCTTGTAACAGAGCCGACTGGTGAACACGGCCCACCTCAGAAACTCCGGGGCTGGGGGTGAGGGCTGGGTCTGAATGTGGGAGGGGAAGGAACCCTGAGAGGCCTGGCCGCTGGCTGTCCCCACGGTCCAGCATGTACAGACACTGCCCCCCGCTTGCCCCATACCTGGGTTGTCCCCCAACCCCTGGATCAGGTTGCCTGATTCAGGGGTCAGCCTGTGGGGCCGGCCCTCGACATACACGGTGCTGGAGAAGCAGGAAGAAAACTCCTGGGGTGCGGGGGGTCAAAAGAGTGCCAGAATCGGAACCTCTTGTCACTGCTACCCCTGATTCCCCACTTCCAATGCTATTTTCTTCTCAGAAGAAATGCTTTGCTTCCCCCTCTCCACTTGGGCTCCTACACATCCTCCAAACCCAGCTTGAAGAGCACCTCCTCTGGGAAGCCTTCCCTGCGTACCTCTTGGGGTTAACTGCTCACCCTCGTCATGCCCTGTAATGCCCTGACCCCTGCCACGCTGGGCTATGGCCGTGGCCACACGTCTCTCCCACTGGGCTCTGAGGACCTGGTGAAGGTGGGGACTGTATCGGAAAGATCTGCATGCATGCGTCACCCCACACGGCAGCCATCACAGACTGGGTGCTGAATCAATGAAGGAGTGATTAAGTAAATGAACAGAGAGTAAAACGAGCCTGGTTGTAGCTTAAGCTCTGCCTTTGTAGAAACTGACCAAAGTACGGGTGGTGGGAAATTGACGGCAGAGGAAGCACCTAACACGCCTTAGAACAATGCCATGAAGCTAGTATCACTCCCATTTTAGAGAAGAGAAGACTGAGGATCTGAGGGGAGAAAGATCTGCCCGGAGTTGGTAAGCCAGTGACTCAGCTGGGGTTAAAACCCGGCTCTACAAGCCTCTGGCTCTGCACTGTCCCCACCACACATCTGGTGAAAGGCCCCGAGCGGACCAGCTCAGAGCCAACATCATGCTGGGGGTGGGTTCTTCAGCCAAGGCCCGGGTCCTGAGCCTGAAAGCCGCGGGACCACGTCCTCTGCCTGGTCACCCTGACAGCGGCTTGGAGTCTACAAGGACACACAGACAGCGTGTAGACAGCAACAGGAACAGCACCGGGCCGACTGGCAGAGAGCAAGGCTTGGAGTCGCGGAGGCAGAGTGGGGTGGCCCCACAGGGGTCCCGCGTCAGCCCCGGGACGTGCAGGAGCCAGGTGCTCTCTGTTCACAGTGGCTCGGGCCGGCAGGCAGAGCCGCGGACGGGAGGTCGGAGCACAGGACAGCTAGCCCCGGCTTGGGCACATGGCTGTGACAACGGCCCCATCGCGGTCCCTGCCTGAAAGATGAAAACGCTGAGTGGCAGAAGCAGCGTGAAAGCCCCTGGCGCAGCCGCCATGGGGACAGAGAGCCCCCAGCCCTACAGCCCCGGGAGGCTCAAACGCAACGACAGCTTTCAAGTGCTCTGTCAGCTCTCGGAGGTGTGTTCTGATCCGGGATGTTAGCAGCAGAACGAACACCAAAGCCCTTAATGCTGCCTTAAGCATCACAGAACCCTGGGTCTTAAAGGGCCCCTCCGAAGCCCCACGTGCAGCTCTGCGATCCCTCCACAAAGCTCAGCCTCACTTCCGCCGCCGCAGGACAGGGAGCCTGCAGGGGCCACGGTGTAGACAGAGCCCCTGCAGTGGCCCTGCTCCCTCTCCCGCCCACTGCAGGCCCGCCTTCGGAGCCCGGTGGAGCCCGGGACACGGCAGTGCAGGCGGGGCGACAGGAGAGAACAAGCCAGGTGCTCACTCCAGGAGTAGGCCCGCTCGTGCAGTGCGCCACGCCGCCAGGGGAGGCTCTGGGGTGCCAGTTCCTACCTCGATCTCACCTTCCAGAGCCTCCCAAATAGCCAGCATAGCCGTTTCCCGCGAGGGAGGCCGCCCACCCCGTCCTCCCTGCCAGAGGCACAGGCCCTGCAGGGCCACGTATGCCTCCCCGATTGGAGGGGCCACAGATTTGCCCAAGGGCACGCGCTGAGTCAGGGGTGAAAGCAGGGCCGAAGGGCAACTTTGGGGGGAAGTTCTCAAAGCAGAAACAGCAGCCTTCTCATAGAGGGCTTGGAGGCATGGTTTCATAGACTCCTCAGAAGCAGCTCTCTTCCCTCCACGTCCGCCCGCCCACAGCACCGGACTGCGAGGTGACCAGCAGCCCGACGCCCCCCCTTCCTGTGCCATCAGCACAGCTCTGCATGGACAGGGGCAGCTAGACGCAAGGGAGGGACCCTCGGCGCACTGTGGGGCTGGCCACATCCACGACGGTGGTCCCTCACCCTCGTCCCCTCACACCCCGGACCCTGGGCAGAGGGCTCTGGTCCGCTCTCAGGAACAACGAATGGCTGGGGCCTGCTCCGACT
The DNA here is from genome assembly GCF_003265705.2 of Callorhinus ursinus. Lineage (NCBI taxonomy): Eukaryota > Metazoa > Chordata > Mammalia > Carnivora > Otariidae > Callorhinus > Callorhinus ursinus. The sequence continues at coordinate 58,363,661 of NW_027397071.1, read as the reverse complement.
CCCCGAGCTCCCAGTCTTTCTGGTGCTGCCCACGGCCCACCCAGCACTATCTTCACCTTAAAGCAGGGAAAGAACATTCCAGCCTTTAGGATACACCGTCCAGGCAGTTTCCTGGGCAGCAGGGTCCTGTCCTCCACCCCCTCTCATCATGTGGGGCCTGGGGGCCTCTATGGGCCCCCACCAGGAAGGTGCTTTGAGTGGCCCCACTTTCTCCCCACCCAGCCCCCAGCCACTCTGGCCGGGTTTATGATCCTTCCATCTCTTGCTGGGGCCATTGCTCAGAAGCCTCAGAACGAAGAAAGAGCTGGGCTGTCCTGGACCAGCAGGAAGATGCAGTTTCTTCCAGGTGGCACAGGACTGTCCATAGAGATCAGGGGTTATCCTTCACTTTCTCAAACACACACGAGCTAGGATGGCGATCTGATGCTAGCCTGTGTGGATTCCATCCCCAGCCTGAACACCAGAAACACTAGTCATTGGCACCCAGGGGGTCTATGAGCCACAGCATCCCTGAGGGGGCCCTGCGTTCTGTCCACGGGAGCCTGGCCAGAAGCCCTTGCAGTTCTAGGCTCATTCCAACGGGAGTCACTTCTGAAAAACTTAGCCAAAACATTCCCATCGGATACTGACATTAATTCTTTAAAGAAAGACCATAATTAAGTGGATGTATTACCTCCTTTTTGGCTCTGGCCGTTTCACCAAACCAGAGTAAAATCTGTCTGAGACACTCCGGGAAAAGGGCGGGGCGATGCCTGGCCTGCTGGGGCCTCTGTGACATTTAGGCTAAATCGCAGCACAGGCTCAGAAAGTGCAAATGTCACTCCATCTGGCTTTGAAATCTATAAAGTAGCCCCAAGACTACAGTGTACCTCTTCTTCAGAAAGTTCTGGAGTGGTCACTGGCCATTAAAAATCTTACTCCCCAGTTGGAGTAACAGGCTGATGGTTTCCCACCTTTGTGACTGGTCTCAGCATGGCGCTGTGTATACAGTGGTGCTTATAAAGGCTGCCCGAGGAGGCCGGCCTCCTTTTCTAAGAGCCCAGGCTGTGGCAGACAGGACTCCCCCCACCCCGCCGCCCCCCTGAGCCCGTGTTCTAGGGAGGGAGTGGGGTCCGTGGAACACCCTGCAGGCACCTCATGCTGTTTCTACCAGACCTACAGTGGACCCTGTGAGGTGATCACCCGGCTGCCCATTTTGCAGATGAGGGACCAGAGGCCCAACTGGGCTGAGCTGCGGCTGGAACCCTGTTTTCCAGCACTAAGTTCTGAGTTCATCCCTCTCCTGTCCATTGCGAATGACCAAGAGCGCACCCTCAGGGGACAGCCAGAAAGGTCTGGGGGCAGGAGATGGGATGGTCCTGCCCTCAGCCTTCGGGTCCAAAACTTCTAGGCTCTGCAGTACCTGCTCCCTGGCTGACCCCAAAACCTGTCCCACACCAGGCCAGGCCCTTCTGTCCCCAGTGAAGGGCTGGGGCAGACATTCTGGGTTGCTCTAAGGGAGGTTTGGCCCTGGAATTTAAGACTGCACTCTACCCAGGCAGGTACAGGAGACATGGGCAAAGCACTTTAGGGTCTCCCTATTGATACAGTGAAGTCAAATAAAGAACAAGGGAGACGTTTCCAGAGCCCCTGAGGTTGGTGGAGGTGGGGTGCATCAACTGGCCTCATGCCTGGGCTAGTTTCTCACTCCCCTCTGGGTCACCCCTCTCAGGGTCTACATGAGAGCTCTTGCACACCACCTGGCAAGGTCAGGAGAGCCACACTGGACCCAAGAGGCCTTGTTTGGTAAGACTTCAGCCTTTAGGAGCCTCCCCTCTTTAAAGCATGCCACAAGAGTGTGCCAGACTGCTGGTCAGGGACTCTGCTAAAGTCAGGAGGAAGTCCTAAACTTAACAGAATACTCTGCTCTGGGTCTGTCTGCTGACATCCATTCCCAGCTTCCAGAACCTCAGGATTACTATAGGCTTAACAAACAAAAAGAAGGCTAATGGCCTTGGCCAGAAAAAAAAAAAAAAAAACAGAAACAAAAACACACACTACTCAAAGCAATCATCAAACCCAGGCAATGAGAGTCCTGAACACCGATTTTCAGCCCCTAAGTCGGAAGGCACACATTGCTTACTGGGAGTACCCCATGCCAAGCGTCACACCCAGAACTTGAGCCTCCCCCTTTGAGCACTCCTATACGGCAGATGCTGGTCTCACGCCCATTTTACAGATGTAGCTGCTAAGCCTCCAAGAACCCAGAGGGGTGGGCGGGGGGCCTTCCCACTAGATCCTCTTGTGTCCCCAGGTCCCCCAGGATGTTGTGGAAGTCCAGGGTCACTGCTCATCCACCCCAAGAGCATCTCTGAAGTGGGGCTGAGGGACCCACAGGTTCCTAACCCAGGAGAGGCAACGCTCTGCTTCAGACCCGGTGGCCCCTCCCGCAAGTTCCTCAGCGGAGCCACCCGGCAGAGGTCAGCTCAAGACAGGCACATGGCAGGAAGGGGCCACTCTGGTGGCTTAAAAGGAACTGGTGAAAACACAAGCTTTGGGGGATTTGAGGAAAGAAAACAAAGAAACAATCAAGAAAACCAGAGCTGCAACTGGTGTGGGCTTGCTTCATTACAGGATTAGGGGGCCAAGAGAAGACAAGGACCTCCCTAAAATCTTTCAGCACCACAGATGTTGCAGCCACCACCGAGGAGAAGCAGTGGGCTGGGTGTGCTGGAAATACAACTGCAGACGGCGCGGAGGACTCTGGGTGTGGGCAGACACCTCTCCCTACCAGAGCGGGCACGTGTCTGCGAGCTTGGGAGCAAGAGCACCCCTCCTCCCCCAGGGAACCGGAAGCCTGGGGAGGGGGGCCCAGAGAATGCAAACATCTGCACCCTGAATGGGGGGGACGGACCCCGACAACAAGCAGACTTCCAGGCAGGGCAGAAAAGGGAAGGAACACCCTACAGCAAAAGCCTCCCGATCTCGCTAAATGAAACTCCCTTCTCCTCATTTAGACTTCCAGCTTCTTTTAGATAGTCAGATCAGCAAACTCTCTGCCACAGTACTACAGGAAACAGAGCCACATTCCAATACTCAGGAGAGTGGGAAGCAACCGTGAGAAGGCTCGAGAACAGGAAAGGCCTGTCAAACCCCTGCCTGATGGTCCCGTGGGAGCCTGTCCCTGTGGGGCCTGGAGCTGGGGCACAAGGAGTGACGGGTGTGCTGTAACTGCAGAGCTAGACAGGGCACCTGACGTCATGTCTCCCAGGGATTTCTGAGGGGTCCTTTGTGACAATGGAACCTCTCTGGTCAGAAGAAATCTTAGCTTGGAGCCTGGGACCTGAAACGGGTAGAGGCTCTGGGTGGAAGGGGGTCTTAGAGGCCCTGGCCAGCCTGCTCTCCTCTCACTGGGGTGGCGTCGCTGAGAACCAGGGGTACAGACACATTCCTCCTCCCCTCACATGAAACAGGGGGACCGGAGGCCTACTGGGGCCCCCTGAGGTCAAATGATTCACCCAAGGACAGACTATCGGTGAGTTAGTTGTAGGCGGAGCTAGGACTGCCCCTCATTCGTCCCGCCTTTGGGTCGCAACAAACTAGGACCCTGAGCCGGTTCGAATTCGCCTACCTGGGGTAGGAGGCTTTGGGATTCCTGGAGAACCCACACCACTGCTCAGGCACCAGACCCTCCATCTTCCAAATTCCTCAAATCCCTCCCGCGGAGGATCTGCCAACACCTGACTGCCCTGCTCCCTCAGCTTCCCAGAGGGCCCCTCAACCTGGCCTGCCGCCTACCGAGAGGGGCTGCTCCTGGCTGTGTGGGGGGCCAGCCCAGCCACGGGCAGAGGGGGCAGCTGGGGACTCGGCCGTGTCCTCTCCCCTCACCCCTGTGAGCTGAGTGACGTGAACGACGGACAGACTGTGGAAGGAGGAGAGTAGGCGGGTGCACACAGATGGCCAGGGAGCTGCACAGACAGACAGGGGGTTACCTGTGGGCCGGGCCCCATGGGCCCCATGCCTCGGGGAGGGTTCATTCTCTGCATTGATCCTCCCATGTTGGGGTGCCCTGCACGAGAGAGTAGGGGAGCTGTGAGGCGGCGGGGGGGCAGACAGCACAGACTCCCCATGCCGCAGGCGGCCCCGGCCAGCCCTCTACCTTGTTGTCGGGTGGGATCCATGGAATTGGGCAGCAGTGGCTGGGTCCCAGGAACTCCTCCCGGAGGCTGAAAGAGACGTGAAAGCTGCACTGAGTGGCTGGGGGATGGAGGGAGACGCGCCCGCCTGCCCCGGCCGCCACCACCCTTCTGGGGCCACGCATGGCCTCCCTGACCTGCCGGCTGGGGCTGGGGGCGACATCCCCAGGAGCGGCAGACAGAGGGAGCCGGTGTCAGCAGGAGGTGCAGCATGGGCGGGACAGGAACCATCACACACCCTATTGTCTCCACGGGGCTGTGCACCGGGCCCGCCACCTGCCATACACCCCTCCACGGCAGCCTGCCCCCCGCGCTCACCTCCCGGACCCTGGCCAGCGCGGTTTAAGCCACACCCTGTCTTTCCTTCACCCCATGGAGATGTAACTCATCCTATCCCCTCCCCTAAAGTGTGGGGACCGGGAGATTCCCCCCCCAGCCAAAAATCCTATCACTACACGGGGGTCTTTTTACAGGGGCGCAGGGGAGGAGGTGGCCTTCGAGGTTTGGATGGGGAAACTGAGGCCCAAAGGCCCAATGGCCCCCCAGTCACCTAGTGGCAGAGCCAGGATGAGCACTCAGGGCCCCCAACTCCCTATCTTTGTCCTCCACATGACATGAAATGCCCCCTTCTGGCCCCAGCGGTGAAGAGGAGGCCTTCCAGAGAGGGGGGAGCAGAAGGCTGAGTGAGAACCTGCTCCCCAAAGCCTGGGGCAAGGGGCAGACACTGGTGTGATTACTATTAAGAAGGTGAGGACAGGGTTGCCACAGGTTTCCCGAGTGAATGCTTGGCACACTTGCTGTGAAAACCTACTAAAAGTGAGTTACTTGGGGCTGAAGTGACTTCAGTAGCAATCGGGGAGAAAAAAAAAAAAAAGGCAGAAGAGCTGGAAGGAAAAGTGTGCTTTTAGAACCCTGTGCCTCAGGACTAAAACAGGCCCCTGCCTTTGAGAGGGAAAGTGTCTATGAAAGGGACCACCTTTTCCCATCTGCAGACGCCAGTGCTTCTCAGAGGCCGGGCCCCTGGGACAGGGGCAGCCACCCCCTCCAGCCCCAGCCAGCCCTCACCGCAGCTGGGGGGATGGCCCAGCGGGGAGCTCCAAACCAGCTGTGGAACGAGGTGGTGGTAAGCAGAGACTAGTTCTCACTGCTGTCCCGAGCTTCAGAGTGGGCTGTGTGTGTCCAGCGCGTGGCGGTACTTGTGGTAGGCCACACAAACCTGGGAGGACCTGCTGTTTCCAGGCCCTGGGGGTGCTCACAGTCTGTCTCTCTAGCCCGTGGTCTTAGCTCTTCTGACCTCTCGCTTTCTCCCAGCCCTGCTTCCTCTCTCCAGGCTCCCCAGCTCCGAATCATTTGACTGGTTTCTGTCTGCCCACTTGGGGGTGTGGGATATTTCTAGACCCCAGAGAACAAAAGCAGGCCTTCCTCTGAGGCTGTCTGGTTTGGGAGATCCCAGGATGTCGAGGTGGACAGGGGACCGTCCATGTCATAGAATGCCCCCACCTATAACCCTGATGGAGCGGCCGTGGGGGTAGGGCAATCACTCCCTCGCCAGGTAGCCCAGTGAGGACAGCGACAGTTCTCGAAGGAAGCTCCTCCTTGAGCTCCCCTCACCCTGCTGTGTCAGGACCCAGGAGCAGAGCAGGGCTGCCTGGAAGCTCAGAGGGAATCTGGGCATCACTGGGGTGACCCTGAGCTGGGGACAGGTCGACCTTGGCCCCCTCTACGAGAGAAGGCAGACGGGCCGTGGCCGAGGTAACAGGTCTCACACAGACAAGGCCGAAGCCTTCAAACCTAAGAAAGCAGCACAAGAACGGCTCGTATGTGGCACTGTAAGCACATGCTGTGTGCACTCTCGGAGCCTGCTAGGGAAAGTGATGCTCTGGGGCCGTCCCACGGGCTCCTGAAAGCAGGCCAGCGCCTCTCCTACAGCACCGTGGGGCAGGCGCAGGAAGCGTCTGCCCAGGGAACAGCCCAATCCCAGCAGCGTCTGCACGGTCACTTGGCCGCCTGCCCCCGTCAGCCACCGGGCCGGCGCGGGGTCCTCTGGGACGTGTACGGGAGGGCTGCCTGACAAACCTGGGTCCCAGTCTTCCTCTCAGCCCCACTGAAGCCCACTGTTCACCACCCACCCACCTACTCTCGCTTGAAAAACAGCAACGCTTTCTCTATATACGGCCCCAAACCTGTCACCGGGGAGGCAGGTGGGAGGATGGCCTTGTAAGGCTCAGGGGACAGGTGGACAGTCCTTAGCTTCTTGTCCCCCCCGCCCCCCGCCAAATGCCCTTCTCACTGCCCTAACACAGGAGGTCCCATGAACCCAAGCAAGGCCTGCTGCCTCTGCCCCTCCCCCTGCCAAGGCGGGGGCGGGGGGGGGAGCTCAGCTCACTGAGGTGGCAGAGGCTTCTGCTCAACCCGCAGCCCCAACTGAGGCACTCTCCGCGAACCCCCCAGGTGCAACACCCCTGAGAGGGGCACGTCCCTCCCTGGAGGGCAAACATTTCTTGAGTCCACAGGAAACCGGAAATTGGTATAGATTTCCAACGGGGCGGGGGGGGGGAAGGTTACGAATTTGTAACACGAGATGCAGATGTCGGATTCATTGTCCATTTGCTGTCTTGGGCACTTGCTCATGCTTAATTGATAAATAGGAACATACAGGTTTCCTCTCGTGTCCCTTAATTACTAGAGGAAAGCCACAATGATGGTAAGGGTGCCTCGCCATGGAGCAGAGGCCCATTCGGGCCAAGGAGAGCCCTGGGGTGCGCTGTGGGGGAAGGCGCTGCCGGGGCCCACGCTCGTGATGGCAGAAGAGGCCCCTGTGCTGACTGGGGCAGCACGGTTACAACTCTGAAAGCTCACTGAATTGGGTGAGGGGCGGAGGAAACAGCACTGGGCCGGGAGCTGTAGACCAACTTGATCCGGCTTACTGCAGGACTCTGGGAAGTCACTCCTTCACTCTGACCTTCTGTTTCCTCGTCTGTGACATACCCAAGGGTCCCTCCTTGTTCAAAAAGATGGGTCTCTAATTCTTGTCTAAATCTCTCCTTCATGTCAGAGAAAGAGGAAAAAAAGACTTTTGGAGGGGAAAAAAAATAACTGGAAACCTGATAGGCAATTTAAACTAAAATTTCGAGACCCCTGACTATGAGCGTCTCTCCTAGGCCCTGCAGCTCTGCACTTGGGAGGCCTTCCTTGCAGAGCCCTGAGAACAGAAACAATCAGGCCCCTCTAGTTGGTAACTGAACTCCCAAGTTCCAAAGGCAGTAGGGGCTGGACGTACTCGTGATGCGGTCACATCTTCTGAAGGGTTTTTGTAAGGTCACTCTAAGAATCATACATAAGAAATATTTTGGCATGAAAAGAAATCTCCCTAATGTTTCTTTTTAAGTTTTAAATTCATCGATCCTCAAAAGATATTTTATCTTGACCTCTCCTGGACGGGCTGAACTAGGGAGGGTGGCATGGGGGCCGATTTCTCCAGACCACCTAAGAATTGCCAACCCTAATGGGCCAGCATAAGGCACACAACCCCGGGCTGAGAAGCCCTCCCCATCAGCAGACCACTTTTCTAATTACACGAACAAATCCTTTCTTGTTTTGAGTTGGGTCTGGGAAAACAGGCAGACATTGCTTAAAAACTCACAAATGTCCTGCTCTGCTGCATCCAGGCTCCTGATCTAAGCATTCCTACGGGCCATTTCTCCCCTTAATAGCAGGATTATATTTACCAGCCTTGGCAATTCTCAAAAGCTTCCAGGAAAAAATGCACGTTGTCAATTAACTTCATTAAGGAGGAAGACCCTTTTCCAAGAAGGGGCTGGAAGGGAGGGGGCAGGGGCATTACCACCTTCTCTAGAATAGTCGCAACCCTGCATTCCCAGCCTGGCTGTTTCTGCTGCTGCCCCTCTGAGCTCGAACCCGCTGCCCAAAGCCCACCAGGAGAGGCAGATGCAATGCTGGCAAAGGGGCTATACTGGGGACACAGAACGGACAAAGGGCTCTCCCTGGGGACCCGCCTGTAAGCTACCTCCTCCCACATTCAAACCTGTCCCTTCACCTCCAAATCCTTTCCCCAAATTCTCATTTGAGTCAAAGAGGGGGGCAAGGGTGGCTGGGTGAGGGGAAAGAGAACATGAAAAGGTACAGTACCTGGTTTCCCATTCTGATCGGGGGCCTGGGGCCGCCTGCGTAGCGCGGTGACATAAAAGGCTGCAATTATAGGGAATTAGTTCAATGACAGCCTGCGCTACTGCACAGGGACAAACACGAATGCGCTCCACGCCACCAAGTCCAGATTCGTTACAACTAGTTATCTTTCCAACTCTCTTTCTCCCGGTAGCCTCTTCCCTCTGGGCACAACTTCCTCTGGGCAGAGGGAACGACAGATGCGCCTGGCACGGGCGGCTCCTGACTCCGTGTGTGCCCACGGACATCTAGTCTGGATGGCAGGAGAGTGCGGCCAGGCCTGGGCACGGGGCGCGGAAGAGCAGTTACAGCGGTGCGGGGCAAAGGAAGAAGACTCTGCTCTCGGGAAGGGCAAATCAAGAATCAGAAAGGGACTCCTACACAAAATGTTCAGGGTGTGCGGACAAAGCTGGACGCACACACACACAGAAACCACCGACAAAGGGGGTGGGGAAGGGGAGCGAGGATTTGGTGGGGGGAGCACAATGAGAATGGAAAGGGGCTAAGACGAGGGGCAGGAAAGCTCATCTCAGCAGCGAGAGTGCGCACAGAAAAAGGCTAGGGATGCAGCTTCGCTTACGAACAAATGGTTAACCGAACTCAAAAACCAAACCAAAAGTGAGAGAGGAAAAAACAAAAACGCAAAGGCCGCTGACAAGGTCACAGAAATATCTTTGCTTTTCTTTTGGTTTCATATCCAAGCTGGGTGTGATGTCCAAGGAATGAAGACTATCTTGGGGGGGGGTGTATTTTTGTTTTTGTTTTTTTTTAAATATCATTTGTCCATAAAGACTCAAAAGCAATGGCTAGAGCACATTTTGATTTTTGTTTTTCCTCTGCTGGCTCTGTCCTCCTCGTGCCCCGCGCCCCCCGGCGGGCGGGCGAGCCACAGTGCTTTTACCTGACTGTGGGGTCCCATCATGCTGCTGGGATTGTGAGGTGGAGGCTGTGCGTGCGGCGAGGGCTGTGACCCCGGAGGACCCTGTGAGGCCAGACAGTAGAGGCAGGTTATAGATCACAGCACATGGAGAAGCGCAGAAGCTTAAAAGAACAAAAATTAAACCAAAACGAAGGGCAGGCGGCGGGCGTGCGGGCGGCGGGCTCTGGTTGGCGGGGAGGTGCGCACAGCTGCTTGGATCGCAGGCTCAACGGTGGGCGCGGAGAGCGGGAGGGAGAGAAGCCGATGAGCACACTCACGGGGCGGTTTACAGGGATGGAAAATAATACCCAGCTCCTCCGTGGAAGCACGCAGGAGCAGGGGCCCGGGCACCGTCTATGGCTGGAGCGGAGTTTGCCATGTTAAATACGCTGGTTGTGACGGGCAAGTGCACCTGCTCTGCGAAGCGTGCAAGGGCCGCTTCTGGGCGTGGGAAGAGCCCGGCAAGGCCCTGGTTTGGGGGAGCTTCCGGTCTGGAGGCGGACAGAGACAGGATGCGGGTTCCTGGGCCAGTCTACTGAGGGGAGGGAGGCCTGATGGGTGCACCAGAAGAGACAGGAGGAGTCAGGCTGGGCCAGAGACTGAAGGAACAAGGGAACAAAAGGATGGACGGTGACCAAGCACCCACTCAGTGAGTTCTGTTAATTTCACCTTCACTTGAAAAGGCCCTCATCAAGTGGGGTTTCCCATTCTTTTTACCAACGAGGAAAACTGGGTCTCAAGGGATGAGGGAACTTGGCCACAGCCACACAACTGATAGATGGCAGAGCCAGGATGGGACGCCTGATGGACCCAACGCTCACCTGGACTCCTGCAGCCCAGAGCTCAAGCAGGCATGTGCAGAGGGGCAGGGGGACGCGGCTGGAGGCCCCTTACTGCTGGGTGGAAGGGCTGGGCTTTCCACTCCAGCCAGCGGTGAGCCACCACCCATGGTTCCGAGCTGACCCCTGAAGCCCTGGGCTATGCTGACCTTGACTCCCCCCAGAAGAGATGGGCAGGTGAATTCACTTAAACCACAGGGTTGGTCAAACTGTGGGATGCAACCCATTAGTGGATGGTGAAATCAATTTAGTGGGTTGCAACCATTGTTTCCCAAAAACCTGGAACGGAATAAAAAAACAAACTATCCAACAGCTCTGTGTGTATGAAGGCAAATCTTTTTCACTAACATATCTTCATATTTATACATACGTGCATGTGTGTATAGTGGTTCAGTGTCAAGTGTATTTCCTACTGCAGGTCAATCAAAAAGCACAAAAGGCCCATCTTGGAAGCTCCTTCCTGCCTACTTGGGACGTTCGGAGCTGGACTTTGGGGCTGGTGACAAGGAGCCTGCCCTAATTCACTCTTCTCAACCCTCGATCATGCTATTACTCTTGGAAGTCACTTTTGAGAAAAATCCAAAACCTGCGCGGGGGATGGGGGAAATGACATTAAAGAGGAGAGGGAGAGAGAATCTTTGAGACAGAGGTAGGATTTTCTTCGTCAGCCTTCTCTCTCAGAACCAGGCTGCCCAGCCTCCCCACCTGCTCAGAAAACACAGTCCGGAGGCGGGGCGGGGCGAAGGGGCTGGTAACAGGCCGTGGGCCTAGAGACATGGAGAAGAGGTGTGCAGGGAAAGACGGCGGGGGCCGTCCAGGAAGCCAGGGGCGCCACTGAGGACAGGCTGGAGTTTCTTGGCCAAGCGAGGGGCTGCTCACTTCCGGAGAGCTCTGCGGAGCAGATGTTCCCCTACCTGCCACGCTACTAATTTCAACAAGTGTGTGTCTTTCTAGCGGCTGCCAGCAACGGCATGGTTTGTTACCATGAGCAATTTTCTTAATTAACAGACATTAATTAGCCATTTAGCAATTTTGCAAGCATTTGTTTAGCGGCTTTCCTAAACATGAATACCACTGTGATAATGGCGCTGATTAGAGGGTCCCCTAATTAACAGTACAGGGAAGGAAAATTGAAATCACATAAATTAAAAAGGGAGGGGAAACTAATGAAGGCGGGACATATTTGCACCTGCAAGTCTTTTGTACCATGAAACTTGGGTGCAATGTAAACAAAATAAGATAATTCAAAGCCAACCCCCAAAAAAAGAAAAATAAAAAGAACGGAAGAAGAGGGTTTGAGGGTGAGGTCCAGTTGCCAAGAGGGGGCAAAAGGCCTTCTGTTGGTTCTCAGCTCTTGGCAAGAAGGGAGCGCCTCCTCCCTCCAACCCTCGTGGCCCTCCCTGGTAAGATCTGGTGCTTCCTCAGAGAGAGTGGCGTGTCTCCAGGCAGGTCCCCCACACCTGCGGCCCCATGAGCCAGGGGAGGCAAGTAGCGGCTGACTTGACAGCTGACTGTAGAAAATGTATGGAAAGCACCCCAGAGTGTCTGGCCCCCACAGGGGGTCCCAATCAGTGGCAATCCCTACTAAGGGCCAATGCTCGAAACCGGGTCTGGAGGGCCATTCCAAGCCGTCTCTTGGCCCTGGATTATGGCTGCTTAGGCCCCCCGACATTCAGAGGGCAGGCTGGTACGTGTGCCTCACCTCTCTACCTCCCTCAGAAGCTCCCTGCTGGACTCTAGTAACTGGTCCCTGAATGAGTGGATGTGGTACAAGTTCGCCTCGAAGCAGCCACCTCAACACAAACAGCCAATGAGTATTAAGGGCCGGGAGCGGGTGGCTGGTGAGTGAGGCCCCAGGCCAGCCCAGCAACTTCTCTGGCCAGTAGGAAGAGGCGGGCAGTGGGCTGTTAAGTCTTCTCAGAAGTCTCCTCCCCATGACTTGGAGCTGGGGTTTGGAACACTGAAGACAAGAGAACCCTGGCCCAGGCTAGCCAATTACCCAGAGAGAAAACCCCACCATGACCTCAAGACAGGCACAGATGAATCTCAACACTCATGTACCCAGGGCACGGAGCTCCTCTCCCACCCCCGGGGGTAGGTGTTGACCAGGCTCTGCTCATGTACTTCCCAGCATGGCCCCCAGCACTACTAGGAGCTCTATGAGCCAGAAAGCTTCTCCTCCATGAAGTCAGAAGCCTATCAATTCCTGATGGTCACCCACATCCAGCCAAAGCGCCATCCTCTGTGTCTGCTACATCCACTCAGCCTGGAGCCGTCTGCCACTCGATCAGCGTCTGGACTCAGTCCCCGAGATGGTGTGCAACAGCACAGGGAGGGGCCCTGCACACTTGGTGCATTCTCAGGAGCCTCAGAGAATAGGGCACCGCATTGAAAATGTTTGCTTCTGTTAAAACGACGACGAAGACGACAGACCTGTTTCCACCTCCACAAGGAGGGACAGAAGGTGCTGCCCTGTGGTTTAGCGCACCAGCAAGAGGAGTTTCTCCCCTATCCTGCCTTCTCAACAAGAGACCAACAGGTAGGTATAGAGAAAACAGACTTTATGGTCTTTTCAACTCATTACCCACTTGGGTCAAAATGCTACATAGAAGGCAGACCAAAAAAGATCTTGTTTGAGGATTCTGACCTTCATTGGGATATTGGACTTTTCTCTTCCCCAAACTCTGAACAGATCTGGCAGGCAGGGGGAGAGGATCAAGGCAGAAGATGGGAAAAGGAGGGAGTCATAACGCTGATGGTACTGATGAGTTTTCCCACACAGGACAGCTCCCCTATGGGGCCTGCCTGGCATCTACTTGCTGAAAGCTTTACAAGAACCCAAATTAGGTGTGTCTGGAAGCCTGTTTGGCCAAAAAGAGGCCGAGTCCAGCTCTACTTAGACCTTGGAGGCTTTCCGTCTCAGGAACTGCCTAATCCCCCCTCCCAGCACGCTGCAGAGACATCTGCAGACATCTGAGGTGCAGAGTCCTGGGCTAGACTGGAGTTGAGGGTCCCACTGGAAGCTTGGGGAGAGCTACACCTGCCCACACACTTGTTTGTTGGGTGGCCCTGATAGATCATCACTTCTTCCAGTATCCTTCATTTACAGGGGAGAAAAGAGAGGCCCAGGAGAGAGGGGTGACCTGTCCGAGACCACAGAGAACTCAACTCATTGGTGGCTGAGCCACATCTCCTAACACCAGCCCAGGGGTCTCTTCATGATAATCACCTTCCTGTCCATTTACGTAAAGAAACAAGGTCTGGGTTCAAATCCGGACTCAGCCACTGACTGCACCTCCCTCGTCAGAGAAATGTGATAATGGGATAATAATGAAGCCACACCTCACCTGCATTAGCTCATGTAACCCTGGACTCCTGGCTGGAAAGGCTATCAGTCGCTCCATTTTACACCTCAAAAGGGTGAAGCCACTTGCAAAGCTATTAAGCAGTGGAACCAGCCTCGAAGTCCGATTCTAGAGCTCCAGCTGGCCCACTGCTCTAACAAGCCCACAAGTAATGCCTCTGTGTCACACCTGGAGCACGAGGAGCAGAAAGGAACAAATCCTAAGGCTGAAGGATGTGGGGGGGGCAACTAGTCACTCACCCACAAGCACATTCCGGATGCTGACCTCGGGGGTCTAGCCAGCCCCATATCCTGGGGGTGGGTCACGGAGGTGCATCAGACTCGTGTGGCCCTAGCCTGGAAGCTCCCAGGCTAGCTGGGGAGAGGGATGAGATGTGGTGACAAATGAACTCGTGTCAGTTTAAAATGCCATGGGGTCCAAGAGAAGGCGACAGGTAAACTGAGGCCAGGGATGGCTGGAGAATGTAGGCCAACAGGGAGCCGGGGAGCCGGGATGAGAACTGAGGTTCCTTGACGGTCAGAAGTCTTTCCACTGCAGTGCACTGCCCCCCACGGGGTGACAGCAGGGAGGCCTGCACCCAGGAGAGACCCCAATCAGGAAACCTTGGGACCGAATCTGGGAAAAGAAAGCAGCAAACGTGCCCACTTCCTGCCTGGGCCTTCATTCTGCCCCAGACCCTGTTAACGGACTTGCCACTCTGTCTCTGGCAGTCCCAAAATCTCTGACCAGAGATACACAACTCCTGCAGTTCCTTACTTTTTCCTGCAATCCCAGCATTGGGTAGTGTCTAGCAGCCTCTGAGAGCCACCTAAGCAGGGCCTGGGGACGCTCGGCGATGGTGTGATCGAAGCAAACACTGGACACCGACAGTTCAGTGAGACAGCCTTTGCTGTCACAGACGGGGAGGGGAGCAGAACACCCCCAGGCACAATGGATCCACAGTCTCTGCAGAAAGGCATGTCAGAGTGTCAGCACGAGCCACCTATATACCTCTTGGGTCACAGCCGGGTTGAGTCCCTGCACTTCACCTGAAGCCATCCTCGAGAGGTAGACGGGCTTACGGCACGATGGGGGAAGCGTCAGGTTACACAGACCTGGCATCCGCTCCCAGCTCCTGCAGGGCACACTGTGAATCCAGTTTCCTCATAAGGGCAAAGGGACATCACAGTGGGGTGGTGCAGGTGACAGCGCTAGGCACGCGGAAGGCCCCCACTCTTCCATGGCCACTCGCTGCCCATTCACAAGGAAAGCAGGAGCGAGGCCTGCTCTGCCAGGAACACCCTCCTCACTCAGCCTGTTGAAAGCCCACATACCCTCCCTCGTGAAGTCTGCTCTGCCCAGTCATGGTGCGCTCCAAAACACGGGGCGTCCTCTTCAGACACTGCGTCTGATCAGGAGACGCCGCGTCCGCTGCTCGAGGGCAGCGTACACCCTGGGCAGGGCCCGAGGCTTGGCCAACACGCAGACTCCACAGCCGCAATCAGCCGGACCCTGGGTGGACACATCCAACACCTCTGAGTTTAAGCAACCAGGAAGAATAGTACCAACTGGGTGACCAAGCTGGTCCTCTATAAACTAAAGACTCTTACGGAAAAGAGAGGATAGCTCTTTAAAATTAAAAGTCAAATAGAAAAAAAACCACAGTGATTTTTTTTTTTAAAGGAGAAAACTAATAAGAGCTACAGGCTAAGTTTAATATTTCCAAAACTCACCACTCCTTCACCCAGCACCACCTCACGCTCCCCAAAGCTGCCTTTCCCTGACTAGAAATCATGGACTCTCAGAGAAACAGAGCTGAGACCTAACTCCAGGCTTTCCGGGTGCAGAGGCGAGCCCGGGAGACAGCACACTTGAGAACGAGCTGTGGACAGGGGCAAAGAGCGGGGCTCCAGAGCCCAGGGCACTCGGGCTGGAGTTCTGTCTTGTCTCCCTGAGCCGTGGGCTGTTCATTGACAAAGTGGAGGAGTTCAGGTGACATGGAGTTCAGGTTCCTCACAGGGAAGCCCGGAGACCGCTCTGTAAGCTGCAGAATGCTACCTGCTTACCACTGGCCAAATTTGCCTTCTGTGTTTACAGAAGGCCTTTGGGGAAGGCACTTGAAGTTTCAGGTGGCTCAGAGACCTGACACTCCACACATGCCCGTCCCTCCTCACTCATGGGGCCCCTGGCCTGGCAAGGCTTGGAGGGGTGGGTTTTATCGACTGGCCGCAGAGACGGACGACTTGCATTTCTAAGGGCCTGTGTCATCTGCCTGTGGGGTGTGTCATTTTAACTGAGTGAATATAAAATTGCATTAATTCTACACATGGTAAAAGGCATGCGGCAGAGGCAGACAATCCAATTTGCTCCTTGGACACAGATGCTGACGGAAAATGCTGTAAGCCCATTCTGGGGAGAGGGGGCTGAGGTGTGCCCGAGTGCCACTGACCCCCCCCCCCCGGCCATGTCCGTCAACGCAGTCCACCTCGTCCCTGGAGCGCGAACTTGACCACCTGGCTGGGTGAGGGAGGGAGAGCTTTAGCCACCCCTCCCCTTTAACACGCACCTCATCAGAGGCAAAGTTTTTTCTCTACTACTGTGACCCACGGGAACAAAGTTATCAGTGGCTCGCACAGCTGCTTTCCTTCCCCACCTCTGTCTGGCCCCTCCAGGGAAAAGGCTTCTCTGCGTGTGTGTATGTGGGAGGTACGGGCCAGGACTGGAGCTGAGGTTACCAACTCGAGGGCAGAGGGAGCCTGAGCCTTCTGTGTGCCCACCCAATGTGAGTCTGGGACACACCCAGCAGGTCCTCAAGGGGCTGAGCTGGGCCACCCCTTGAGGGTAGGCATGACCCCCAGAGAGCTCTATGTCAGGGGCAGCTGGCTGCCTAGGAAATGAGCCCACGAGAATCATGACCCTCCGTGGGCACTAGACAAGGACAGGCTTGGCCAGAGAGAGGTGAAGTGGCGGTGGCCCCTGTTCCTGGATGGTGGGGAAGTCACCAGTTAGAGGGAGCAGGACAGCATACGATGTCCTCCCCCTTGGGGTCACCTCTGCATACCATCAGGAATCGGAGCAAAGATCAGCAGAAGACTCATTGATTTCTGTCTGAGCAAAGGCCCCAGCTGACCTCCCCTTCTCCCTGCACCTCTCCGAGGAGCCGGGACAGGGCTGGGCAGACGGCAAGGGCAAGAGGCCCACAGACTTGTGAATCTGGTGCCAAGACACTCACGGGAGGTGCTCAGCGAATGTTCTCAAGAGGTATGAGGCATGCTTGCCCCACAGAGACAGAGACGCAGAATCAGCAGGCGATGGTTTTCCAAACAAAAGGAGGAAGCGTGGCAAACGAAAGCAGTGGCAGTGTCCAAGACCTAATGCAGAGCTCTGGCACACACCGCCTCCCCCACCTCCACCCCCAGCCCTACGCACAGACAGGAAGACTGAGCCCCATCTCACTGGTCCCAGGGCCAGCCTCGGTGGCCTGCACCACACCGTATACCCAGAATGGAGGCTGGGGTCAGGGCAGTGCGAGGACCCCAAGAGCACGGCCACCATGCTGAGCGAGAAGAGGAGCTGGCAAACTATGGCTCCCGGCCAAATACGGCCCGCTGCCTGTTTTTGTAAATAAAGTTTTATTGGGACACAGCCATGCGCACGTGTACCCTGTCCAGAGCTACTGTCGTGCTTCTGTGGCAGTGCTGTGACAGAGGCCAGATGGCCCACAGAGCCTAAAATATTTACTATCTGGTCCTTCACAGAAAATGTGTGCTGACCCCTGCAATAGGTAATGGGTTTCAAGGTTGAAGAGGGGGAAAAAAACTGGGGTCTTTTACAATCCTCAAGGTAAAATAAAATAGTACTATATCTACTTTCTGATTTTTAATCTCAAATCTCTCCAGTAAGACAAATGATGCAAAAATTAACCCCAGTGACAATAAGAAAACTGAAGTCATTTATTGGAGCCACGATTTTTCCCACTGAGGATGAACAGAATGCGCGCCGGCCCAGGGGTCAGCAACCCCAAGCTCTGGTTCTCCCACCACGACACCATGCGGCCAGTCTTGGAGCCCTGGTTTGCCTGACTACTGGTCTTGCACAAAATGACCTTTCCTCATTATAACCCAACAGCCAGCACTCACATCCAGCTGGCTGGCCCCAGAGTATCTCCTTGTGGATCATCTCCCTGTCTCCTTCTTGCCACAGTGCTGGCGAATGCCAGCACAGAACATTCTGGGGGCTCGATGCCAGCCCTTGGTTCTTTCGGCGGCTTCACGCTGTGTGACCCTCTCCCTTGCAGTGAATTTCTCTAGGGTCACCTCGGGAAGGGGCTCTACCTTGAATGGCTATGGTTGGGATGGGGTGGGGGGGTAAGAGAGGTGACTGTGCCTCCAGCTGCTAAAACTTCGGGGCCCCCCTGCGAGAGATTCTTTGTATGTGCCTGTGTCCATATAACCAGGCACCCTTTTCAGGGACACAGGAGAAAGCATGCGCAGGACCCAGTCCCCCTGGCAGTGCGTCCAGCCACTGGGTCCCAGCACCCTGGGCGGAGGGTGCGCTAAGCACCAGAGACACAGGAATAAGCCGTGCACCTCCCTGAAAGAGTTCCAGGCTGGTTGGAGAGACCCAGGTTTTACTATTACCATGGCAGCACCCCAACAGAGGCATGGAACCACGCACCCCAGGGAGCAAGAGGGCAGCAATGACAGAAACATCACATTTAGGCAGGACCTGGAAGGAAGAACAGGTGTCCCCTGGCAGAGAAGAAACAGAAGGGCTTCTGGGCTGAGAGACTGGACCCTATGCTGTAGAGGCAGTGTGGCCATGGTGCTGGAGCGCCATACACACAAGACGGAGACCCTGGGGCTGGGACCTCAAGGCTGAGAAGCGGGGTCATTAACCTTTAGGAGCTCGTGTATGAGTGTGGCAATCAGATCTAGGCCTTGGGAATTACGTATCCGTTCCTTTCCTTTCCAAAGATGTTTCTATGGCGTCTCTCAAGTTAGAAATCAAGACTTGTGGCCACTGGAAAACTGAGTTCACGGCTATCTGGGGTGCTAACTGCATATGGAGTATGCACCTGCTCTCCCACTAAGCTATGCTCCAGCCCTGAATAGCTAGCCTTCTTTAATGTTGGTGAAGGACGTGGGACCCAGGGAAGGTTTCCAATACCCAGTCCTAGCCATGTGGGCTTCCGGCCAGGAGCCAGAGAGCAAACCTCGCTCTTCCCGACCATATATTCAGTGCAGTAGAGAACAACTCTGCGGACAAGCAGGAGGGGTAGAGACTGACCCAGGATCCAGAACCACGCCAGTCCCTAGGAACACCTAACCTTGCCAAGAGAACCAAATCCCCACCCCCCACCCCCAACCACAAGATTGTGTTTTGCTCTGAAAATGGATAGTGCTGCAAAGATGCACCCTACTCCTGCCCGCCAGCCTCCACACCACCTCTCACCAGCGCTCAGGCTCCACTGTTAATCACAACGGCACAGGGAAGGCGAGGTGCATATTAAAAAGGCACTGCCTCATCCACCCAGAGAATTCCTGTTCTACTTTAAGCTCTCCAGACACACGCACGCACACAGCCTTCATCCCACTACCCCTTCGCACCCCGACAGACAATCCACAAAGTAAGGATCTCATCATATCCAACTAGGAAGGGAAGACACAGGGCTCTGGAAACCACACATCCAGAATGCCAGAAGTCATCTCCTAATGTCCACTGAGCAGAAGAGGGCTGAGCTGGGAACGGGGAAGTCGGCCACGGTTTTCCCTTTGGTTTGCAGCTCCCTGGACGACTGGGTGGTCTCACGCCTCCTCCTACTCCCCGAAGGGAGCAGCTTGGGGAACGGCCCAAGATCTCATCTTCTTTCCTCAGCTAAGGAGAAGCAACAGGATGGGGCAAGGGAAAGGCCCAGGACCCCGGGAAGAAATGGGTTTAGGAAGCCTGCCCAGAGTCACCCAGGCGAACCTCAACAGAAGCATAAAGGGGCAGCTGAGCGTGTGTGTGGGGGGGGGGGTGGGAGGGGGGGGGGGGGGGGGAAGGGCCCCAGAGCCATGGCCACCATCTGCAGCCCCCCCACCCCCCATACTTACTCACCTCGCCTGTAAAATGGGATGCCCCACCTCCCAGAGAGCTGGAGGGCTGAGGTACTGAGAGTCAAGTACTTAGTCCAGTGCTGGGGACTGACCCTCACCAAAGGAGGGGGCTCAGACCTTCTCCACCACCAAGGAATCCTTCGGGAGCCCCCTCCTTCTTTGACGAAGCTTTCCCAGGACCCCAGTCCCAGGGCGCTGCCTCCTGGCCTGTCAACAGTCTCGGGCTAGAGGCACAGTCCTCACGCAGCCTGCCTGATGCTGAGTGCTCCTCAGCAAACCCTGCGGGAGTCATCTGGCCCTTGAAGCGGTCGCTTATTTCTTCGGCCCCAAAAGCCTTTGATGCCCCAGGGGAGAGGAGCCAGGTCTCTCCTGCTTACCACCGCACCTCCCGTGCCCGCCCCCTAATGGGGCTACATGTCACAGATGGGCAGATTAAGGCCCAGAAAGGTAAAGCCGCTGCCCTAGGATGGACTGCACGTCTCCAAACTCTTAGAGCCTTTCCATAACTGCAGAGTAAGTTTTTTGGGACCAGATACTATAATTACGCTGAGGAAGAGGTAGTTCATCAGATCCACATTTTGGGTGTATGTTTTTTGACCTTGGGACAAGGAGACGGTAAGACTTCGTCAAAGTCTCCTTGAATAAAACTGACCCGAGACTGAAGAGGCTTCTAGAAGGGGAGGGGAGAATTGTGCAGTCTACAGAAGAGGCCACGCAGACGTGCTGGAGGTGCAGAGGCTGGGTCTAAGAGCGACAGCTCTGGCCCCTGTCCCGGGGATCAAAAGCTGGTCCAGTAACGGCGTGAAGGTAGCAGGATTAGATGACAAAGAACTGTGTCTTACCAAGAACTTGGACTTCACTTCTCTAATGCAGGGACATCATCGATAGGAAGAACACTCAGCGGAGGGGAATCAGCCACCTGGCTGGCCTGCACTTAGCCCAGGCCGGGGTCAGCCCCATGGACTGTGAACACCTGCAGACAGGTTCTGTCTGCCCTCCCGATCCTGGGAGGCCAGCAGGGCTGGGCAGAAAGCTGTCACTCGAATGTGTACTGAAGGAACAGATGACTGAACGCACTGAACGCCAGCCCCTGGGAAGGAGGGCTTGTGCGAATTTCTGATCGGCCTTTCATTCTGACCACATTTCCAAAGTCCTAGCTGGTGAAGCAGGTAGAAGCTGTTCCTATCTTACAGATGGGGAGCCGACACTCAAATGATACCCATTTGAGGTGAGGCCCACTAGTAACAGAACTCAGGATGCCAGGCAAAGACCCAGCCCCTGGGTGGGAGAGTTGACATTAACTCACAATAAGGAGCTCATATTAATGAGCCTGGCAGGAACAGAATCAGAAGCTCCTGGACATGCAACCTGCTTCCCTGCCTCTACCTCCCCTGCACACTCCCCCTGGGTGGACCAGGGAACAAGCAGTTAAGCCAGGTTAGGGCAGGATTAAGTGAGATAACACATTAAAGGGGCCAAGCAGGGCCTGGTGCTTGGTGTATTGGTGCCCAATAACATCAGTCTAACTGAAGGGCTAAGTACTAAAAAGCCAATCTGTCTTGAAAATACCCAGAACCTCTCCCACACATCACTGCCACCAAGGCTGTGCTGAGGCCCTAAGACTCTCTTCCTGGAAGAAAACACTCACGGTGGCCCTTGCCCTCGGATGAGCTGTAAGACGGGAGCTCCACCCTGACCCCCGGCTCTAAGAACAGCCCCAGCACATTCCTACATGTGTCCACAACACAGAAACCCAAGTGTTTAGCCACCCCAGGCACCAGGCAAGGGCTTCATGGGCCTCATTTCATGGCATCCTCACAAGTGCCCAAGAGTTTGGGGCTATCTTCACCCCCAACTGTCAGGTGAAGCAATGAAGTTCAGATCGGTTAGCTGGCTTTCTCGAGGCAACCCACGTGCCAGCCCAGGTTGTGTGACCTCGGGGCCTCCAGGAAGGATGGAAAGCCTTCAGGGAGGGTGAGGGGGGGGATGGCGGATGAGCTTCTGGGGGCCCAGGTGCTCGGCTTCTGACTGACCGTCAACATGGATCCTGAAGCCGATGGGTCATGTTTCCATGGCAGTAATAAACCATCGCCGAACACGGGTGTATGTCTCCCTGGGAGGCATTGTGGTTCGCTGAATGAGTGCTCTTCAGCACAGCTGCGGGTACCAGTACCCAGAGAGGTTGGGTAACCTCCCCAGAACACAGGGTCAGGAAGTGGCACTGGGGGGTGGCGAGGTCCTTGCTCCAAAGCCCCCCGTACAGCCACCATGCCTTCTGTTGCCCTCCCCCGAGGTGTCCATAGGAGGCCTCTTCCAGGGCTGATGCCCTGCTACTCCCCATCCCTGCACTGCATACAGAGCTGAGGTGGTGCCCCCCCACCACCCCGGTCAGGGAGCCCCTGGGTTAGCCCAGCACCCAGCCTGGCGGTGACACTTCATAAAAGCTGTGGCCCCCTGGCCATACTCTTACCAAGTGTAACTCCGCATTTTAGTATTAGCAAGAGACAGGGGCTTGCTGGATAACAAGTGGGCCCGGCCCAGGGGTCTCATTTATCCCCAGGCCTTCATCTGGGGGAGGGAGCTGGTCCAGGGAGTGTCAGCTGAGGAGTTCATTTAGGCAGAAACAGGACATGAGCCCAAAACCCACACTGTGGATCTGCTGCTGTATATCAGCTCTTAGAACAGCACCTCACAATTAGCACTCGGCGAGATGTGAGAAAGCCCTCTGACCCCGGCCCAGCCCCCTGGCCCAGCCCAGACTCCCCAAAGGGCAGTTTCCTTTCAGCGTGGTGTGATCTTATTCAGGGGGGTCTATCCGGAGCCACATAATGCCAAGGCATGTTATTATAGGATTCTGCTGGAATTCTCTTCCTCCAACCTCTTCTGCTACAAGGGCTGAGGAATTTGACCTTTTTTTTTTAAAGGAAAAAAAACCTCAGCATGATTTGCACAGAAGGTGGAAGCAGGAACACAGGAGGGTCTACCCCCTCAGCCAACTATGAAGAAACAAAACAAAAACACAGGGGACTCCTCCACCCTCGTGAAAGGCAAGAAGATCTTGGCAGGGGGCGGCAGGGCGAGGGCGGGGACAGACGCGGCAGCGGTGCTGGGACAAGGGACAACACGGCGGAGCGGCTCCCAGACACAGGAGAAAGTCGAACCTAAGAGAAACCCGAAGTAAAAACCCAGGACTAAAGGGGAAAAGGATAAATCAGCCCAAGCTTTTAACACATGAGAGGTGAAGGGGCTGCTGACACCACTCTTTGAGGATGGTGTCCATAAAAGTCAGAGATCCGAGTCGGCTTACAGCTCAGGAGGAGAGAGGGGTGCACTGGGGTCTCCGGGGGCTTAAAGCAGCAGCAGTAAGAACTAGTCAGCCTCCCAGGTCCCAGAGTCCTTCTGGAAGACACTGCCAAGGGAGCAGAGACCTGGGGCTGAAGGGGGGGAGGTCCTCGGTGGGGAGGCAGAGGCGCCCAGCAGCTCCGCGTTAGGGGGCGGTCGAGGCCCGCGGAGCGGCTGGGTGCTTTGTTACCGAGCAAATCTCCCAGGCACTGACTGCTGATGCATAGCTAACAGGGCGGCAGACATTGATTTATGTTCAACTTTCCATTTCATCAGCGAGAGTTACGGTGCGACACGCGGAGTTCAGGTTTTCCGGAGGGGCGGAGAGGCGGCTCGAGTGTGCAGACACAAACATGCCCGCACGCGTGCACACAGGCACGCGCGCCAGTCAAGGCCGCAACTTTGTTTTCCCTTTCAGGAAGGAGGGCGAGGGGGCCAGCAGCCTGGCACGTCAGGAGTAACCTTTCGTGGGCCGTTGCTAGGAGCCCCCGCACGGTCATCTGCCGCTGGGCAGACGTTAGGCACCAGGCTGGCTGCCGGGCGGGGCGGGAGCACAGCCTGACCTTTGTGGAGGTGGTGTTGGCGAGAAGAAAAGGCTTTTTTTTTTTTTTTTTTCTTTTCTTCCTTCTCTCCTGCCCTGGCCTTTCCACATAGGCCGGGCAATTGTGGGGGGTGGGGGTGGTGGCTGTGTGTGGGTCCACAGCGGGATGAGGGGAGAGCCCAGGCGACAAAGTTTCCCAGCAGCCAGGGGTTTCAACAGCCCTCTAAGGCACCTAAGGCCCAGAGAGGGGAGGATGGCTCTGCAAGGACACACAGCAGTTTGGCAACAGGGCTGGACTCAAACCAGGACGCCCAACACCCGGGGCAGGGGTCTTCAGGCTTAAAGTGCTGCTGGCTCGTTCACAGTAGCCAGGGGAGCGGCTGCTGCGGCGCTGTGGGTGCCACGCTGGCTTGGAACAGGTGGGGCTGGGGTGGGAGCAGCCTGGGGCCCAGCAGTTGGGGTGCCCCGCCTCCTGTCTAATCCTTCTCAGCGGGGGTGACCCTGCCTTCTGTCAGTCTGGAGGCCGACAGCAGGGTGAGGGGCGGGGAGGAGGGGGTGCTTCTGTCCCCTGAAGGAACTGGCACACTCCCTCCCCCCAACACGGCATCTGTGTCCCCCTCTCCCACAGACCAAGCCCTCCACCAGAACCCCTCCTGCCCGCAGCGATGGAGCCAGGGCAAGGGGCGGGGGCCAGGGCGTGGGGCCCAGAAAGGGAGGGGATTTGCTCCCCACAAAAAGGTGTTCATCAAGAAGCTCTAGAGTCTACCACCTGGTCCAGGCCTGTCTTCCCTGAGCAACTCTCTGGCCAATGTGAGCCTCGGTTTCTTCATTCGGAGTGGGAATGCTGTTAGCTCTCAGGCCGACCTCACGGGGTCAAATGGAATCACACACGGGGATACCTTTTCTAATCTAGAGGGTGTTCCACCAACAACTAGAAGAGGAGGTCAGGCAGTTCCACTTTAGGACCTGAGGGCACTGGCTGGGAGTCTCAAGGGGCAAGAAGGCAGCCGTAGGACCACATGGAGGGCCCCCTCCCTTGGAAAGCAAACGGTCTAACAGGGTAGGAGGCACCTGACATCCTCTCACTATCCCAGTCCGATATAAGCCAGAACCCTGGGCATCCTCCCAGCTCTGCTTCCTCCCGGCTCCCACATCCAGCAAGGGGCTGTGAGTTCAGGGCAGGGAGGTGCAGGCCACTGCACTTAGTCACCACTGCCGCCCAGGGCTTGGCCACCCCCACCCCCCGGCCAGAAGACCACCGCCTGGAATCCACACTTCCACAATGGCAGACTGCCACAAGCTCAGCCCCTCCAGGCTGCTTGGGGTCTTCCTGCAAGCGGGTCACTTCCCTTGTTAGGAAACTTCCATGGCTCCCCTGTCTTTAAGTTCGAGTCTCTATCCAGGCCTCCTGCTATCCCAAGCTTGCCCCTTTCACACCCACGTCCTGGCCTACGGCCCCCTCTCCCCACTCACTGGCAACTGCCTCCCGCGCAGGCCTCACTCCTCTACGCCAGCCCCTGAGGCAAGTTTCCCAGATGGACCCCAGGTTAGGCCAGATGCTCCTTCGCCTGTCCCCGTGGCACTAGACCCTCGGTGTAATCACTCCCTGCCTCCTCCACCAGCTTGTGAGCCCCTCGAGGGCAGGTCCAGGGCTGCCTTTCACCTTCGGTGCTCACCAAGGCTGCGTGATTGGGAGGCCACGTCTGGCCAACGGGCTAAGGGATGACCAGCAAGTCGGCCGGGCCTCACACGGTTAGGTCCCAGCCTCAGACTGACCAGCCGTCAAATGGGGATCCATGCCCTTCTCCCCATCAAATCCTCCCTTTGCAGCAGGCTTTGAAAACCACACAAACAAGATGGTTTGCTTCTTCCCAAGCCTCTCCTAGTCCCTCCCTGGCCCTAGTCAGCAGAGAGGTCTTTCCTGCCGCTGCAGCTTTCTGGCAGGAGAAATGGCAGCTCACTGTGTTGCTGCCTGCTTCCCGCCAGGGAGGAAGGCAGGAAATGGACAGCACTCGGCCCAGCTCCTGGGAACTGCCTGAGCTGCTGCCACCGGCAAGCCCGCATTTACTGGGCTTTGATCCTCCCTGGAAACACACCATCCCACCCCAAGGCGCTCAGTCCCCAGGGCTCTCTACTGGGCATCAAGTCTCTACTTGGTTACCAGCGGTGCCAAGGAGCTCACTACTTTGTTAAGTTGGCAGGTGGTAGAACCATCTTCCATATTCAAATTGGCCTCCCTCTTCTTTTCTCTGAAGGATCTGAGATCTAAGGGCTGAAGCCTTGCAGAGGCAGATCTGCGTGTCTTTTTTTTTTAAAGATTTCTTTCTTTCTTTGAGTAATCTCTACATCCAACGTGGGGCTCAAACTCACAACCCCGAGATCAAGAGTCACACGCTCTTCCGACTGAGGCAGCCAGGTGTCCTGGTCTATCTTCTATATAGCCAAACTTCAGATACTTCAAGTCAGTCATCAGAGCCCTCCTGGGGCTCCTCTCCCAGAGAAACCCCAGCTACATCTAAGGGAAATGAGGAGAGTGCTCCCTTATAATGTCAAGAGGAAAGGTCCGAGGTCATGTGTATCTATCTCTCCCTCTTATTTTTGGATCATTTTTAAGGTTTCTGGACTATGCACATCATATGCTTCTTCTCTCCCCTCCCCCACAACTGATGCGGAGGGTTCTCTGGAGGCAGACCTCAGAGGTGGGTGGACTCGGCTAGCACTAGGCTAGCACGAATGAGAACTCACCGGAATGGGGGGACATGTCAACCCCGATTGTGCCCCACTACAATGGAAAGTATCTGGGCATGTTCAGAGCAGAATGTGATGAGCTTCCGGCAAAGGGAACTAGGTTCTCCCAAGACTGTCCTTTCCAGAGAAGGCTGTCTTTAGCTCTTTGACATCTGCTGGGTCTCAGCAATACCAGTCTCCATCCTCAGTGCGGTCGGCCCCCAGGTTCCGGCCACCACAGAGCTGACAGAGCAGGTGCACAGTGAATTGTTCTGGAACACAGACCTGGCCAAGGCATTATCCAGACCAGGATGCTCCAGTGGTTCCCACTACACCCGGATGGGGCCCACAGTCCTCCAAAAGGTCCAGCAAACACTGCCAGCAAACTCTCCAGCCCCATCTCCTACTAAGCACCTACCTATCATCCACCTCACTGGGACACCATCCCAGACTGTGTTGCCCCTAGGAAGCCCCTGGGCAGGCAGGCCCCTCCATTCCTTGCTACAGGGCATGGGTTAGCCATAAAGTCTCTCTGGTAGGCTGGGTGCTCCTGGAGGCAGACTATGACTGATCAGTTCTGGCCTAGAGTCAAGCCCCCTGCCCTCACAGAGGGTGCTGATCACTATCACTAACCACAGTGCCATCTGCCTCTGGGCCTCCACTCTGCATCTATATATGAAGCCTGGACTTGATCAGGCATGGCAAATACAGAGGTCACACACTACCACTTACATCCCGGTGTTCATGGCAGACGTCGCCCATCAGTGTCTGCTGAGCCCGTACACGGCTTCAGAATCATTCTCAACAGTGTTCCAGTAGCCACCACCAACCCATCAGGGCTGGCGTCTGAACAGACACGTTGCCTGCTTTTGAGAGAAGATGGCTAGAGTTTCTCTTTCTCCCTCCATCATTTCCTTGCTTTGCTCTTGTTCTCTATTCTCTCTCTAGACAATCAGACGTGTAGCTGACTGCTGTGGAAGAACACTGGGATCCTGGACCAGCGAGCCTGGGCTGAGATTCTGATTACAGCCCGCGGCTGATAACTCTGCGCAGGTCATTCACCTTTCCCAGTCTCACTCTCCCAATCAGCCATGGCTCCTCTGCAGAAGCGCTGTGATCAAAATGAAAGTAAGCTGCATGTCTAAAAACACTACATAACTGAAAACAATCACTGGAATTTAAAACAAAACAAGAACAAAAACAGCCTGTACTCAGTGCTCCCTTCTTCATGACGCCTGCCCTCCTGCCATTCCCCAGCTCTAGACCTAGAAATCCTCATTGGAGGGTGCCTCCCTTAGAACTACCTTAGGGCCAAGGAGCTGGGGGCCCACCCACACCAGCAGGCCTGGCCAAAACTAAGCTGAGTCTGCCAGATGTGCAGCCCAACCGACTTAAGCTGCATGGGGGGAAAAAAAAAATGCCACTGCTTGCTTATGTAAAATCCATCTGGATCCAAAGCAGAAAATCCAAGTTGGAAAGGCCCTCAGAGACCATCTGGTCCACCCTGCTTCATCTCCTAGTGAGGAAACTGGGGCCCAGAGATGGGGAGCAACTTGCCCAAGGTCAGTCGGCAAGTACATGGACAAGCGGGACTAGAACAGGTGTCCTCAGACTACCGTCTTCTGTACCCTTCCCCACTCCAGAGCACACCCCTGGGCCCTCCAAGCCTGGTCAGAATGAGGATCCAGAGCTTTGCGGCTGGCTGGGCTCCACTCCTGGTAATGGGAGCAACACGAATCAACTCGGTTCAAACATTTGCTGGGTCCCTGGTGCATGCCAGATGCTGGGGATGCCCAGATGAAGGCCGTCTTTTTACAAGGAGCGCAGAGAAGTAGAATGTCCTTGCCAAGTTCTACCATAACCCCAAGAACCCCCAAATACTCCCCAATATTGTGAGGTATGGTCAGGCTGGGTCCTAAACCACCTCTCTGCCAGCCCTCAACTTGCTACCAGACACGTCTCATGCCACAGGACCAGGGTTCTGTCCACCTTAGACACCTCAACACCAAATAAGAAAAAGCCAACAGACGGAACCTAACGTGTGGATGGCCACACCTTGTGACCCCAGCAGTAGCCTTGCAGCCTGGCAGTCTGAGGAAGTAAGCCCCCTGTGTTCCTTTCTGAGGGGCTGGGACGGGGGGTAGACAGCGGCTCCCTCCCACCCACCCTGGAGGCCCCACTGGCTTCGAAATTTAGCACCAACCGGGGGCGGAGTCCTGATGTGAAAACTGGGCTGGCCACCGTGGGACAGAATCTGGTCAAAGCTGGGTCAGCCAACCCAGGCTGGCTGTCTTGGTGCAAAGACCCTCCCCCTGCCACAGAGCTGCCCGCCCAGACTGTGGCCAAGCAGAGGAAGAAGTGCAATTGTTGACAGCAGATAAAACCCGATAGCATCTCTATTTCCCTTCTAATATCGGAGTGGCCGCCTGCAAGATGAGTGAGGGGGAGGGCCGGCAATCAATAGCTAATATTCCCATCGTGAGCCAGCCTACTCTGGAAATGGGCAGTCACTACCTCCTTCCAGAGAGATACCCTTTCCCCTCAGCAGTGACCCAGCCTGAGTAGGTCAGCATCACAGCCAGGAGGCACCCTATCCGCCTTCATCTTCATCTGATTAGAAAACGATGTCCTCACCTGAGGAGGGCGTGGGGGGGACAAAGTCAGCCAAAGTCACCCAGGAAGCAGGAAGCAGAGAGTCCGGGGCACACGGGTCCCTGCTCCATGTCTACCCCCCGCCCCAACTCTTGGTGGTTCATCCTGACTGGGGTTCAGAAAAGACCTCCACTCAAGAGGGTCCAAAAGTTACCTTTGTTTGATGGTGGCTGGAAGTGGCCAAATAAGGACAAGAATCAGTCTGGGCTTTCTGACCACACACCCCTGAACGTCACAGGGGAGGGCCCGAGAAGTATGTCTGGAATTAGGCCTTAACCATGGACAATTATACCAAAGCAGGAAGTTAAGAACTGCCCACATATCAGGGAGACCTTGCCTTGCCCAGACTCAGGCCAAAATAGAAGTTAACGAACGACGTATTTAAAAAATACAGCTGGCTATATTCTACCTCTTCCCACCACAGCGGCCTGCACTGGGCACTCAGATGCCAGCAAGTAGCCTCAACAGGCATGCACACAGGTGGAGCCTGGTATCCAGGGCTTTGTCCACCAGGCAGGAAAGCCACAACTGCACGGTATCCAGGGTGCCCATGGCATCGTGTAGGAAGATGTGTAAGCCTGGGAAGGAAGGCCCAGGCAGGTAGAACACCTGTGGGAAAGACAAGCAACTAGGTACAGAACACCCGTCTACGGTGGCCAGGAAGATGGCTGCCCCTTGGCACGGATGACCGTCTCAGACAGCAGTCCCTGGGCTTCCCCTATGGGGAAAGAGCAGAAGCCCGCCTGGCTCCTTTCTTTCTTTGGGTTTCCAAGGATCTGAATGTCTCCTTCTCTTCCAAGTCTGACCCCTCTTCCCAATGCCTTACCTCAAGCCAAGCCCCGAGCAATGCCTGGTCTGGTCTAATCAAGAGCCGACACACCCCATTTCCGTCCCACGGCAAGGCTCCAGTTTGGGTGTCATGCTAGGAATGTATACAGATATATGTGTGGCCATCCAAAGCCCTCAACCGCCATCCCTACACCCCTCTCACTCACCCCCACTGCCATCGTAGTGGTGGGCAACCTGCTCTTTCTGGTTTTGGGGAACAACCAAATTTCACTGATTCCCTCCTTGGTTAGTAAGCAGCACGTCCAAACCCTTCTCTCCTGGGAGTCAAGATCAACCGAAATGTGAAATCTTACAAGGTAGAAGTGTCAACTAGGTCATCTCCCACCCAGGGAGAAAATCCCCTTAACATCTCTTAAGAGGGGTTTGTCCCCCTTTTGCTTAGATGTCTTAGTAACAGGGAGCCCCCGCCTCCTGCAGTCTGCGTCTCACTGCTGGACACGCAAGGCGTGAAATTCTGGCTTACACCAAGCAGAAGTCTCCTTGAACTTTGTCTCAGTGCTCCCAGTTTTGAATTCTTGGGCTTCACAGAGAGATCTTGGCCGCCTTTTCTATACAAAGTGCTAGCATTTCAACGGGGTGGGAAACACAGGCAGGTTCTCAAATCCCGCCGCAGACAGGTTTGAAGGAATGAAATGTTATACTCAAAGAAGCTCCTTCCAGCCCTGCACGCTGATACCTCCCTGAGATGGCATTCCCCAGTCTCAGCCTGGTTAAAACCGAGTGAGTCCTTCCCGCCGCCCCCCCCCAACCCAGGGGACTGCAGAGATAGGAGGAGGCGGCACAGAGGGGCCGGCAGCCACACCCAACCCTGACAGAAGACAAAGCCCCCAGAGGCCGACAAGGTGTCTTTTGGAGAAGACCGGGCTCTCACCCCACGTGGGACCTGCCCCTGCCTTTGGCGGGCGGAGTGAGGGCGCAGATTCTCGCGGGATGCCGACTGTGATCACACTCGGAAAAAATCAAGTGGTTAACCAGAGGGGAAGGATTCCGAGACCTGCCAGGATGGTGGGTTTTTTGGTTTTTTTTTAGATTACGCCTAAGGTTTGTAGTTTGGACAGGCAAAGTAAACAATGACGATGACAGCAGCAACAAAACAGAAACAAAGAACAGTTTACTTGTGTTTAAAAAAAAAAAAAAAAAAGCCTTTTGTTATAAGACAGCTCCCCACGGCCTTGGAGGCAGTCCCACGGCCTCCCCGACCAGGGGCAGGCTGTGTGGTGCCTTCAAAGCTGCTATGAAGAAAACCAGCTCGGGCACAAGTGACACAGCACGTGCAGGGGCAAGTGGGGGCTGCCCTCCATCTCTTTTCTCCCCTCCTCAGGTTTTGGAAGGGGTGGAGAAAGGGATAGGAGGGGTTGGAACCAGCATAAAGCAACTGTATTTAGACCATGGCAAACTGAGCTGCTACTTACTTTTCTCTCCCTCCCTCCCGCCTGCCTGGGCCTGGCCTGGAGCGAAAGGAGCAGGGGACCGAGGGGGCCCAGCACGTACCTGAAAGAAACCCGGCGGGATGGGGCCTCCCGGCATCCCATCGTTGGGGGGAATGTTGCCAAGCACGGGGCTCGGGGCGGCTGCCGCACTCTGTGGAGACAAGGAAGCGGAGAGTGAGAGGCTGCACCCACCCTGAGAGACCCGGAGCTTCCGACCCCTGGCCGCCCGTTCTCCCTGTCCGCTCGCATCCTCCACAGACCCTCCTCGAACACCACTTTCCCAGGTGTGTCTCTCACTGGGCAAGTGAGGAACTCTCCAAGCCTCTGTTTTCTCATCTCTAAAATGGGAGAACAACACCCGCCGCTTCACACATGCATTGCAGAGCACAGCACACAGTGGCTGTTGCTAATGTATGGGTGTTCTGCCTTAGCCTCTCAGCTGCTTTATGAAGCCCCTGCAGGGCAGCCGAGGTGCTTTATAAATGTTTGTGCCCTCTCCAAGGGGCTGCCATGCTGCATGGAGAGCAGATCAAGCACTATCCACAACTTAATGAACGAACAGACAACCCTGTTGGGAAATGTCCCTGGAGAGGTCGAAGGAGGGCAGGGGCCTCTTGGGCCCCATCAGGGTCCTGGGTGCCACAGGAGATGCGGTGGGCTGCACAGTGGGGGGATGGGAGGCACTTTTCTTCTTAAATGCTCCTATTCCGGCATTTACCTGGTACATCTGCCTCAGCAAATGCCTCCTGAGGGGTGAACAGACGTCGTTCTCCCCAGCCTGGCCTCCTTCCAGACAATCTGTGTCCCACCTGCCATGTGGTCAGCACGTCTGAGCCTGGGCCCGCACGCACACAGGCAGGGTGAGGCTGATGGGGCAAGTTATGTGCCTCCCTCCCAGGCTGGTGCCCTGCACACACACCCCTCCTCCCCCCTAGGCACTCCTCCTGCAGGAACCCCCACTCCCGCCTCAATGTCACCAACCTCACACACATCCCCTACTGAGAATTTGAGACTCAATCGCCAATCGCCTCCCAGGGGTCTGACCGGTTCTCAGGGACAAGGGTGAGCCCCCTGGGGTCAGGAAACAGAACACCTCTTTTTCTCTTACAAATGCAGCAGAATTCACTTCTTCCCTTTCCTCAGCCAGGAAATAGGAACCAGAACTCCTAACTTCCAACTTTGATAGAAGGAAATGAGGTAATGTGTGAATCCCATGGACACACGACCCGTAGCAAGATGAACCCCTGGGGACCCACGCATCTGGACTCCAGGGCTGTTACCTGTACTAGGCAACAGAGGGCCATGGGCAAGCCACCTGGCCTTCCCGCCCCAGTTTCCTGTACAAAGTGGGGATCGCTGTTGTCCTGCCTGCTCATCAGGGCTGTGGAGGATTATGGGACAGGATGGGCTGTGTTTGTGAACCGGGAAAGCTTGGTAATCTGGGAGCAAGGAGGGCTCAACATGGGCAGGCACTGGGTGTCTTAACAGACCCAGCTAAAGAGACTGGGGTGGGGACGGGCTGGCCACACAAGCCCAGCATCTCAAAATGCTTCTGCCTACGGACAGGCAACCCTCTCTGTAATTAAAGAGATTCCACCAACCATCCTGTCATGTGTTACAAGCAACCCCAAACATCATGAATGAGGTCTTCCCACCTTCCTGGGTGAGAGCCCCACTCAGGAGGAGGAGGGGCCAGCCTGCCTCTGCTAGCCCCCTCCCCTCACGCCAGCATCATCTGGGTAAGGGCCGCCTGGGGGAGTATGCCAGGCTATCCGTTAGCTGCACTGTTTGTCTGTGGTTGGTGGTTCTGTGGAAATGCAACTTTTCAGGATTTACAGCCAACAATCATTCCTCAGAAGCAGGGGCAGGAAAGTTTGAAAGAAAAATCAGAGTGAGGTAAACAGGCTCCCACGTCTTCAAGTTCCGTCAGAGATCAGTCTTACATTTAACTCTTTAATCTTTCAGGAACTTATTTTGGTACATAATATAGATTTTACTCCGAAGGCAGTGGCCTCAGTACGACTTTGCCCCGCTCATTTGAAACCCGGAGGCAAAATCCTTACAAAGGCTCGGGTCTGTTTCTGCGCTTTTAAATTCTGTCCGACATCTCTATCATTCCATTGCCATGATCGGAGTTTCAACCGTGGATCTTCCTTTCTCCTCCAATTCTTCAGTGGAAGTTTTCTGGCTCATTTTCACCTACCTATCCCTCCAAACATCAGATCATTTATAAAAGTCACCCCCCTACCAAAAGAAAAAAGTTCATATACATATAACACACACAAATAGACACACATCGATGCATATATGTACAGTATAGGTACATATACGTATATGTACAAATCTGGAGGAGAAATGCCATCTTTCTCAAACAGAGGTGACCTCCCAGGACATGGTCTTTCCCCAATTACTCACACCTCCGTGCAAGTCGCAGTTGAGCGGGGGGTGGGCACAACAATAATGAGCAGGTAGGCGGGAGTGGGAGTGGGCGACATGGGGAAAACCAAAACCCGGTATTGCTAAAACTAAATGTTTTATTCAACAAATGTGGCACCAACTTGTCTGTAGGACAAGGACCGGAAGATGGAGCTCCTGACTGGGGAGGCCCTGGGTGGTGTGCCTGGCAGGAGCCATTGGGCCTGATGCTAGAAACAGGTTGGGTCCTCCCTGCCACCCCCTGCCCCATCTACCCCTGAGCCCCCAGGCAGCCTCTGAGGTAGCCACAAGCAGCCCTGCCTGACAGACGCAGGCGGGGACGGGCTCAACACAGCCCTCTCCCCGTTTGCCCTCCTCTGTCTGAATCTACTCCTCTCCAGCCTTCAACCCAGAACCATGCTCTGTTTTTACAGAAAGATCTGGACAGTCTCACCAACTTGATTCTTTAAATTAGCATTTATCAATTAGTACACAACACAGCAAAGGAAAAAGAAAATTAGCCACCGTGTTTTGTTAAAGAATGTCAAGAGCACTTTCCCTTCTCATTGCATGGCCAAAGAAAACATGAGTTTTTAATGAGTCTAATATTATATAGAGGTAACATCATTTAACCAATTTAATTAGCAGGCATGGGCGCCTGGGTGGCTCAGATGGTTAATCGTCTGCCTTCAGCTCAGGTCATGATCCCAGGGTCCTGGGATCGAGTCCCACATCGGGCTCCCTGCTCCTTGGGAGCCTGCTTCTCCCTCGGCCCCTCTCTCTCTCTCTCTCTCTCTCTCTCTCTCTCTCTCTCTGTCTTTCATGAATAAATAAATAAAATCTTAAAAAAAAAAAAGATGCTGTTTAATTAACAGGCATTACATCGGTGCTTGCTTCCTTGGTAGTTACAAAATGGTACCTCTCTGGTATTCGGACCTATTTTTTGGATCACTACCTTTTGAAATGGGTCTGTGCTGGCCACTTGTAGATCTACTTTTATGGGAAGATGTTCATGTCCCTTGCTATTTGTACATTTGACTCTTCCCTTGGTGATATATAAGAGCTCTTTATATTTTAAGGGTATCACATAAGGATATCTTAGAATTTAAAACAAACAAACAAAAACTTTTAAATGGAAATTTGAACCCAAGAGCATGACTTACAAGGCTCCCTTCCTCCAAGATCTCATTTCCCTACAAAATCAGAAGTGAGTCCATGGTCCTAGGAACCGTGGGTGGGTGGGGGGTGGTCCATGGCCCTTTGAGTGTCAGGGCTGGGGTAACCGTGGTTCCAGAACATGGATGGTGCAATTCCCTGACATCTGGGTGGAGGACAGACTTCTGCTAGCCTCCAGTGAAAAGAAAGCCATGTTGGCAGTGATTAAGGTGGCAGGAAGCCGAGGAGACAACTTTTATCATTCAAAGCCTCATCCAGCAGCAAAAATAAGCAAAATAATTAACCTGAATTATGACGGTTACTGCTATTCTTTGATTATGAAGGAAATATGTGCTCATAAGGGAAAACTTTGAAAAGGACAGAAAAGTATGACGAAGCAAATGAAAAGCAGCAACGGTGTTACAGGGCAACAAAAGGGTTAAGTGCTAACTGTGGTTCACAAAACCCAATCCACCACACCCCCTCCGCCCACCCCCACACCTACCAGCAGGGGCTCTTTTACCCATCTCTGAGATGGGAGGCATACAGCAGGTGTTCAATAAATGATTACAACTTTTATTATTCAAAGACCTGCTCAAACCTGGCCTTCTGGAGCCAGGCCTTTCCCGATTGCTAGGAATCGGCCTCTCCCTGCGGTTTCCAGCTTTGAGTTAGAGCTCCATTAAGGCACTCAGCAAAGTGTCTCATGTGAGTTTTCTCTAAAAACACAAAACCCAAACTGAAAAGCCCCTGACGTTCCCCGAGGCCTACAGTTGTCGGGGCTGTGGTGGGTGCAGGGGGTGGAACCCTCCCACTGGAGCAGGGCAGTAAAGAGCACTGGATTCTGAAGCCAGAGACCTCCCTGTGGGCCCTTGCTGGGAGCCTCAGTTTCCCCACGCGTCCAATGGCAGTGTTAGATAGGACAATATCTGGGGCCCCTCTTCTAAGCTGCTCTTCCCAGCCGGGTCCACACACTCGGGGGGGGGGGGCAGGGACTGGAAAGAGCAGCTCATGCATGAACAGGAGAACAGTCCTCTTTCCAGAGGACTCTGAATTTTAACTCTTCTCTGTTCACTACAGAACACTTAAGAGATCAAAGATTAAAAACCACCCAGAAACCTCTTTGTTATCAGAGACATCTGAGCTCGCCCCACCCGGGCCCTCCTCACCCACATTTATCTATATATGCATACACACATGGACTAAAAAAAGCAGAATCAAATCAGGCATGCAGTTTGGTAACTCATGCATTTTTTAAAAAACTAACTTAAAATTCTTTTCTAAATAGAAAACAGGCCTTGTACCGGGTGGCGTGGCCCACTGCAGCCAGCTGCCTCCTCTAAGACTCGGGGGTCACAGTCAATGTGCAAAGCTCAAGGTGCCTTCAGACAACTGCTTGAAGCTCTTCAAGGTCCCCAGCCAAGTACTATATTTTTGTTTGTGGCCTGGAAGCCTTCCAAGGAGGACCGATCCCACAACCCTCTCCCTAAAGAGTAGGGCTTCTTTACGATCCCATGGTGGTTACACAGCCAGCCAGGCCCAGGGCTCACTGCAACGCCTCAGCCTGCCCTCATGCTCCAGACCCAGACCGGCTGGTCTCACACGTGCCCTCCAAAGACAGGCGTCCCGCACTAGCAGATCTGCTTTTCAGTAGTGACCCCCACCCCCTTGCCAGTGCTGAGCATCCCAATGCGCCCTCGACTAACCTACCCAACAGCTGTAGAGTACAAACCCATGTGGCAAGTCCCAGACGTGGTGCTGGGCCTTTTCCTCGCTCCATAGCAAGAAGTCCCCTGTGGCTCCAGGAACAGCAGGGTCAGTCCAGAGGAACCAGGAGACAAGCTCCCAGGAGCCTCCCATCTCGTATCTCCCAGTATGTTGTAGTAGGTGACAAGTGCTCACGCTTCCTTCCAGAAGTGTGGGTCTGGGGGATGCTCCCTGCGAGGTATTCTCTTCCAGCCCCCACCCTGAGAACCCCAGTTACCCTCACTCACAAACTAGCATGCCCCCCGCGGCACCCATTTTTCATGCTCTTTTTTAAAAATTTTATTTATTTGAGAGAGAGAGAGAGAGAGAGAGAGAGAGAGCAGAGGCAGAAGTGAGAGAGAGCAGAGTGAGAGGCTGAGGCAGAAGCAGACTCCCTGCTGAGCAGGGAGCCCGATGCAGGACTTGATCCTGGGACCCCAGAATCATGACCTGAGCTACAGGCAGACACTTAACCGACTGAGCCACCCAGGCGCCCCCCATTTTCACTCTTTTAAAATGATCCTCAGGGCACCTGGGTGGCTGTCGGTTAATCGTCTGACTCTTGGTTTTGGCTCAAGTCATCTCGGGGTTCTGACATCAAGTCCCGTGTCAGGCTCCGCACTCAGTACAGAGTCTGCTTGGATTTCTCTCTCCCTCTTCCTCTGCCCTTCCTGCTCATGCATGTTCTCTCTCTCATAAATAAATAAATAATCTTTAAAATAAATAAAAATAGAAATAAAACTGGTCCTTTGCACACGAAGCCCCTAGAAAATGGAATAAAACCAAATGCACAGAGTGAACCGCAGGGCTCCGGCCAGCTTGGCCAACCCCTCCTGATTTACAAGGCTGCAAAATGGAACTCTGTTCTGCAATTCCCCTCCCTCCTCGCCCCACCCCAATACTCAGGCCTCGGCATGCAGCAGCATAGAGCCAACACGCAAAGCCACCAAGTACAGCCTTTCTCAACTGAAACTCAACACAGGCCATGTGGCCAAGCACACAGGACGCCACAGGGTGTGTGGCATATGGCTGGGTGCACGCAGCTAGGAAAGAGAGGTCACTTAGAGGAGTGAAGGCAGCCACCTCCGTGAGAAGGGTAAGTGAGAAACGAAGGTCTTTGTGGGACGCTTGTGTCCAGGGGAAGGAGGGATGCTTGCACGGGTATCATCAACACAGAGGCTTCGGCAATCTGTGCAAGATAGTGGAGTGACCTGGGTCCCTCTGGGCCAAGCTTCCTGGAGGGAATGTTCACCTTAGCACAACAGATGAGCCGAAGATGTTGACGAGGGCGTGGGGAGAATGTCGTCACCCGGACTGAAAGGCCAAGACAGAGAGAAGTGGGGGCAAGAACGGGAAAGGTATAGGAAGAGACCTCCTGGTTCTGTGCACAGACCACAGAAGAGAACCGGTTCCGGAGAACAGGGGCTCGAATTCCGCAGCTTGGAGAAAACACAGAGCTGTTGCTACGTGACCTCCTGGTTCTGTGCACAGACCACAGAAGAGAACCGGTTCCGGAGAACAGGGGCTCGAATTCTGCAGCTTGGAGAAAACACAGAGCTGTTGCTACGTGAAGAGACAGAACCAGCTGGCATTAAAAATAGGTTCAGATGACACACGGGAGTGAATGACACAGGATCCCTGCCTCCAAATAGCCAGGGGGCTGTCACGTGGAAGGAGGAGTGGACCTGCTCTCTTGGTGCCGAGGGATGGCTCTGGGTCCAGCGGTAGATGCACCCAGCTACAAAAAGCTTTTCCAGATCAGAGCATCAGAGTGAGCTGCCTCAGGGAGTGGTGCACTTGGGGTGGCTCACAGCTGGGACACAGCAAGGGTGTACTACAGGTCTGAAGACGAGGGCTTGAACTCTGTCTGCTCTCCAACTCAGAGCCATGCTGACTGTCTCAGCCTCAGTTTCCCCGCTGTTACCTACCACTGCCTGGTGTTGCATGGGGATTATTAGGATAGAAGAGCCCTCAAGTGAGGGCTCCCCCTTTGGCTGCTAACCACCATGTGATCTGGGCGAGCCTTCCTGCCCCTGGCCTCTGCTCAGCTCCAAACGAGGTGGCTGAGGTCCTGCAGTTTCATGAAACAGTGGGCATCTCACTGAGCTCTCAGCTGAGCAACCGGAAAAGAGGCCACGTGTAGGCAGAAAAGGCCCTGATCTGCCACAGCCAGACCATCAGGCCCAAGGGAGAGCTATCCTGACACCGGAGCTTCTTCCCAAGTCTCCTGGGTGAAGGGGTCAATGCCGGGATGTGGAGAAGGATGCGGAAAGAAGCAAGGGCCTTTCATCCTGAGCCCAGAGATCAGGAGAGGGGAGGGTGTGACTGACTCTTCAACATCCCCGCAACGGAGTCGGTTCTGTTTGCCAGTAAGGGAACTGAGGTACAGAGAAGCACATGATCAGGAGCGGCTCTGACTCTAGTCTCTCTATCCCTCCACCCCTTCCCCCAGTCTTGGGTCCAGAAACCCAAAGACAGTCTCCCCACCGACCCTGCAGGAGAGTTCTGTATGCTTTCTGACACTTAGGAAAAGAAACAGATCATTACAAACATGAAGCGAACACAATGCATTCTCTGCATTTGGGATCATCTAGTTTTGCTCTTCCCCCTAAATAGACTGACCTAACCCGGCTCCTTCCAGCAAATAGCTGACGGAGTTGGCCTTCAGCAAGGGGTGTGGTGAGGGTGTGTGTGTGTGTGTGTGTTGGCCTTCAGCAAGGGGTGTGGTGAGGGTGAGAGAGAGAGAGAGAAAGAGAGAGGGAGAGAGAGTGTGTGTGTTGGCCTTCGGCAAGGGGTGTGGTGAGGGTGTGTGTGTGTGCGCGCGCGCACGTGTGTGTGTGTGTGTGTGTGTGTGTGTGTGCGCAGGACTGCACGAACCCACTGAAGAGTCTGCTGGATCTAACTGGCAAATTACCCTGGGAAGAGAAGGAGAAACAACGTAGGTGGGAGCTTAAAAAGGTTATGAGGGCTTTGCACACGTCGGATGCGCTCAGCGCACACTTGCTCCCAGGGATGCGCCGTGCCTGCCAGGGCGGCAGATGACAGCGCAGGGCTCTGCCCTCAAGGTCTGGAGGATGAAATGAGCCGCTGTGCCGGCGAACTGAGGGGTGTGGGAAGGTGCTCTGGTCGGGCGCAATGAGGCGGGGATTAGTGGGATCAGGGAGGCTTTATGGAAGAGGTGGCACTCGAGCCAGGGCCTTAAAGGACGGCAGGACTTGAAGATGCGGGCGGTGATAGGAGGTGAGAGATTACTGCTGTCATCTCAACCCTCCCCGGGAGCTAGGCCTCTGACAGCCACTCCTTCAGGGCGCAGATCCCACCAAGCCTCCGCCTCGTCAGAGCCCCATCCCAGCCTGGTTTCGGGGGCACGGATGCTGGGGCTGGGCCGGACTCATTTCCCTCCTCCACGGGGTAAGGGGTGGGAGGGCAGGCTCTTCGGCAGGAGGGGAGTCAGCCACCCACTGCCGCGGCTGGCTGAGCTGGCCCAGTTTCTCCCCCAGTCTTCCCAACAACCGGGTCGGGGCTCCAGCTGAGGCCTCAAGGGATTTGTCCAGGGTCCCACAGCTCGGACAGGGCAGAACTGGAGGTCAAGCCCAGACAGGCTAAAACCAGAGCCCAACTCTCGACCACATCCCGACTTCTCGGGTCTCAGTTCCGAAGCTGATGCTTAAAGATGGTCACCCGGCAACAGAGAGGTCAGGGCTCCGAGGCCCAGCCCTTCCCTCTCCAGGAGCCCTTCACAGTCATCTGTAAAGGGGGAGCCCTCTGTCTTGCAGGGTGTGGGGAACTTAAATAGGACTCTCAGGCAATGGGTTGAGGCCGAGACAGGTGATTGGCGAGCAGAAGCCCCTGCGCCAGCAACATAGCACCAAGGCAGACAATAGACACACTGAGTTTCATGATTCTGTGAACACAGAGCAGGCCAGGGAAAGAAAGGGGGTCACAGCTGTCGGAGGACAAGTTCTGCTCAACAGAAGCCACTCTTCTGAGCAGTGGCCTCTTTCTACCCCATGTTAGAGAAATAGGATTTCATTTTTTTAGAAAACGAAACAAAGGCACTCCAGTCAGGACATTTCCAAAAGAACTGGCTTCCTTCCCGGTGCTGAGAAGGCCACGGCCACCATCCCACCACCAGGCCTTGCCCATCCATTCCAGGGAGCACCTAGCTTCTTCCGGGAATTGGATCAAAGGGTACCGTTTGTGTAAGAGGTGGAACCCCACATAATTAATACCTGGCTATACCATGGCTGCCAGCCAGGGCACCCTCCCCCACGTGCAAACACCTCCCCGGTTGGGCCACACAGAGCAGGGCGTAGGTTCCAGGCATGTACCCGCAAGACAGGGGAGATTAAGGGCGAGAGGTGCCCCCACAAATGAACAGTACAGAGTGGATCAGGAGCATGCTATTTGTACAACACTGATTCTCTTCTTAAAGAGAGATGAGCTTCGTGGCCTGGGTTTACACCATTAGCCACACACACACACACACACACACACACACACACACACACACACACACAGTCTTAAAGGAGCTACTTACAACCGCAAACATGTCATAGTAGGCCAGTGACAGCTCCTTAACAAGAACACTGGCAGTTGCCTCTGCAAAGCGGAAAATTCCCTGGCGTGGACCCACACACACGCTCAGTTCCAATGACAACTTAATCCTGCCAGGACTGAGGTGTACAGAGAACAAAAAAAAAAAAAAAAAAAAAAAAAAAAATCGCCTGCTTCTAGAAACTTTTAAGTTTAAAAGAAATCATTAAAGGCATGACCCTCAGAACATCTTTCAAAAATGGGAGCCCACACTTTGCTGGGCTGGCACCAAATTTAGCGGGGACAGAATCACTTGCCCTCGGCTCATCCTCTGCTGTGACAGGACGAACGTGCAGTCTATAAAGTTCGCTGGGGTCCCCCGCTATCAAGGCCAGAGAAGCGGACACTGGGCCAGGGAGGGCGCGTCAAGGCGGGGGCCTGGCGGGAAGCCGGTGAGTAGCCCACCACTGCGGTCTGCACGGCCAGTGCACAGGCTCAGAGCTGAGCAGATGCCACCTACGCCTTTAAAGCATGCACTAATTGCGCTAATTTAGCTAACAGTCTCTGTTTCGTCCCCCACCCCAGTCAACCAGCATCCTTTGGTACTGCTGGAGAGATGCAAGCTGTTGGCTTTAGTGTTATTTTGTCAGCCATTAAACGATTCATCGGAGTCATTAATTGATTTATTACTGCTGCCTGCTCAGAGCATTTAGCAAATAGAGAATGATGTAGGTCACAACGCAAAGGAAACTGGACCAAACACCACCACGAGAAGCTGGGCACTGAGTGTGCCACTGTCCACTCGGGCAGCCCTCCATGCCCAGCTGTCAGATGGGGGGACAGCAAAGCTGGCTCTCCTGCCTGAAATCCGGGTGCCAGACTGCCTCCTGCTCAAGCGCCGGTGCTGCCAAAGATGTAGAAGGCAGAGAACCTTGTCCAGAGGCCCCTGGCAGCTGGGTCCCAGGCACCTGCCAGGCACAATCACCAGCAACTGAGTAAGAGGCGGGGAGAGAAGCCTCCGCTGGCCCCCACCCAGTGGGTGCTGTGTTGCAACGGCTGGCCTGCGTGTCAGCCCTCCAGGGCACTGGGGAGGCCAGGGAGAGGCCCCCAGCCAGGGCTCTACTCCTCTGGAGGTAAGAGGCTCCGGCCACACTCTCTCTGTCCCTGCACTGCCCACAGGAGTGCCGGGACAGCAACAGCTGTCTCCTGACGCCTGGCCCTTCAGGACTTCTCTCTGACCCTCGCAACAGTCCTAGGAGGTAGGTGGCATTACCGTCCCTGTGCTGGCGACGAAAACAAGCAGTTACACAGCAGGCCAGGGAGCAGCAGTCCTGGGCATCGAACCCGGGTGCACCTGACTTCAAAGTCCACATTCCCTCCCCCCATCACACCCTTTAGCTGACGCCTCGACAAGAACCCCAACCCCAACTAGCTGGGTGAACAAGAGCAGAGCAGTCCCCTTCCTCTCAGAGCCCCTGGTACCTCCTCTATAAAGGGACAGAGTTAAGGTGGGGGAGCCCTGAGGCTCCGGGGGGGTGAGC
Organism: Callorhinus ursinus; assembly: GCF_003265705.2. Classification (NCBI taxonomy): domain Eukaryota; kingdom Metazoa; phylum Chordata; class Mammalia; order Carnivora; family Otariidae; genus Callorhinus; species Callorhinus ursinus. The sequence goes on along the minus strand of NW_027397071.1, from coordinate 58,321,167 downwards.
AGACGGGACTGCAGGACTCAGTTCTTCCCACCGCCCCAGCAGCGCTGGCCCATGTGGGGACGCCGAAGGCTTGACCACGCTGCCAACACAGTGCCCACTGTCTGCTGGGAATACTCCTCATGCTGGGAGTGAGCCCTCCCATGGTGGCCCCTGCTGTGCTACCTGCCCTTCAAGCCCCAGCCTAAATGCATGCAGCAGGTCTGGGAAGCCTCCCCAGGACCCGGCCGGGCACCCAGGAGTGCACGATGAAGGTTTGCGGCACTGGATCAGTCCAGAGAGAAGTAACTCTCATCCTGCCCTGCTCCCAATTCCCAGGGTTGTGGGCAAACACAAGGGAGGTGTTTAGATGAGGGGAACTAGAATGGTCATTTTCCAGAAATGTTAACACTCCCAACAAGAGGATAACAGGGTCACAGATTCTGTGTGTGGAGGTGGGGAGGGCAGTATACGGGACTCTATCTCTAAAGCAGGAATGGTAAATGCTCTAGAACCTTGTGTCCCTAAGGAACCAAACCCAGCTTGTCTGGTTGACTCAAATTCTGTGATTATAGGAATCAGCCCCTCAAAGACACACCAAACGCCCACCCTAGCAAGCTTTCAGAGGCCCTCAGAGGGTGATTATTTAGTTTGCTTCAAAAATGATGCAGAGGGGCTGCCGAGTCAGGTCAGGTGTCCAGCAAGAGTGGGTTGTCTTCAGTCCTCGATTCAGCCCCAACCCACAGAGCTCAGTTTGGGGCCTGCTGACAACCCGTGGAGCGCTCAAGGGCAAGGCAAGGGGGCCCTCTTCAGAGCTCCTCCCGCAAAGAGGTCTACAGATATTTGTTCTATGTCTATCAGGTGTACAAAGCACAGCTCTCTTCCTAGCATTGCCCCATAACGGGCCCAGTGCATCCCAGAATACGTACCTCTCAGGATCCTAGTGAGAAACCTGCTAAGGGGGTGGGGCCAGGAGCCCAGCCTGGAAGGACCAGAGATGACCTAACCGGTCAAAGGCTTCTAGGGGACAGAGGAGTTTATCTACTGAGAATTCGGACCCAAAGTTAGCTTCTGAGACAGAGCCAGGATTTCCCACAGAGGTGGTCTACCCCTTCCCCATACAGCATTGAAAGCACAAAAGATCTTTATAGAGACATGCATCAGGGTCCAACAAGTGAGATGCTTGAAGTCCCGTGGAGAAAGAATCACCTACCGTCACATACCCATATTTAGGATTCCAGCTCACAAAGGCCTTTCCTTCACCCGTATTTCCCTGATGCGCATGCCCAACTGTCCTCTGCACAGGTCGGTCCCCCTCTCTGGACCGCTCCTCCACGCTCTCTCCCGAGGTGATGCCTCTCCATTCCTTTGTGTTCTTCATCACAGTACTTGTCACATCTGACTGTTAATTCCTTATTAAATTGGCCAGCCGTCTTCCCAGGGACAGGGGCAAGAATGGTGTACATAGCACAGACAAGGTGCTGGCTCAGTAAATATTTTTTGGATGAATAAAGTCCTTGCAGAAATCCTGCTTTTCCAGAATATCCACCATGTCTACAAAGTCAAATTCTAAGGGTAACTCAGTCACTTACTAACTTACCATTTGGCTATATCCACACAACTCCTCTAAACAACACATACGCACACACCCACCACCACCACTGTACCCAGCCTGTCTTAAGACACACTGCTCCCCCTCTGCCTGTAAAACCCAAGCTTCGGGTATTCAGAAAACCTGGTTGCTGGTGCTGCTTGGGCCTTGCTAGCAAATGACTTGGGCAGGCCACTTGTCCTACAGTCGCTGGCCAGGCCAGTAGAATGGGATCATCTTTATACCTCTCCTCCCAAGACAGCTATGAACTAGCTAAAGCTAACATCTGGGCAAAGCATCGGTAGTTGTGAGGCAATGACAGGAAGCAGGGTGGCCTCAGGGAGCTAAACTCCCACTGCCATTCCCACTTTAGAAGGAAGTCGAGACTGGGCCCCGTGGGTTGGGTGCAGTGAATGGATTCGAGTGGTCTTTATGCATCTGGCTAAGATCTGGCTGCCTAGCTCAGCCCTCTTGGCCAAGCCTCTCTTCCACCTCCAAACCAAAGCCTGTTGGTTGTTCTCAGAGAGGCTGGATGCCCTGGTTCTCCACCTCCCTGAAGACAGATGTCTGCTCCACTGACCAAGGAGCCTCTTTTTCCATAGGCTTCTTAATGGGGCAGAGAGAACCTGCCTACTACCTTTGGGGCTGGGGGACATCCAAGGTGGGAGGGGCCCCTCCTGGGCCTGGCTGGAAGCTGAGGAGGACAGCAAGGCAGAGGTCCCATCCCGAGACGCCTTTCTCCATGTCCCACAAAATGCACCCCGCAGATAGGAATCCTCTGTCAGTGAGGGCTGCCCTTCACAGATGGACCCTCCAAACCACAGGTTTCTAAGAGACAAGGTTCCTGTGATCGGAGATGAGCCACAGTGCAAGCCCTGAGCTCACTCAGGAGGAATGCATTCTACTCCTCCTCCCTGATTCAATCCTTCACTGGACATGAAATGAGAACTTGAGAAGGGCAGAGAGAAGGAGGAGGGCAGAAACCAGGCTCTCTGAGCCCACAGGGTCCTCCGGTTGCACCCCTGTCCGGTCCCCTCCCTGTGCTTACCAGGCCCTGGGAATGGCTCCAGCCTCTCCCCAACCAGGTCTGAGGTCCTCCACTCCCCTAGGCACACTGTGCTACTTCCGCACTCTCTCCCAGACAAGCTCCCCATCACCTTCCACGTATCTACCTACAGTACAGAACTCCTCGTCATCCATCAATGCCAAGCTCAAATGTCCCTGCCTCCCAGCGCAGAGCAAACACCAAAGTCCCTGGGTAGGTTCAGCTAGAGCTAGAACTCAGGATCACAAGATACCAGTTTCCACCTGCACGTGTCTCAAGAGGCATCCAACAGAACATTCAATACCAATGAACTCCTAACTGAGGGCTGCCGTGGTCAAGTGCAGAGAGCAGTGGAATGAGGGCTTCAGCTCCCCAGCTCCCTGGCTAATTCAGAGAGGCAGGCAATTCACCCTGACACGAGATGTTCCCCCAATACGATACCTCTACTGGGGCTGGCAAAAGACTTAAAGCAAACAAGGCGGTAACAGAGGGCTGTGATCGCATGTCAGCCCCTCCATTCCCCCCACTCCAACCTCCCTCTTCTCTTGTGCCCTGAGCTTCAGCCACGCGGAACACTCTCTGGTCTCCAGCCTGTGCACAGACCATCCCCTCCACCCAGAGTGCCCATACCTCCCTGTTGCCATTTCAACCCTCCACCTGTCCCTTGGGCCACCCTGGGTACCGGGCAGGATGATTGTTTCATCTTCCAAGCCCATGTGAAACTCTACCAGAGACTCTTCCAGTATTTTCTACGTGGCCTTACTGTAAGGACAAAAGCTATCTCCCTGCAGGACTGTTGGTTCCAAAGAAGAGAATCCAAATATTTACTATGCCTAATAATCAATAACCATCGCATGACTGGGGACTATGAAAGAGCTTTTTGGACAAAACTAGGCCTGGATCTTCTGGGAAACTTCTTCCTTGTTTTCCTCCTTTATAAAGATGTAATTTTAAAGAACAGAAGAGACTTTCATAAACCCAAATGTCAAAAGGGACAAAGAAGGGCCTTATCTTCCAGTGTTTCTATGTTTTTCTCTTCAAGCAATCATTGCAGGAGAGAAACATGGAAATCTTGGAAAAGGCTTGAATTTGAATCTTGGTTCTGTCCTAGCTTGAAACTTGTGAGTCGCAGAGACATGGCAGGACTACCCTTAATGGGTGACCAAGTGCCCCCCTCTGCTGCAAATGCATCCAAAGCAGTCTGTTTTTCTTCTGTTTTGTCTAATTCCATTTGAGGCCATGGCCTGGGTCTTCTCCACTGAAGACAGAAGTTTTTAATTAGATTTGGGTAATCCACAGGCCTTCAGAAACTTTGAATCTAGAACCTCAGGAGAGGGGGTCCCACAGTCCCTCTGTTGTAGATGCAGCCTCCAGGTCACAGACCTGGGTCAAGGGCAGGAATCGGATCTGGGACTTGGGTATCCCAAGATGTCTGTACCTTGGCAGTCTCCTCTAGAAAACTGGGCTAATATGCCCTGCTTCACAGAGTCTGTGAAAGTTTCTGCAGCCTCCCCTAGAACTCTGCCTAGCCTACACGATCAGGTACTCCATAAATAACTGTTGAACGGACACTCCTTCTAAACCCTCCTCTCTGCCTTTGTTCCACCCAGGAAGGCCTCGCCCTGAGGGGGCCAGCCGTCCAGGGCTCACCTGTGGAGCCCCCGAGCGTTCCCATCCCATGCCCCGAAGTTTGCCGGCCGTGTGTCCCGGCAACGGAAACAAGCCACCCCTTGAGGTAGGCACCGGGGACGGCCAATCCTCCCAACGACTTGGAGATGGGAACTCCACTCCTTTGCTCCACATCTGACCTGTCTTGCTGGTGAAGATCATGATGGGCAAGTGTTTTCACAAGGTCACAGTTCTTCCCGGCTGGGTCCAGTCATCACAAACCCCCCGTCACCCACCCCACCGCCCCGGTGGGAACCAGAGAGAAAACCTCAGTCGTGTAAGGGAAAGACCTTAACCTTGTAACCAAGCCCCCTGGTTCTGGCACCAGTTTGGGGCAGGTCTCTTCAAACTTAACTTGACCATCTGTAAAATGGGAAGTTACTGCTGCCTGCTGGCCTACTTCGTGCAGGAATGTGAAGCACAAACAAACAAACAAACAAACACAAAACCTGGTGTGACCAGAAGGGCAACAGCACCCCCGGCCCCCAGACCATCAAAGGGATAGGAAGAAAGTGGTGACAAACCCCTGGCTGGCTGGAACCACCCCCGCCACCGTCCCTTCCCCTCACCTATAAAATGAAGGGGGTGGATTCGACTCCTGGTCCCTAAACCTGGCTGTACATCAAAAGCACCACCCAGCTGCCCACCCTCCCCAGGCTGCAGGGATCCAGCTTTTTGGGAACTCCTGGATCAGATGTTTTGGCAGATTCCTCCTTGATTCTGCCTCTGCCCTCACCAGGGGGGGAAAAGACCCTGGGTCCAGCGATGCCTAGCCAGATGGGGAGGACTCTTCTGCCCCTCATCTTCCAGGCTCCCAGGAGGCCTGCAGGAAAAGCCTCCGGATGCAGGTCGGGGCTTAGACAGCCGCCCAAACAGGTACGGGCCCAGATGTAATTGGCCTCTCGGTTAAGCTTTCTAATCTCATTAAAGCTGCCTGCATCATGCAGCCCACAGCTCTGCGTTTAATAACACAAGAGCACTGCCCTGCCCGAGGTAAGCTGATTAGGTCTGGGGAGACCCAAGAGGAGCAGTCTGGACCACGGCCCCTGGCCCGACTTGTACCCCTCTCTGCCCTTCCACACCACGCTGTGGCGCAGACATCACAAACTCAGCAGAAACAAGAGGGGGCACACTGCAAAAGGGGCAGGCAGGCAGGAAGTGCTTAGAGCTGGGGTACAGGGCCAGACCTGCCTACCCACCCTGGGAAGCCAGTGCTATCCCCAGGACTTTCAATACATGCAAACCACCAAGTAATTTTATTTCCCATCTTCCCAGGGTGTGATAACGCCCACCCCACACCATGAGACAGCTGCCCATCTGGGCAAAGTGCAAGGCTCCCAGCTATTCCCCTCCCCGCCAAACACAGTGGGAAGAGGGGTATGGTCTGGGGTCCAGATAGCTGTTCTGCATCTTTGGAAGAGGAGACCTGTCCTGCCACCCACCCTTCCCCCCACCGCTCTGAGAGGAGGTACCCCGAAGTCCTTCCCCGACAAGTGTGTGAGGAGGGCTGAGGAAGTAGCCAGCTCCTGGACATCTGCTCTGAAAACACCACGGTCAACATGTGCAAACATCCCTGTGCAAATACACGTCATCCACTTCTCGATCATCTCCTCCGTCTAAATACATCCCAAGAAAATAACTTGGCAGTGGTGAGAAATTCTGCCACGGCTCCAAAGTAGCAAAAACAAAACACACACTCTCTCTCTCTCTCTCTCTCTCTCTCTGTGCTCTGTTCAAGGTACCACCCTGGGTCAAGGACAGGCATGGAGACATGCATACAGGCAACAACCACCCAGATTATGCTGGGGATTCAGTCCTGCTGAGAGAGGTTGGCTAGTATTAATATTTAATAGGCAAGATAATATTTTAGATGGGAAGGGATTCCATGCAGGTTCCAAGCCAGACTCGCACAGATGCCCTGTCCAAGGGAGATGTTTGGGGGCACGCCCAACCAAGTACACATACACACCCATCCCCACCCCCTTTGGGACTCGCTTTAAGACACTGGCATTTTCCACTCCACTTGCCAAGAATGAAGCCACCCTGCCCCATGTGATCCTCAACCCCCTGGAAACAAAGACGGTAGTCATGGGGGTGGGCTAGCACACCTCAGGCACTGTGCCCGTGGCTCCCCCGCCCCCTGAGGGGAAACAAAGGCCCCCAGTAGGAGACAGACATGCCCAGAACCTGGCCAGGGTGCCTCTTATTCTACCACGCTTTCATTCTTTGGATAAGTTGGATAGAGGTGGCTTTTTTTTTTTTTTTTTTAAATACCCTCAGCAAATCTAAGCTGCTTACAAGCACCACTAAGCCCACCCTCTATGGGACAAGAGCAGCAAATTATTAGGAAAATGTCTGAGGGTCAAGGGCATGTGGGCAACCCTCCAGTAGGCCAGGCCAACTTCTCAGCCGCCATACAATGCCCCAGTGCCCGTGCGCCCCACTCTCCATCTGGACTCGGTCCTCAGGCCTGGAGCACCCACCAGCTTCCTCACTGGTGTAGCTGCTCCAGTCCTCCCCTCGTCCCTACTCCCTTCCCCAAGCTGACCTAACCAGGCCACTAACAACGCAGGTTCATTAGCTCAGCGGACTGTCCACTCCCGGCTGCACACCAGCTTGGCTGGGTCCTTCTCAGTTCCAGCTTTGCCCACGTAAAGCCCCCTTCCTGAACGCAGCAAGTCTTTTCAAGCTTCCAAGTGTTTGCAGACGCTTCCTTTACCCTGTGATGCTCTCTTCAGACGCTCCCCTTTCAATCACCAACTTCTACTCCTTTTTCCTTTGTGGGACCCACAGGAATGGTCACCGAATACAGGAAGCCCTCTGGGCAGAGCCTTCTCTTGGGACTCAGCAACTGGGTTCCTTGGAGCGCCATCAGCATCTGCTATGTCCCCTTTCCCAGTACACTGTGAGATCCCACAAAAAAGTCTCTTAGGCATCTCCAGGGCCCAGCTAAGGGTCCAGCACACCAAAGGCATTTTTAGGCCCACACAATTCCCAAAAAGAACCTCAAGTCTCAGAACCAATACCAGAGACATTGTTCAATTCAATCCTGGTTGTTTGAAGTCAAGAAAACGAAGGCCCAGGGAGAATGAGAAAGTGTTAATATCACACAGCTCGTTAACAGCGCAAGACTGGTGGCTGGCCAGAGTCTTCGTTGACTCCTCCAGATCAGCCCAAAGCCCCCATAGCAAGACCAAACTCAGGAGAGTGCTACAAGGGCCGAACATCCAAGAAAGAGGGGGGGCACAAGAGAGGTCTAGAGGCAGCCCGGGAAGGGGTGGTTTGGGGGCTCAGGAGCCCCACAGAAGGAAATGCACAGGCCAGCCTAGAAGCCCCAAGTGGAGACTACTGGCTAGTGTCCTGAGCAGGTGCTCGACAAAGATAGGAGGAAGGACCAAGGACAGGACCTGGCACGTGGAGGCACTCAACAAACATTTGCTGTTGCACAATTAATGGCACAAATAACCGAGTATAAACCAATGCCATGCCCTGTATCACCCAGGCCTGCACTGGGCTCCAGGGTCCCAAAGAAAGGAAGGATTATTTCTGCCAGAGGGTGGGGCAGTCTGGGACAGCTTCGCAGAGCGGTGACATCTGATCAGACGCCATCTGTTATTTTTCTCTAATTGTTCCACGTGTGTGAAATTTTGACTCTAAGCTAGAATGTGGACTCGGAGAGACAGGCTGTGGCTGCTTCCCCTGCCTTCCCCAAAACCTTCTCTCCAAAGCATCCATTCAACCGGGCTCCTGGTAGACACTGAGGGAACGCCAACAATAGTGATGGGCCACACCCTTCTATTTCAAAGAGGAAGTAGAAGCAACATTGGCCTCCCACAAGTTTGCTTTATCTGCAGAAGCTCCCTAAAGCCCACCAAGAAATCCTGCGGTGTCCAGGGGCACTCCCAACACCGTAAATGCCCTGTGCCCCTGGTGTGGTGTGAAGAGATGGGCGCTCTGAGGCTGTATTTAATACTTCCTGTGTCCAACGGGTGGCACTAAGTCTCTTCCACACCTTCCCTACTTCCCCCTCTCAACAACTCTGCAAGATAGGAACCAACGCCCCCATCTGACAGACTGAGAAAACTGAGACTTGTAGAGGGGTCACACGGCAAGGTCAGCGGCAGGCTCCCGTGGGTCTTTTACATCACACTGCCATAGTATTACTTCTCTGCCAACAGCTTCCTGCAACAGACGCATCACCAAGATCACCTGGTAGGAGTGAATCAGTGCCCATCCAGACATCCCATGCGCCAGAAACACCACCACCAGCACACCAACTTTGGTTTCACACCACTGACTCACCTCAGGGGCAGACCGTACCAGGCGGGGTCACTCACACAGACCATACTGTAGCCCAGTTTCTATAGCTGCACCCCATTTTCTCACCTTTCTGAGGCTTCGACACCCCACCCCACCCCACCCCCAGCCACATCCTCATTTCCATAGAGCCCCAGAAGAATGCAAACTCCAAGGATTCCCTTTCTTGTTTGGATAATGGCCACTTCGCAATTCTCCCTCCCACCCCGGGACTCTCACTGCTCCTGAGCAGGCGTTCAGGCCAGGGAGAGAACAAATGGGAGGGGATGAAAAACACACACGACCGACCGTAAGCTGCAGCCCAAACAGAACTAATCCATTCAGAGCCCAAAGAGGCTGAGCAGATGGGAAGCCGGCATTCCCCCGCCTGCCACCACCCTGGGTTCCAGGGCCTTCACCACAGTGTGATAATTAGAAAGGGTGACCCAGCCACATGCTCTCGGGGCCGCCCCTGCTCCCAGGCACCCGCTGGTGCCGACTTCATCTGGTTTGTGTTTAGAGCCCTCCCCGAGCCTCCCCAAAATCAGATGCACGAGGGCAGGAGCGCAAACACCCCAGCCTTGGGACACACTTTCCCGGGAAGGAGAGAGGCATCTGCTTCTGCTCTGTGCACTACCCCTCTGGCTTCTGGGCAGGAAGGGCAAAACACCCCCATTCTTCCCAGCCCAGTGCCCCCCACTCTCCTTCTGAGCAGCTCCGCCTGTGCGGGATGACGTCTTCCTCCAAGAGCATCCGTGTCTGTCTTCCCCTCCACCCGGTGAGCGGTTGTGTTGTTCACTGGGACACCCCCAGTGCTTACTTAGCACAGGGCAAGGCCGTGCAGAACACATTCAAAGATTTGCTGAATGAATGTCGTCATAGCTCCCATTAAGTATACCGCCATTTTTATTCCTTTACATTTGTTTCTTTCTCTAAACCTTAAGCCCCCTGAGGGCAGAACTCTTGTCTTGTTCATTACCTCCCCAATGCCTGGCACTCTGAGGGTGCTCAATGAATACTTGTTGAGCAAAGGAATGACCATTCACCGCCTTGAGAACACGGAACCCCCAATGGAGGGATATCTACCGAATCCGGGAATGGGAGGGCTGAACGGAGGAAGCTCAGCTATCACTGGTGTCAGCCCGCTCATCTGTAAAAGGAGGGGGGAGCGTCTCCTCTGCAGCCACAGACAAGTCCATGTGGCAGACATAGGACTCGAATCTGGGTCCCGAGGCCCAGACTGCCACGGTGGCAGAGACAAAAGGCACCAAGGAGGTGCTCACTGCTCCGAAGATGCGGGTGAGCTGGCGGGGCGGACGAGACAGACACGTGAAACAATTAGTGAAGAAGATAACCGCCAGGCTGACGGTATTATACCCTGATATAATAAAGTACACGCTGTACGACACAATTAGAGACAAGAGTGAAGCACACTGCACTAATTACACAGGACAAAGAGTGAGCAAACGGGAGCCGCCGGGGCGCTGGAGTTGTCACAGAGGGCTCTGGAGACCAAGGAACCCGAGGTGAGTCTGGGGTGGGGCCTCCACCAGGAAGCCTCTCCAGATTACTGGCTCCCTCCTCAGTGCTCCTGCTACCTCCTGCCCTGAGCTGGCCGATCCCTCTGTCACTCACGGTCCTTCTTTAGGCACCTGTACGGTCAGCCTGGGGGGGTGAAGGGGCAGGTCCTGGCCCCGAGCCAGCCCCTGGCGACGGGTCAGGGTTCATCATTTCAACATGCACAATCGCCAGTTACCACGTGCTCGGCACTGTGCTGAGGCTCTGCAGGCACCGTCTTGTTCAGGCCTTACAGGAAGCCTGCTTCTGCAGATCGTAAGCTCAGAGAGGGGAAGTCACCATCCCGAGGCCACAGTGCCAATAAATGGCAGAGTCAAGAGACAATACAAAACAGGTCCACTGCTCTACAGATCTCATGCTCCCAAATCTCCACACCCACACAGGCCAACATGAAAGCCCAGGTCCCAAGGGCCTACTGAGTTCTTCGAGATGTGGGCAGTTCGGGCGGAGATGTTAAAACACACCAGATCTCAAGGATCTGGAATGAAAAGCAGTTCTGTAAAATAACTCATCAATTATTTTTACACTGCTTACATCTTAAAATGATAGTGTTTTGGACATATTTGTTTATGATAAATAGAGTATACTACTGAAATGAATTCCATCCGTTTCTTTTCACCTTTTTTCGGGGCCAACAGGAAAAAGTAAGAGGACAGGTGTGGTGCACATCCTATCTCCAGGGGCTGGCACTGCCTCCATGACGTTGGTGAATGAATGATGAGCAGGTTGCAGAAGACAGGAGGGCGGTGAAGGCGACATCTCAGATAACAGGGAGCACGGGGGGAGCCAAGGAGGAGGGGCGAGGCAGCCCTGAGCCGTGCCCTGCACGCCGGATGCGTGGGGTGACATCTGGCTAGAACCAGGGGAGGGCCTGGTCAGGTTCACTGGAGCCAAATGCGAGAAGACGCGGAGAGCAGAGCAGGACTCTGACCTAGGGGTTCTGCCAAGAACAGGAGGCAAAGCTACTGACCACACAGAGAGAGCTGGGAACGATGACTAAGTGTGACTCGTGGCCTAGAACTAGCTGCCCACCCAGCTGCCTTGTAGAACACAGCAGCAATTCCTCCGTTTCCTGGGCTGAAGAGCACTGGAGTGGGTCTCCCCCCAGGGCCAGGAAACACTCATTCCAACTGGGCCACAGATATTCTGTGGTCACAGGGTCAGTCTCACGTCAGGGCGCAGAGGAGGCCTTTCGGGGGAAGAGGGGCTGGTCGGGTAAGGCTGAATGGGGGTTTCAGAAGTGGAGGTAGGGAAAGGACGCAGCAAGTGGAGCTCTAGAAGAATAGGTCATTCTAGGCAGAGGGCCCGGTGTGTGCAAAGGCTGCGTGCCCAGGGCGTAGGCAGAGGCAACAGAGCAGAGTCTAGAGGGGTTGCTGGAGCCGGACCCCAGGATTTTCTGCTGATAAGGAATTAATACCATCAGTGCAAGGCTGGAAAGTTGAGTCTGGGAATGAGGCTGGAAAATGGACCAGTCCTCGCTTGTGGAAACAACCCTCAGGCCTGGTCCGAAGACCTCTCAGCTGTCAACTGGTGAGAGGGTGACCCCAGAGAAACCCAGAACACCCCCCCACTGCTACTGCCACCACAAAGGGGCGAGGATGCACTGGACCGATGGTTCCTCTTCAACGCACCTGGCGGAGATTTACCGTGACAGGAGAAAAGCCAGGCAGAGACCAGTGTCAAGGCATCTGGAGGGAGGTGTGGCATGGGGAGCATGGCTGGGGGTAACAAATCCCAGCTCTGACATCTGCATGCGGAGAGCCTTCAGGCTGTTTGTTAGCTGAGTAAGAGGGGAACCATAATCTTAACTCTCCAGGGTCATTATGAGAACTCAAGAGACTCGGGAGATGTGAATTCCCCAGCACAGACCCAGGCCCTTCCCTTCCCTGTGGTCCTGGTCCCCCGAATGCGCCCCTTCCTCGGTCAGGGAGGGCACAGCACCTGCCTAGCACAGTGGGCAGCTCATGATAGGCATTTGATAAATAGTAAATGTTCTATTCTCAGATGTCACGGCTGAGGGACAGCAAATTAGACCCAGTTAGGAGAGCAGAAAGTTACCTCGGCGAGCAACCACAGGGCCATGGAACGCTTTTAAAAAGAGAAGGAAGCTTCAAGCTGGAGGCCACTGCCTTCCTTTGCCAGGCTGGGCAGCTCGGAGCCACAGCAAAGCAGCAAGGGACTCAAGTCTGATCTTTTTTTTTAAAGATTTTATTTATTTATTTGAGAGAAGAGAGAGAGAGCGCGCGCGTGCATGAGCAGGGCAGAGCAAGAGAGACAAGCAGACTCCAGGCCGAGCCGGGAGCCTGACATGGGGCTCGATCCCAGGACCCTGGGATCATGACCTGAGCCGAAGGCAGGAGCTTAACGACTGAGCCACCCAGGAGCCCCAAGTCTGATGCCCCGAGTGACGCATCTTATAGACGACGCGCCAGAGGTAGAAGGAAGCTCTCAGTTGAGGTCAGGGCTCGCAGAGAGTCACTGCTATGTGGTTCCCTCTCTGGCAGACTCTTCTGCCGTCTCCCAGTTCTGTCCCAAGCCCAGGCACCCTGATCCGCTAGCCACTCCTCCACCTCTCCCTGTCTTCTACCAAGATCAGCTCCCACTCTTCATCATTTGTACAAACATCCTAACCTTCAAGGTCCCCGGGAAATGCCACCCACGGTCCTCAGTAGCCCTTCCCAGACTCCCCCTACCTGACTGTGCCACCCCTCCCTCCCTGACTCCCACTCCGTCCCCAACTCCTGGCACCTTCTATCCAGGCCGGCAGCTCCTGGGGTCCTGAGTTCCTTTCTTATTCCTCCTCCTAGACTGTAAGTCCCCCACCTACCCCACCCCCTGGGACAGGACCACGTCCGGCCTGCACAGGACCCACGGGGCCTTCCCAAGGACAGAGTGGGGAATCATACACTCGCTAAGGGAACGGGCGGGAGGGATGTGATAATGCACACCTTGATGTGATAAGCCTCGGGCTGGTGTCAGCCCTGTGTCACAGAGCGCAGCCACCGGAGGACAGGGGGAAAGCTACACGTCCGAACAGGCACAGAGTTTCCGGCCAGGACACCAGGTTCATTATCAGCAGGCATCAGGTTATCTGAAACCAGACTGCGGAACAGAGGTAAAAAGCCACGGCAGCAGCACAGCCTCATCTGAGGCCATGTTCAGCGCTTACCTGGGTAATCCCTGGGTACGGGTGAGTGGGACCAGCACCCTGGCATCTGACGTCTCTTAGGAGCTGTTATGGGGTCATCACAAAGCTGAGAGTAACAGTACGTGCTGATTTGGTACAAAGCACTTATTATGCTCGCTTCTCTTTATCTTCCTTCACACCAACTCCAAGATGTAAATTCTCTATATGACCCATTTCACAGAGCAGGCGACTGAGGACTGGATTGCCAAAGGTCACACAGAGGTAGCGGGCAGAGCTGGGACCCGCCTGACACCGGGCTCTTTCCATGACAACCGTAGTCTTTCCCCCTGGCACCCACTACCATTACTCAGCTTGACACTCAACCTCGAGATTCTCAGAATGAAACTCAGACAGGACTCCAGCTGTTCCCTGGCCCCATAGCCCCCAGGATGAATGGAACCCAGATTTCAATGGGCCACCCAGGCCCTGCTACCCAGGGTACCCTGTATTCCCATCACACTCTCCTCCTTCCGCTCTCCTGGGGGATCCTCGGGCACACTGCATGCTTTGAAGGAAACAGCTTCCCCACCATTCTGGCTGCCTGGCAAACACAGTGTCCGCTACCAAATCGGCCCTAGCATCACCTTCTCTGCCAATCTTTACACCCACTCCCCGTCCCCCCTGAGCCAGGAGAACCGCTTTCTTCTCTCTCTTCTGTGCCTGGCTGACCCTGGCCCGGGCCCCGCTGCACTGTGTTCAATGCTCTGTCTGGGTTCCTTGAGGGCAAAGATCCCATCTTAATTTATCTTTGAATCCCTAGCGTTAGTAGAATAAATTAACAATTTAAAGCACACGTCCACCCCCAAACAAACAACTCCCAAGCCCCTGACCAGAACAATACTAAAATAACAAAGACGACTGGAATAACGCACCAATCGGGAGGGGCAGGGATTCATTCCTAGGTCAGCTCTGAAAATTAAGAATAACTAAGAAAAAGGTAATCTCTGCCCCTGGCTTTACAGGGAAAATCTCACTGATTTGGAATAACTGGGCATAGGAGATGAAAAGCTGGTCCGTGTGACAAAGTTATAAAGCACTTCTGACTGCATGAGGCATACACAGAATATAGCTCTAGTGACTAAACAGGGCCCATTTGTCAACAGCGCACCCAGAGCATGTAAGCAAACGGAGCATGCCGATTTCGAGCAGTGCAGATTATCAAGCAGGTTTTGTCATCTTCCTGCATCTTAGGACACCACTCGTTTGCCAGGCAAACCTGTCTTCCGGTCTTGGCCTGAAGGAGTGAGGCAGGAGCTCTGCCTCGAGGGCGGCTATAAAATTTCCATCAGACCCCATCAAACCCAGCCTCCTCCAGACAATACACAATTCTGCAAGTCGCCTAATGAGAGCCGAAGTTTCTACAACAAGCCAGATCAAGTCAACATAGACTTGAGCTTTAGCCATGATGTAGGAACCGGATAATGAAGGGAGGCACCAGCGTCCCTCCTCTGCATGCCAAGAGAAGGAAAATGAAGCCGGTTCTCAAAACAGTCAGCCCTGTATCCGACTGATATGTGGGGAAATGTCCCTATTTATTAGGGTTTGAGGCAGCCGGCGCTGTGAGGAATTACTGGTCCCTTCCCCACGTATTCAACGGGCTGGGAAAACAGCAGGCAGTGAGCACGGTGTCTTCTCCATCACTCCTGACACCACCCGCTAAAACTCAAAAGCCTCTGGAGTGGTCCTGAAAATCCCCAACTCCCCAACTGCCCTGTACTCAGAAATAACCAAAAGCCTCAGCCACTGCCAAAAAAGGAAAAAGAAAGAAAACCCCAGGAACACAGCAAATCCATGTCCAACTCCTTTGCCCCTCAGAACAAAACCCATTGCGGGCGCACACAAAGCGGGAGAAGGCTCGACAAAGAGGAGGCCAGGTCACACTCGACAAGGCGCTTTCTTGTCGTTTCCAAAACAGAACTGTCCTCTATTAAAACGCTCTTGTTGCTCGGATGTTGGGGAGGGGGGGCACACAAATCTCAAAACAAAAGACAAACCGTGGCAGGGAGGGGAGGCCTGGAGCCGGCTCCTTCTCCCTTGCACACTTCCCAAGTGTCTGAATGCCCGCAGATCTCGGTCGCAGTGCTGGCAGCTGTCTGTTATTATCCCAGCAGCTCCGAGGGCCCCGGCACCAGGGAGCGTGTCCCGAGCAGGTGAACGCCATCTGCCCAGCTCTGACGAGATGCCCGTCTTCGTGCCTGCCAGCAGGCCATGCAGACCTCGGGGAGGCACAACCAGCCTCCCCTCTTCTCTGAAATGGTTCTCCAGTGCTCAGTCAGGCTTTCTTCTCTCTCCCCAGGGGCCGCGGGCTCAGTCACTACCTGGCATTTATCACAGAGGGGGAGCTCTTTGGAAAAACACTTGGTCACCTTTCATAGAAATTTCTAAAGGCATTGAGAGTATGTTTTTGCGGGGTGAGGGAGGTCTGCACAGAGTTGGGTATACATCGGGGAACGGAGCTCACCGACACACAGCTTCCAGGGGTTAATTTTTAAGAAAGATCTTTAATTGATCTACCAAGAGAAAAAAGTTTTCTACCTGCCTTTTAAAAAGCACTCCCCGCATTAGCTAAAACATTCCCAACATACCCCGGGCCCATTTCCTCCTGCCCCCACCCTGGCTGTTTTAATTGGGGTAAGTGGTTCCCTGATGCAATCTGCGAAGTACTCGTACAGACCATGGGGAGAGGGAGAGCTAAGTGGAAAAGCGGGGCTGGGGTGGGCACGATCCCTGCATGGGAGCATGCATGGCCTTCCCGCTCTGCCTTTCCTGCTCCTGGGAAAAGGGGAGTTCCGCCTTAAGCATATTTTCACGGGCTGGTCTGTCAAAGAACCGAAATGCCTACAACCCGTGTGACAGGCAGGGGCAACAACTCCACTTCCCAGGACAAAGTGAAGCACGTGTGACGGTCAGCCGGCGTGCCCATGAGAAGGGTCCCCGTGGGTTCCCATCCGGTGCTCTCTGCTCCGGGAGCTAATGGCACCTGGAAGGAGCACAGGTCCCCACCCTCATCTCTCCGGAGTCTTGAGCAATAAGAAATCTGCGGTTTGATGTCTTCCGAGCCACATACGCTTCACAGACACCAACCAGTGACAGACTTCCTCTCTTAGCGAGGAAAGCAAGGTGGGGACGGGCATGGGGAGAGTACGGGCCATCCCAGAAGGGGGCAGCAGAGTTCCGGTCTGGCCTTGGGCGGACTGGGCTCAAGGTAGAAACCCACCAGCGGCTGGGAGTGAGGACTCCGGTCCTCCTAGACTGAAAACACCCTGGGGAAGAGCTGAGCCACAGGACTCTCTGCTTCGGAACAAAAGCCAGACGGCAGTGAGGCAGTGGAGAACTTGGAAGTCAAAGCTGGTTCTGACCCCTACTGGACTGCGGGGCCCTGCGGGACTTCGTGGGCAAAGAGAAGACAAGCAACCCACCTAACTGAGGAGACCACAGCGGGGTGTACCAAGGGCAGGGCAGGTGTGGGGCCTGGAACACTACAAAGGACCGTAAGAGCAAGGTCTCCAAATCAAGTCGGCCTCGTCAGGAGCAACTAAGCAGGACATGCCGCCCACAAGGGTGATGCACCCTGGCCTTGTGACCACCACCATCGCCGCCGTTACTCAGGGAGGGGGCTGCAAGCCGGGGGAGGTTCAGGAAAGTAGCCCAACTACATTGAACAAGCAGCCCTTCCATCCCCCACCCCGCTTCGTCCTCCACACCTCATGCCCTGTGCATGGCAGAGGATCTGATTTCTAAGGTCTTCAGCTGGAGAACCAGCCAAATCATTATCACCATACAAAAGCAAGAAGGCAGCACACAGAAACAGTCCTTGAATTACTTCATCCAAAGTGAGCTCTGTGTTGTGTCCCCGGGTCCATGGTGCCGGGGTCCCAGTGGCATCCGCAGCGGTTGGGCAAGCATGCCCAGCACACCATCCAGCTCGTGGAAGCTCTCGTATACATCTGTCTCAGCCTCCACCCAACTGCCTCTCCCCAGCATTCACTGGCCTAGCTGCCTTTTCTCATTCTCACGCAACAAAGCAGAGCCCACAGGAAAAGGGCTCCAACCCACAGCACCAGCTCTGAGCTTTGTAGTATTTCAAAGGAAAGGGATTGTTTGGGGCAAGTGGTCACAGAGGGCTTCCTTTCACAAGGAGGGTGTAGCTCATGATGAGCCTGGAAGAATAGACGGGATTTCATAGAGGACCAGAGAACACGCTCCCGTTCACTCCTCCACAGCCTCCACTTTGGGCGCAAAGCAAAGTCATGACCTGTTCTCTGCCCTGAAGGCTGTCCCATCTTGTCACAGCTCCTGAGCCCAGTGTTCAAAGCAGACCAAGCCCCATGCCCGGAGATGCCAGGACTCCAGACCTACTGTTCCCACCTGGGAGGCAGAGGCCACAGGACAGGGCCCAGCTGAAGCCCCTGGGAGTCTCCTCCCCACCAAGCTCTCCTTCCAGATCGGGGGATCGAGCCAGCTTCCTGGAAATGTCTCCTCCACTTTGAATCCACTTCGGAGAGGCAGGCTCTGGTGGGAGGCTGGGGAGGAGCTGGGATGGGAACATCCTGTCTGCATCAGGGCAGGGGGGTGGGGCTCAAAGGCTGCCCACGTGTGCTTCAGGCTCCCCCCCTCCCCAGCAGGAAGTGTTCATTCCACCGACAAACAAGCATCTGGGGGTCGTGGTAGGGTTAGGGCGGTGAAGCCAACCTCTGATTTGTGGAAGTGAATAATCCAAGACAATGGGTGTGTGACAGCGGAGAAATCAGGTCCAGATGCAGGCCAGAGCCAGCTGCCCAGGGACCAATCGGGTAATCAATCCTGTTGATACGTTTATTCTCAAAAGGAGGACCTGGGGGAGGGGGCTAAGGCTACTGCCCTGGCAGACAATGGAAGGCAGCTGGGAGCTGGTCTTACGATCCACCCCCTCCCCAGGACAATCTGGGGGTTCTGTGTTCTCTTCTGCTTCCGGGCTTCCCTGCTCCCCAACCAGGAACTTGAGGGGAAGGGAGATGACCACACCAAAGCCAGCCGTGTGCCTGAGTTTTCTGAAATCAAGAGCCAAGTTCTCTGGGGTCCGTGCCCAGGGTCTTGCACAAAGTGCTGGAGACTAGAGTCCCCCTCTCTGGGGTATGGCTGAAGATTGCCCATCACCTCTGTGCAGAGGTCTTAAGCTGATGATTCTCAGGGTCAAGATTGGCCAAGCTTTCCCCAAACAAGCTTTCCCGGAACCTCAGGACAGCTAGTAAACAGGAACCCTGGGATTTTCGCTTTGCAGACCTAGAAGGTATCAAGGTGGTTGAGATGAAAATGGGGGCCTGGTAGGGCCTAGCCAGCCAGTTAATAAGTAGCAGAGTTAGGCCCAGCACCAGACTTCCCTTCCCATCCTGGGGCTCCTCCCAGGCGCCCAAACGGCCCCCGCCCCCAATACGTAACCCTAGACCCAATCCCCAAGGGGAGACAGGATTACTTGGTTCTCTGGCAGACGGCCGTGGGGGAGGATGACCACACAATGACAAACCCCACCAACCAAGCGTGTGGGACACATCCCAAAAAGCAGGTTTAAAGACCTAACATGTAGCACAAACTCCGTGGAGAAGCAGAAAGAATAAGGGACTCCCCTACTTCACAGAGTTCTTATACGCACAAGAAGACGGGCATAAGAACCCTTCCATATGACACAACGTGACCAAGAGCCATAGCCTTTCAGTTGTGCCCACACCTGGCTTGTGCAGTCTCACCAATGTCGGCGGGGCAACAGGGACTCCCTGCCTGGCACACACAGGACAAACCTTCAAAATGCAAAAATGACTTGTTACATAGATTGTTAACTGGATGGAAGAAAGCTGGGCCTGACACTTCTAACACTGCTTCCCAGGACAAATATGCTATGGCCTTAAATATTTCCTTAGATCCTTCCTAAAAAGGACCTGAAAGGGCCCTGGAGGAAAAGGGTGTGGGACAAGCAGCCTAGTTAGGCAGTAAGCACCCGGTCACTGACTGTACCCCAACAGGTACTGGGCTACTGGCTTCCAACGTCCCTTCCCAGCATGGCAATTCCATGAAGTCAAAGATCACCTGGGTACAACTACTGGACAAGGAAGGAATACTTGTTGATCTATCTTCCTTGCTGGTAAAGGAAGCCCTTGATGAAAAGGAAGGGAGAGGGGAGCTGAAAATCCCAAGAACAAAAGAACGGCAGCACTTGTCACTCTGGCCCTGATCATCCATGGCACCCTCTCCAGCCATCTGTCACATCATATAGAAACTCCCTGCGTGTGATTCTGTCTGCCTGCAAAGACTGCTGGCTCCTATCCATCTCCCTATCCCCACTGAGCGTGGTGCCCAGGAGGCCCCATAAACATTGTTGAACAAAATGATGAGCCAGGGCACCACCAGAGCCTGCTGGTGCAGAGCAAGCACAGGCCACACCCATTCCTCAAGGCTAAGGTTCTCTAAGCCATGCAACTTCCTCTCCTTAACCTTGATGGCACATGCAGCTCATCCTGCACACACCAGCACAAGAGCACACCTGGTCTACCTTTGTTCCCACCAGCCACCCACTCCTCTCTCTTGGGCACTATGAGTCTCTGGCAGTCAGGGCGCAGAAAGGACTCGCCACACTCCACTTGGCACTACAAGAAACACACAGCAGTCAGACGTGGTGGCTGATACAAAAAGTAGAAAAGTCAGGGTTATAATATTTTTCATCTAGAGCAAAAAAAAAAAGAGCTTCCTTTAAAAACGTGTTTCATAATCCTCAGTGCAAGCAAAAATGCAGTCAGAATACCCATTTATCTATTCTAGCATCGGTGTAAATCAAGACGATCCTTTTGAAAATAATTTGGCAAAATGACTCAAGGATCTTGAAAGGAGAGGTCCATACTTTCTGACCCAGTAATTTCACTTCTGGGAAATTAGTCCAAGGAAATCATCCAAAAATGAAATGCTAAGATGTTCGCTGCAGTGTTATGTACAATGGTGAGGTGGGTGGGAAGGGGGAGGACAGGAAGGAAGATCCAGTAAGAGACGAACGACAGTTAAATAAAACCTATGCAGCCATTAAAAGTATAATTAGGAATTATTAGAAGCATACTTATCAAAAGAAAAAGACCACAAACACATGTGCAGACCCGGACAGCATTTTGTCCAAGTCTAGAAGTTGTGATAAGATAATGGTGGAGGGAATGTTTTCCTTTCACTTTCCAAACTGTCCCGGCAAGTGGACTCTAAAGACAGGGCACCCTACTTAAGGTGGGGAAAGAGCCATGCCTGGGTCTCCGCCCTCCTCCGGCCCATGTTCCTCGTGACCAGGCCCGGGACGTCAGCAAGGGGACAAGAAGTGGGAGAAGACTCCGAACCACGGCAGCCGAACCTGGTCAGCCAAGCTCTGTTAATGTGACACCGCCGAGAATGACATTTAACCAACAGGAACCTTCTGGGAATATTTAAATACCCTCCCAAAACAACCAAACCAGGCGGGCAGGCTTTATATACGGTGTGCACGCGCATACCCACAGTTCTCAATATACAGAGACGCAGACACCATTCCATTCCCCAACAGCCGCGGTGGCCAACTTTCTGCCCCAATCAGCCATCTGGGGCTCAAAGAGAAGGTGTCAGATGGATCACCAGGGTTGGATTAAATTTTTTTTTCTTCTTAAATCCCCTTAACTGAGAAAGCAGCTTGAGCCAATTCTGCTTTTCTCACAGACACCAAAACACCAAGCTGTAGTTACACCAGTTCATCTTCACACCCCAGCGTTTGGGGGAGGGGAGGATCAAGCTTTCCAAGCAGCTCTCTGCAGTCTCGCCTCCAGGCGGAGAAGCTGGAAGCACAGCTTAAAGGAACAGGAGATGCTGGGAAAGGGCCACATCCCCAGGCCCCCCACCCCCGCCCCGGCCACTGCCAGGGTCTCCTTCAGAGGAAGGAGGTCGCACTGCCTCCCACTGGCCTCTCCCAGATCCCCAGCTCCAGTCAGGAGTCTTCCCCCTCCTCTGCTCTGCTCCTGCAAAGATCTTCCAGACTAGCACTCTGCTCGCACCAGCCTGACCTCCACCACGTAACATATCCTTAGTACTTACTGAAGAGAGTGAGGGGAGGAGGAAGGCTATCATGTCCCAGGATATACCAGGCACCTTCTTCCCATGATCTCATTTTCTCCCCTCAGCAACCTGACCAGGGGGCATTCCCATTGTATAAGTGAGCAAATCGAGTCTTGGAAATGCTGCACTTCTGTGGCTGAATCCTTTGTATTCTAGACTTTCTACACCACAGTGGCTGTTGCAGACCACACTCAACAGAGGACAGGGAACACCAACCACTATTGAGCACTGAGTATGTGCCAAATGCTCCTACACACACGCCTTTTTTTTTTTTTAAGATTTTATTTATTTATTTGAGAGAGTGTGCATAGAGGGAGAGGGAGAAGCAAAGCAGGGAGCCCGAAATGGGGCTCCATCCCAGGACCCTGAGATCTTGACCTGAACCGAAGGCAGATGCTTAATGGACTGAGCCACCCAGGTGCCCCCTGCACACACTCTTTCTAACCCTTATAATAACCTGGAGAAGAGGAACTCTAATCTCATCCCCAATTCCCAGATGAGAAAACTGAGGCTCAGAGAAGAGCTGACTTCTTTCTCACACAACTTCTGCACGATAAGCTAGAACTGAGCCCACCCCCGCCACTGTTCGACTGTCCAAAGCTCCTCCAGGAACCAGCCTGAAAACCATCTGTGTAGCTCCCAGCCAGTTCTACACCTAGCAGTGTGTAGGTACTCCAGTCATGTGCTTTTGTTGTGGGGGAAGGAAGGCAGAAACCAGGGTAAAGGAACTCCTGGGGATTTATCTCTAATAGGGGAAATTTCCAAACACACCAGCAGAAGCAGTAGCAGCATGGGACAGGGGTTCTCCTGGGAGGAGGGTGCTGCCTCACCGCTCAGCAGCTTCTGAGCCTTACCACCCACTGAGCCCAACTTCAGCCCAACAACTAGGAAGATCCTTAAAACCCTCCACTCCCAGGAAACCCACTCTGTTACCTGCTTTACCACCCAGACCCTCTCTGAGTTCGTTAATGATCAACCTTCCAGGCAGGCACCAGCCTCCCGAAAGCGCAATGACCGCCTCCAGGAAAAATGGCCAAAAGCAGGTTCTGCATCAATTTATCAGGCTGTAAAAAAGGGTCCTAGAGAAAGAGGGAGGAAAGCAGCAAAGACATGGTGTTTCCGGTATTTTTACTGTCCTTTCGTTGGCCTCTTCTCTTTCAAGGAAGCAGGTGGTGCGGGAAAGGCCTAAGGAGCAAGCCAACCACAAAGATTAGTGCTCGGGAGCCCGGTTTCAAACTCACTATCTGGAAGGACTCCACAATTTTTCAGGTTCTGACAGGAGAAGGGGGGCTCTCTCAGCTCACAGAGCCCCCTGAAATCCAACAACCAGAGGCCACCTCCAGCTGCTCCCGCCGTCCTGGACGCTGGGGTACCTGCTCCACACCAGGCAGAGAGGAGCAGGTAGGGTTTCAGGGGCCAATTAGATGTGCCCCTGGCCTCTAGGGCCTTCCAGTCGAGTGGGAGAGAGATTCCCCACAATCACCAGTGAGTTGCAAGGAAAGAAAAGCATCAAATAAAAGTTATGTGGAAGATGGGGCGAAGATGGGGCACCTGGGTGGCTCAGTCAGTTTAAGCGTCTGCGGCTCAGGTCATGATCTCAGGGTCCTGGGATCGAGCCCCGCAGCGGGTTCCCTGCTCAGCGCGGAGCCTGCTTCTCACTGCCCCTCCCCTGCCCGCTCTCTTGTGCTCTCTCTCTCTCAAATAAATAAATAAAATCTTTAAAAAAAAAAAAAAAACTTATGTGGAAAAAAAGCCAATCTCTAAAGATGAGAAATGCTAGCTCTGGGCTCTGGCCCCCATTCCCAAAAAAAGAAAAAGGAAAAGAAGAACACCAAGGAGGTGAGAGGCCAGGCTTCAAAGACGCCAAAGACAAAGGTTATACTGAAGAGGTTTTAAGTTAACAGCCCAGTTACTGGACAGTCAGGATCCCAAGTATCATCCAGGTGCTAGGAACCTGGAGCAGAGTCACACAGACAGGCCCTGACTTCAAGGAAACTAGGTGGGGCAGATAAGCACAAGTACTTCAATCCACAATCTCAGTTAGTCTATCTACTAGCACCGTACCTGGCAAATGGAGACATTCAACCAATGCATCTGCGGGATGAATGACTAACGGACACGCCCTGCGAAGGCAGAAAAGGCATGCTGGGGGGGGAAGAACCCGGAGCCCAGCCATGCAGGCAAACTTGCCCTCCAAGCAAGCAAAACAAGCATCAGGCAATCCTGGCGGGGAGGAGGCACGCTCCAAGGCACAGTGACACAAGGCAACGTGGCATATCCAGAGAAGTCCAAGAAGAACCTCTGTTCATGCCTGAGGCAAAGGCGCCGAGCCCACAGGGCCTTGGGCCCAGCTGGAGAGCCCAGGCCGCATGCATCCTGAAGCAGAAGAGAAGGCAGGGGTGTCCAGACACAGGTGCACACAGCCAGACAGCCACTGCAGGGCAAGAGCTCCAGCGGCAGTTTCCAGGTGAGACAGACGGGGGACTTGAGTAGGGCCAACACTTGCTTGAGGTCCAGCGGCTGGAGGGTGTCCATCCCTGGCTTCTGTCCCGGGGCTCCTTTCATCCTACCCTGCTACTGTCCTGAGAGCGTGCACTGCATTACCTAAATATTGCACAAATGTTGCAGAGGCTCTTCCGGATGGATCTGCACAAGCAGGTGGCGCAGCTCTGGGGCCCGGGCGGGCCTTCACCTGCCTGAGCCCCAGCTTCTGCCTCCCATGAAAGATGGGGAATGCACGCTAAACCAAGGGAGCTGCCGAGCAAATCAAACGAGGACGTGTACAACTCTGGCACGTTGCAGCCAGAAAGCCCTCTGAGGGTGGCAGACTAGTATCATTCACTCATTCAAACATACTTGAGTGCCTACTATGTGCTGTTTTGATCAGGAAGAGCAGAATGAAGGAGAGAGAACTGAAGACCACCAGGACAAAAATGGACAGAATGCTTCCCATAGTGGACGATGGGGCTGGGGGGTGGGGGTGCAGTCTGAGGCCTTTGGCCTACACAGTGGGGGGTTGCGTGAGAAAGGAAGAGAGTGAAGCTCTGATGTTTTATGCAATGCTTGATAAAACCAGAAAGCTGGTTGGGAAAGGGGCTGGGAAAATGGAATGTAAACTGCTCTACCCTGCCCCCTTCCAAAAGTCTGGGACTGAAAAATTAGCAGGTCTACCCAACCTCCAGGGCTGTAGTTGGGGCACAGCTATGGCCCTGGTTCCAGCTTCCCAAGGCACAGGTGATGAGATCACTGTTCAGGAAGGTTCTGGTCTGGTCACAAGTATCTGCTATCCCGCCTGTGGCCGGCTGGCTGGCTGCTGAGAGAGTAATGCACAGTTTCGGGCAGTAAGGGGGTGGTGGGCAGCGCTGATGCGACTACAGAACCGCATGGACTTGAGCGCTTGGGAGGTGTGCCAGTGAAGATTTGTGGCTGGGGCAACTGGAATGCTTCAGTGGGTTGAGGCACATGCATTTGAGCAGCCGTGGCCGGCAACCACCAGCAATGACAAAGGCCAGCCTTCTCTGATGTGGGCCAGGAGGCAAGTCCCTCAAGGACCCACAATAAACAGCTTTTTTTTTTTAAAGAATTTATTTATTTATTTGAGAGAGAGAGAGAGAGACAGAGGGAGAGGGAGAAGCAGGCTCCCCACTGAGCAGGGAGCCCAATGTGGGGCTCGATCCCAGGACCCTGAGATCATGGCCTGAGCCGAAGGCAGACGCTCAACCGACTGAGCCACCCAGGCGCCCTAAACAGCTCTTTCTTATCACTACCACCTAATAATGCATCTGGCACGTAAATTCAAGATGGCACCTACCGAAAACCAAAAGATAATGGCCAGGCCAAGTCAAGCAGGGACACAGGGTGAGCATTCAAGAGATGCAGAAGGCAAGGCCCTTTCTCCCAGGATGGGCAAAGGGAAGAACAAGAAGGGACAGCTGTGGTCTCCAAGAAATAAGTCGGCTGTCTCCCTTGCCCCTCCAATCAATGAAGCCAGGTTCAGACAAAACCAACAGCCCACTTAGACCTCAAACGTTAAGTCATCTAGCGTTGTTACCAGGTGGCTTTGAAAGTCCAATACAGCATGTGTCATGGGGCAGATAACCCATACAATCACTGGTTTCCTCCAAAATTGCACCCGGCACTTAAGGGGGTGGGGGCTGGGAATAAAAACAGACGTGTTCCCTGCCTTCTCAGACAATACTGATAAATAATGACTTACACTCCACAGGTCTATTCACTGAAACCTAGCCTATGATTTTCAAGGAACTCAGGAGAAGACTCTGGGCTTCCTGGAGAAAGAAACTTTCCGCAGGATATCTGAATTATTAGAACGTTCCAGGGGAGGGCAGAGAAGAGAGGTCCAGCGTCCTTCACCCTCCTCCACCCCATCCCAGCACTGGGAACCACTGGTCAGCCCTGGAGCAAGTCAATTAAGCTCCCAGAGCACCTAAAACTACTCTTTAGTTGGGAAAGAAACAGCTTTGAAAAAAGAGAAAAGAAAAAAGAAAAAACTCTGCCTCTAGGGCTTAATTAGCTTTGTAAAAGGCCAAGAGATGCACAGATAACGCGTACTTTTGCCAAAAGAGGAGAAAAGTAGACTACTCCTGCACACAGACAAGATCCATGTCCCCAGCCCACAGGACTCCTCTAGCAGGTGGGGCTGAGAGTCAGGCCCTGGAAACCAGTTCCTCCCGCCGGGCAGGATGCCAAGGCATCCTGCTGGAATGAGGCTCCCCATCTTCCCTGGAGAAGGTGGTGCTCCAGCCTCCTGTCCCAGCCTGCTTGCCGGACCCTGTCCCAACAGGCATGGAAGGACTGCTCCTGGCCTCGCCTGCCATACTACCTGCCTTCAGGCAAGCAGAGGGCAGAGAGAAGGCCTGCAGAGGCAGTGGGTGGTGGGGGGAAGGTTCTACCTTGGATTCCAGAGGCCTGGATTCCAGTGACAGGGGAGACTTGCGGTGAATTCATCCAGTTCAAGAGGTGAAAAGTACTGACCCTGCAAGGCCTATGGAAACCATCCACCTCTGCTTCTACCCGTTAAGTAAGGCTGCAAAGACAGAGGGGAAGGAGTTGGGGAACGGGCAAAAATGAGAGTCCCCTCCCTTCAGGCTGCCATGGGCCCACGTCAGCAGGATAAACAAGTGGGGCACAGCAGGTACGCCTCTGTGCCCCTCCGTAAGATTTACTGAGTATCAGTTATTGAAAGCTGGGTGGCACGAGGTATTATGCTAAGCCTTTTACAGAACCTTCTCATTTAATTCTCAAGCACGCTTGCTGAGTGTGCGCTCCCCAGTTTACAGACGCAGAAGAGAGAAGCTGGAGGTGGGGGGAAATGACAGAACTTGTTTCTTGGAGATCACAGCTGTTCCTTCTTGTTCTTCCTTTTGCTCATCCTAGGTCCCACTCTTCCGAGTCGCTTCTTTTCTTTTCCAAATACCCCTGAGTTGCTGTGGACTCCAAAGCACCAGATGCACGGACGGACTCTCAACAGTCTTTGGGCCATGGGCAAAGCCCCGTCAGAACAAAATCCCTCTCCGGCGATCAGGGAAGAATCAGGGAAGGGGCCTGCCCCTTTCAGACAGTCCTCTGTGTGGGCCCCATTCCCTCGCCAGTCTCTGTGCCACCCCCGGAGCCGCTGCGGTCTCTGGCGGCCCTCACTGACGACAGCCCTGGTCCCCACTCCCAGAGAACACTGTTCGCTCATTGATCCCACGAAAGAACAGCAACGCTCAAGGCCAGTGTCCATCCCCAGGGTGCCCCCTGGAAAGCCTGCACGGCTGCAGCTTCACCTGCCCCACCCGGCATTCCATCCCCAAGGCGATGGAAGCAGGCCCCACCGGGGAGCAAGGAAAGGAGAAAGCCAGCCTGATTTACAGAATTTACCAAATGGGTCCGTTTTTCACCAAGTTCCAGTGCTCTGGGGAAAACTCCAGGTTTTTAGGAGAAGGAGATTAATGGCAGGGAGTTAATGGGGCAGCGATATATCCTGCCTGAAATTTTCTGAAAAGTTCCGTGCCAAGGCGTGCAAGTCCAGTGGACCTGCTGTGATTTAGTACAGCAGCCCCTGAGAACGGGCAGGCCCACTGTATCAGTAAATCTGCTCAACGAGATCATTTCCGGAGGGTGGTTTACAAGATATATGGCCTGACGTGTTGCCAAACTTCCCAGCTAGCTGAGCCCCAAATGTGAAGACAATGGGAGAGCCAAGGCAGAGAGCTGGCCCCCCTCTTCTAGGAGGAGGTGGGAAAAGTATGTCGGGAGCAGCCAATGCTGGAGAACCAAGGAAAGCTGAACTTAAGTTCTCTGGCTTCCTGCTTGGGCATGGGGGAGGGTCCAAGAACAAAGGAACTCAAAAGAGGAGAGCCAAGAGGGAACTCAGACATCACCCACTGTGGTACCATCTTATCACTGAGAAGACAGAGTCTCAGACGCTAGCACACACAGCAGCCTGGTGTCTCGGACCAGGATCTGACTTTCCCTGGGCAGTCATGCCCCTGCCCCCCCGTCCCCCGCTCCAGACCCCAGCCAGACCCCACTGCCCAGGCCTGCCCTTTTCTCAAAAAGCCTCGGCTCTGATCACACCAGGAGAAGGCAGGATGCCATTGTGCCTCTCCAGCTCAGGTGTCACCAGACTCACCAGCTCATCTGGGAGCTACAGACATTGCCTAAATGAAGGCAGACAGAGTCACTGAGGGTACAACCCTCCTCTCCAACGAGCCCTGAGGGGAGAGACCACACACGCCACCACAGATCTTTCCATAGGCAACAGATGCGATCACAGTCATCGTCCCAAGATGAGATGCTCCCTCCCTCTGTAGCGCCTGCTGATGTAAAGGTCTGTATCAGATCAATTACAACACCATCATTCCCCATTACCTTTGCTGGAGGATTTGATTATTGGATTAATTTATAATCTGCCTTCCTGGTTGTTTTTTGCCTATTGCTCTCTTTATACCAAAATCACATGTAAGTAGAACTTAATCAAACGGCCCAAAAAAGGTGTTTGAATGTCTCGACTGCTGATGTCAATTCATTAGAGGCATTGCTGCTTCTCCTCTGATTTTCTCAACACTCCTCACCTTATTCTGAAATTCCTAGAACCAAAACCCTTATCTGTGCACTTAACACAGTGGCAAAGATAATCCAAGGGAAAGTCCTGCTTGACATCAGGGCTGTGCTTTCCAGTGGATTTCCAGCGCCCACCCCAGCCATCCGGGACACCTCTGCGCCATGGCTCTGCGGGCACTGACCGGGAACGGGGCACAGAGGGCCAGGTGCTGATGCTGGGTCCCTTTTGGGGAGAGGGTGCTGCTGGTGGCTGCAGCAGTGGGCTCAAACTCTCCAACTCCCTCCTGGAGCTCACGGTAATCTGATGATCGCAGTGGATAATTAGAGTCTCTTATCAAAACAATTAGCGGATGAATGAACAGCCAGCTCTGTCTCCAACACAACTGCACGAGAGCAGCAAGGATGGGGGAGGCAGGGGAAATGACGAATCGCAGCCACTGGCTATCCTGCCTGTGCCTGGGGACCACGTTCCAATTCTAAAGCGCACACACCGCTCCAGCCTCACCTTGGGCTCCTCCGCGCACGCCCACCACCAGCAGCTGCCCAGAATGCCCTCCCCAAGCGCCTTCCCTTTTTCCACTCCTACTCTGGGAAGTATCAGCCTCGCCCTCCTCCACCCTCTTCCCTGCAGGGTTCCGTGCATACCCTCTATTTACCCAGGCTGGGACAACCCAGGGCAGCACTCAGAACTCTTACTTCCTGGGGCTACAGGCACCCGGTAGGGGCTCCGTAAATGTCTGTAGAGCTCGGCCTGCTTCTCTCCCTCACAAGTGACGGCGAAGGGCTCTATGGGAATACCCAGGCCGTTCCACCCAGCGGCCCCGTCTGCAATCTCATTAGCTAATGTTTAAAATTCAAAGCTCCTCCATCATTCCCGTGTCTCCCCATCTGTAAACAGGCCTGTGGGTCCAATACCATTTGTTTCCATCGGCGAAATACACAAGGATTAGCCAGAAAGCCCTCTGGAAACATAATCCGAAGTAGCCTGGATCGTAAGGTGGGAACAATTTGCCAGAAGAGGTGGTCCTTCCTGTTTGGTTTTTGGACCTAGGAAATGAGGCCAAGAAGAAGGTGGGGGACACCCAGAGGTCTACGGGGCTCTCACCAAGAGGTGCCCCAGGAGAAGAGGCCCCAGGTTTCTAAACACAACTCAGACACTGGCAGGTGGGGGCGCACCATCTTGGGCCCAGCCTCTCTAGGATCTTACCCCAGGGTCACCCCAACAGTGATACATTCTGGAGTGTGAGGGTCCAGGGGGGTGTCCCCGCCCCATTCCTAGTGTGCAATGGAAAGGGAGGGAAAGGAAAGAAAGAGAAGAGGAAAGGGCAGGGCCTAAAGCAGAGTTCTCCATCTGCTTTTGTTTTCCACTGCGTTCCTTTCAAGGTCTAGGTTCTGCTAAGCCCCCGAAAGCCATGGCATCATCTGTCCACTTCCCCCTTTGCAATCTGCTGCCCTGCCCACTCCTGACAGCCATCAATCACTCTGTAATGTGCTGACCCCAAGGCTCAGGGGATGGAATCTTCAAGTCAAATGTAGCCGTTAACATAAATAAAGCATCGTCCTGGATTTATTTATTTATTTCTCTCTCTCTCTCTCTCTCTCTCTCTTATGATTCTGCAGCTGCTGCTGGGGACTCGGTAGGCAACAAAAGTAAGGCCAGACAGGCAGAGTAGAATGGCAATTCTACTTTTCTGAGTCATAACAATTATGACGTGGTGATAAGAAACATTTTCTATGAATTTTTAAGCACCAGTTATCCCGTTTTGCAATTGTCCCCTGGGAAAGAAGGACAGATTCAATGGGACTGAAGGCTCCGAGCCAACTGTCCTGAGCAAGGCAGACCCGGGAGTCCCTCCCGCAGCCCACCCCAGCGCGTCCCCCTAGCCAGGGCTCACTCTGCATCTTAAATAAAGCAGTGTCCTTTAAGCACATTTACATGCAAACGGCTTCCATGTACCAAATATAGTTCTGTAAGCCAGCGTTTATTTTTAAACATGAAGAAGAGTCTCCCATAATAAAGCTCATGATAAATGTTATGATCCTCCAAATGGTTTTTAGGGGAAGAGGAAGAGCGACTCGGGGACTGGGCGGGAGAACGGAAGCTCTCCCTGCCCCCCAGGGGTGTGTGTCTCCCCCCTTCCGCGGCTCGGCCCGATGGCCGTCTGTCCAGGCAGACCACCCTGCCCTCTCCTCCTCGCTCCTGTGCTCTGTGAGCAATACACCAGGGTCCAGTAGGGGACTGATGAGCACAGGCAAGGTCCGAGATGCCAAAGGGACAGTCGTCAAGAGATCTAACCCGCTGAGCCAGAAGAGAGCAGGGGCCCTGTGAGAGCCAGGTGTGTGCAAGAGCTCTGTTCACAGGCTACAATCAGGGCCTCTGAGTCAAAAGCCAGGCCCACCAGAGACTGTAGGACAAGGTAACTACAAGCTTAGCTGCTGATCTTCTG
Organism: Callorhinus ursinus; assembly: GCF_003265705.2. NCBI lineage: Eukaryota > Metazoa > Chordata > Mammalia > Carnivora > Otariidae > Callorhinus > Callorhinus ursinus. The sequence continues at coordinate 58,290,226 of NW_027397071.1, read as the reverse complement.
TGTGGCCTTGGCCAAGTCACAGTACCTCTCTGGGCCTCCATTTCTTCATCTTTATCATGTCAGAGGCTAGCCTAGAGAGAACCTGCCAGGTTCATTCCAGACCTAACTATGCATGACTCCCTGTCAAACCAGAAGCTCCCAGGCAGCTCTCCCTCAGGCAGAAGAGGGCTTTGCCCACTGGGGTTTCTAAGTTCCTCAACTGGCATAACAATGTCTTGACATCCTCGCTCTCATCTTGAAAGACCCTGGGGTTCCTCCAACTCCTTCTGGGAGAAAAATCAACAGCCTGGTCGCCGGGGTGTCTTTACAAAAAGCCACACACCATGAAAACAGGATATAAAGCCCACAGACTGATTTGACCCCCTATCAGCATCTCCCCCACCTGTGGCCCAAACCCCTTCCAGAATCGTCACTGAGCGTAGATGGTGCCATTACCCCAACCTTGGAAATGTGGTGCTTTGCACCCCCACAACAATGGGGGCTCCCCTGACACCAGGCCTAACTTCCTCCAAGTTATATTGGAACAGGGGAGCCAGGGTTTGCCCATCTTGGAGACCCAGGGCTGGAGCATACACCTTCCCTCCCTAGATCCTCTGAATGGTGGATTTTCATGGGAAGTGAGAAGGGTCCCCATATGGAAGTAGCTAGAAGCCAATGCCTGTTTCACAGGTCCAACAGTAAAGTTCCAAAAAAATATTCTGGAAAACTACCAGACTCAAAACTGGGGAAACAAATGTATCTCCTGGACTTTTGGAAGAAAGGGACTTTGAGAGTCTAGTCCCTAGTCCCCACCAAAACTCTGTTCCTGGAGGAGAGGGACGCACCACCGAAGGTGAGGAGGGTGGCTGTGAGTCTGAATATGCCCATGACCCTGAAAACGAATGACTTTTTTTTTTTAAAGGCCGTTCAAAGCAGTCACATTAAGAAGGCTGCATATTTATCTTTCTGGCCTTTTTTTTTTTTTTTAAAGATTTTATTTATTTATTTGACAGAGAGAAACACAGTGCGAGAGGGAACACAAGCAGGGGGAGTGGGAGAGGGAGAAGCAGGCTTCCCGCCGGGCAGGGGGCCCAATGCGGGGCTTGATCCCAGGACCCTGGGACCATGACCTGAGCCGAAGGCAGATGCCTAACGACTGAGCCACCCAGGCGCCCCGCTTTCTGACATTTTTAAATATGCTTCAAAAAGCAGATTCTTAAATCAAGGTGCATTTTTAAAGGCATGTCGTACCAGGGTCAAAACCGCTTCCTTTCTCCCTTCAAGGAGTACGCCTGCTGTGGAGCAAGGATTACAGCGTGTGACAGAGTCTGGGCCTCCTGCACAATCGATATTGAGTTATGTTTTGGAGGCAGCAGGACAGCCGGCCAGGCTGGGGCTTGCAACCACACACAGAGCGTCGTCAGAGCCTTTGCCTCCTACCTGGGCCCCGCGCTGCAGGGGAGCTGAACTCACCTCAAGGAAGCCACAGGCTCTGTGAGAACTCCCCAGAAACAGACATTTTCCGGACCGAACTCAAGGATCCAGCTCCCCGTCAACTGTTCCAAGGCACAATCCCAAGCAAGGAGCCCCCTGCTTCCAGGCATCCAGACGCCCCGGCTGCACGTCTGAGAACTGGGGGAAAGGCTGGCCTTGGTGGCTGTCCTCCTCACCCCACAGTGCACGTTAGGGCTGGGGCAGGCAAGGGAGAGAAACCCTGGATGGCTTTTCGGTGGATTCTGGTCACATGTTGCATCAGCTGCAGGGAGAGCCTTCAACGTATGCTAAGGAACCGTACATCCCAAACGATCCAGTTTATACCCGCTGCCTAGCATACTGATGCATAGCATGGCCTGGTTACAGAAGTATCCCAGTTCAGATTTTATATGGTCCCTAATATACACACACCAAAGCCTTGAACCAAGGGAGGAAAGAGACCTGCATTAATCCCTCGCTGCAGGAAGCCCCCAAGCAAAGAGGGCAGAACTGAAAACCTATAGGAAACTGCTCTCAAGGGCTGTCACCCATGGGTTCTCCATCTCGCCTGAGCCCAAGGGAGACCTGGGCCAAGCTCCACCGTCAATGGAAAAAAGCAACAATCCATAAACTGCCACCACCATGGAGGGAGGGCTGCCCCAAGGGGCATTGGTGCCAGACGAATGAGGATGGGTGGCAACCATGAGGGATGTGTCAACCACTTTACCTTACAGCCCTGCATCACCTGCAGTTCAGAGGGAGTTAATAATGCAGCCCCCAGGGTCAGCCGACACGACTCACTCACCGCCTCGTGCCTCCTCCAAGACCACCCATCTGTTCCTGTTTCATTCACCCTGGTGGTTACCAAATTCTTCCTGGTATCAAGTCCAAGATGTTACTAGAAATCAGCCTGCCAGGAGTCCCTTGAGGTAAAGGGAAGCAGGGGTGACACCCTTCCTTGTTCACAGGATGTCCCTCTCTACCATCACCGGCCACCTCACCACCCCCTGGCCATTCTCCACCAGACTGAACAGAGGTACTCAGGGCTCCCTGCCTGTCACGCCCACGGTGAGAACACAAGGACTATCTGCTGACAGAGACCAAATCTCACTACGACCGACCGCTCCAACCTTATGCCATCCAAAAACATTCCTCCCGAGCCCGAATCTGAAGGATATAACAGGCTCAGAAATCCCCGCAGGACAGGCTCCCACCCACACCAACACCAGGCAGCAAAGAAACACCAGGAACAGATGGCCGCCACAGCCACCTTGAACTGCGCCACCTCTCCGGGGCACTCAACTCTGGGTAGGGGATCGCCACACTAAGTAGTGGGGACGGGGTCCTGGGGTGCCTATTAAGGCAGAGCTTGGGAATAATGAGGAATCAGCTAATTACAGTCACTGAAGGCACTGTTAAATGGTTTATTAAACTTTGCAAAGAAAAATACATTAACATCCATCAATGCAAATGCTTTTCTATATATCAAGCTCTTGAATATTTCCTCACTGTAAGTAGAAATAAAGCTTTACACATGTGTACCCACATATGCATACGTCCCAGTAAGATAACCTCTGTATGTAAAATCAACTATACAGAAAGAAGCAGAGGTACGTGCCTGGCTGGAGGGACAAAGGCATAGTATCTGGGTGAGGGCACATTATACCGTGGAAGTGTGTCCACGCATGGACACAATACTTAGACCAAATGCTGAATCATTTCCAGATGCTACTGTCCAGGACAGCTTTTGAACAAAAACCATGAAAACAACCAACAGGACTAAGGGGCTGAACAGTCACAAAAGGCTGAAGACTCCTGGTTGAACTCTAACTCCCCTCCCTCCCCACCACACATGTGGTCTCATGTGCAGGTGGGGGGAGGTCCCCCCCCAAGCCTAGTAACAGGGCTGGCATTCCTCCCACGACAAAATCCAGTGGTGTCCGATACAGGGGAGAGGTGGCAAGGCCTGGCCCCTGCCTGTGCCTGGCTGTCACGCCTGCCTCAAGGCCACACCAATCAGCTGACCAACCCTCCACCAGCACCGTCTCTACCCTGAGCAGCCACCACCAAGGATGAGTAGTGTTGGCACCCACAGCATGGGTGCACAGAGAGAACTGGCAGCAAAGGGGCCAAAAATGGTGGGGTCCCATGCCCCAAGTGTCCACCAGCACCCAAAGCCAAGGCAACAGTCCTCTGGTGAAGCCAGAACTCCGAATGCATGCATGCCCCGCATTGCCCCGCACCAGCCTTTCCCACCAGCCCACGCCACCTGCCCAAGAGCCTCCAAGCACAGGTCCACGTGGGTCCCACTCACTCTCTTAAAAATCATTAGTCACAGACCTGCAGGGCTGGAAGGTCACTGGAGGTTATCTAGTCCAAATCATCTTATCTCCCAGATGAGAAACCAGGGCTCAGAAAGGTTAAGCAACTTGCCCAAAGTCACACAGCTCACAAGTTGAAGAGCTGTGACTGGATCCCAAAGCTGCCTAGCTCGGCCTGCGCTCCTTCCACTCAGCTAAATTCCCGTAAACCAGCTGCTGCTACCAGTCCTGGGAGGCAAAGGAAGTGACAACGGGGATAATCAGACGGTGGCGGCCAAGGAAGGCGGCGGCGGCAGTATGGGCCAGGAAGCCTGGGTGGCAGGCACAGCCACGGCACCAGTGAGCACTGCAGGAGAAGCTGCAGCAGACACAGGCCGCAAGGAAGCCAGACATGGGGGAGGGGGCTGCAGGAAGGAGGGGCCCGGGAACCAGCAGCCAGGAGCCCCGGGTTCCAGTCCCCGCTCCGCCATTGACAACTGGCCATGCCTCGGCCAGGTCAAGGTGCGGCTGTGGGCCGTTCCCCCCAGGTGGACAAGAAGACCCTGCAAGCCCCCCCCACCCCCGCCCCCATGTCCAGTCTCCCGGCCCTGACTACAGCTTCGGCCGCACTTGCCAGTTATGTGGCCTCGGATAAATCACTTCACCTCTCTGTACCTCCACTCCCTGGCCTGAGACAAGGAGGTGACAGGGCTGAAACCGCGGCTCCTTGGTAAGAACTCCAAGGAGGCCAGGTAAGCCTAAGGAGCACCCCCAGATGCCCTGGCACCAGGAGGGACCAGAGGCGGCTGACAGGCTCCCCTGTGCTACCAGCCAACGCTGCCGCAGGACAAGGGACCCACGTGGGAGTCAAATGCATCGGAGTCAGGCTGAGTGCCCACCAGGGACCGGAGGGGACAAATAAAGTGTGTCACTGCTGGCACTTGGGTCAGGAGGCGAGCAAACACATGCACACGCCTCCTCCCACGCAGCATTGTTCCCGGTGCCTCCGTCAGCACTTCTGCCAGGCTTGACAGCCGGGGCTTCCTAATAGGGCAGGCTGGACCCGGTGGACACCCGGTCACTTCCCCTCTAGTGGTCCGCAGGGACGTGCCACTGCCCAGGGGTGGGGGAGGTGCCAGGAAAGCCGGGCTTGTCCTCAACAAAGGACTGGGAGTCAGCCAGCGCCTCGGAGGGGCAGCCCCGGGTGGTCTCCTTGGTCCTCCCGCCTCTCTGGGCATCCCTGACGGGTGGGCAGACACCTGGCAGTGGGGAGCTCACTACCTCCCTCCAGGGGCCTACTCTGTGACCACCTGGGGTCCAGATTTAGGAGAGCAGAAGCCTCTCCTGTTTATATAACCACCCGCAGGCTGCAGTTCTGCCCCGGACCCAAACACAACAGCATCCTGCAGACAGGCCGCCTCAAAGAACAAAGGGCACGGCCGGCTCCTTCCCCACCCACCGCCCCCACCCTGACCACTCTTGTCCTCTCCAAGGCTTAAGGCCTAGATACTAACGACTCCAAGCCAGACAATCCAGGTTTGAATTCCAGCTCTGCCACGTCCAGGCCCATCATCCTGGGCCTGCAACTCAACCCCTCTGTGCCTCAGTTTCCTGATCTGTAAAACAGCGTAATAACGGAATTGATATGAATAAACGGTTTAGAACGGCGCCTGGCACACAGTGGGGACCATTCAGAGGAGAAGGGCGTCAGTAAAACCGCCTTCAAGCTCAACGCCAGCCATCTCCTTCGGCTTTCTCTATCCAGCACCTCCACCAGCTGCTGACCCTCCAGTGCGCCCCAGACAGCACAGCTCTGGGCTCCAGGAGGCTCTGCCACTTCCTTGCACTGTGACACGGGGCAAGAAACTCCATCTCTCAAGCCCGGGCTTCCTCCTCCGAAGAAAGGAGATCCTCTGACCTACCTCAAAGGATGACTTTAAGGATGGAACGGTAACGCACCTATGGAAGGCACCTCGCTACTATTATGAACTATTAACAACAACAACAACAACATCCTTCTCCTTTTGGACACAATCCTTGTTCGGCGAGCCTGAGTTACTTTTTTTCAGCCAGGGCCAACCACTGGCACACGGACCCGACCGTCAGGTAATGCCGAGGGTCACTTTCTCACTCGCGGTTCAAACGAAGCTTCCCCATCCTGTGCCTGTGAAGTTGGTATTTTTTGAACCCGCGTACAGGACTTTACATTTATGCCTATTAAATTCCATCCCGTTGTTTTCCACCTGGAACGGGAGCGGGGAGGATTCGCTCATCAGCTCGGAGGCACCGTCCCCAGAAGCACTGCAATCCCCAAGAAGTGACAGGGTCACTAGGAACTAGGAAGGGGACAGCCACAGCTGTGAGGGCCCGGGGCCAGCTCTGCCCTCCATCTGCCCAACGCCAGAACACGAGAGACAGCTCTTACTACCCGAGGCCTATGAGGAAGGAGGGAAAGCACCATGCTTTCAAAACTGAAGCCACATGTGCAAACCGTGGTCATAAGCACAGCCCCTTCTCGAGGCCTCCACTGCATTCCTCCCCAGAAATGTGTTTCATTTCTTCAACATAAACACAAATCAGATTTATTACATTCCGCTGATAGTTCCAGGATCGGGACTGAGAAAGCTGTGCTTCCTGGGAACAAAAGGCACTCGAGCCTAAGTGTGCAAGGAAAAGGACTGAAAACTGCCTCCCGACTCCGGGTTCGGCGACTGCGGGCCACTGGCAGAAGCCTTCATGCAGGAGGACCTTTCTGCAATCTGCCCTGTAGTGGCTGCAGGACAGAGAGGCAGGCTGAAGGATGGGGTTCAAGATCACATGCCCGGCCAGACTTCAAACTGGCCTGCCACAGTCTGCAGAGCTTCACACCATTTAAAGTCTCAGATCTCCCCTGAAGCCAGAGCTATCAACTTCATGAACCCTTTCTGTGACCCGGAGTGGCCTAAAGAGGAGGGAGGCTCATCTGGGCCTGTCATCGGGGGACAAGAACACGGGCACCATCGTAGAAAACAAGGATTCCGTCCCCTGGAAGGTGGTGGAGAAGGAGCTGGGGGGCTGGGTTCTCACTCGGACTTTCAGTTCCTGTGACTTCTCCCAGGCTGGATGAAGCAGAGGGATTCCTGGGGTATGCAGGCAGGAAAAGGAAGCAGTTGGGGGAAGGGCAGGACGCGAGTCTCACAGAAGGGAGGCCTGGGAGCAAGAGCCAACGTGACATCATGGTGCAAGTACGAGCACTAAAGCCGGAGAGACTCAGATTCCAGCCTCACCGCTTCCTGTGTGGCTTTGCACAGATGACTTAACCTTTCTGAGCTTCAGCTACCACATCTGCAGAAAGGAGGGAATGAACGGGACCATCCCTAAGGTTCTCCTAGCAATGACCCTCCAGGTTCTAGCCAGGAATTTCTGCACCTCTGGTGAGCCGTATTTAAACCTTTCACCAGCCATCCAGAAGAACTATAATACAGTAAGGCGCCTAGTTCCCTTTCACCTACTGAGGCTTTGCAGTAGGCAAGGCAAGCAAGTCTAGATTAAACAGATACTGCCTGACATGGCCCCCTATGAGGATCCACCCAAATCCCTCCTAAAACCCTCAGAGGCCCCGGCTCCTCACCTCCCACCCTACTCCCCTCCTGCTCTGGGGGAACTAACAAGAAGGAACTGGATTCAATTCCTGCCCAAGCTCAGTGGGCACCCCAGCTGCCATCCACCTGGAGGAAAAAAGCCAGCACTGGCCAGAGCCTCCCAAGCCCTGAGAGCCAACGGGCACCTGGCAGACGTCCCACCTCTGCAGACTGGCCTGCTTCAGCGGCTTCTCAAAGTCAACAAAGGAAGGTTTTCAAATCCTAAAAGGCTTCTCAAGCCCCTTCTAATCTGTCTGCCATTTTGTTTCGTCTGCTCAGCTGAAGTCAAGGGGAACTTGACATTTGGAATACTAACTGCAAATAATCCCACACCAAGGACAGGGCTGGCATGTTGCAGTGTCAGCATGTGGCTCACAAGGATGGTGGGGACACGCCAAGACACTCCAGCTATCTGCAGAGGGTCCCAGAAGGTACATGTCGGGTCAGGCCCCACGGCCACCTGCACGGGGACCACGTAGAACTGTTAGCTACCCCAGGGGCAGGACTGGATCGCATTCACTGCCTTCTCAACACCGCACCCACGCACGGTGGGGGAGAGCTGCTCTGTTGGATGCTGGGCTGGCAGAACCTGTATCAGATAAATGAATGCCTACAAACAGTGGAAGTGAAAAGGACAATAAGCCAGTACTCTTGCAAACTCCAGATGGGAGGCCCTGTTCTGAAGTAGCCACACCATGCTGGGCTGCCTCAGACCAAGGGCTCTCTGCTCTGTATACTTTCACTCGGCAACAGATCCCACAGTTGGGTCTTCACAGCGGGATGCACCAGCAGCCCCGCCGTCCCCGGGCTACAGGCCTCAACCAGCAGGATACGCAGGTAGGACCACACGCTTGGCCCTGTCACGCATGCTTGGGCTCAGAGCACAAGACAGGCCAGGGCCCAGGGTCTGGGGAGCAAGCTGCCTTAACCCCTCCTATGCAATTACCCACTCTGGCCTGCCCTTTTAGCAGGAAGAGGTGCCGGAAGTGCCAAGAGGCCTGGAGAGACAGAGACTTCAAGGGCAGGCTTTGTGTGGCCCAGGCTGACCTCCAATCTCCAACCTCTGAAGCAAGAGCTTGGCTGACACACAGCATTTTTCCCCCCTCAAACTTTTCAAAGACAGCACGCCCTTTGGGTATAAAAATAAAATCCCAGGACTTCAACTGAATAATGAAATAAAGATATAAAGACTTATAACCACCCATACCATCATGTATGTATACAAATAAAGCTCAACAGCAAATAGACCCAAAATGCATACTTGAAACCTCTTGTCCCCCAATTCATTAAGTCAACTCCTACAACTCAACGCCTCCTCCAGGAAGCCACCTCTGACGCCCGGTGTGGTCCAGGTGCCCCTCTTCCACGTTCCCACAGCCCCTGTGGCCCCTACTAAGACAGTACAGGGTCGCCAGAACCTACAACAAAACCCAGCCAAATTCAATGTTTACTTTCCATTTCCCCAACTAGACTATGAAATCCTTGAGGGATAATACAGTTGACCTTGAACGACACGGGTTTGAACCGCACAGGCCCACTTACACACAGATTTCTTGCAGTGCAGTACTGTAAATGTATTTTCCCTTCCTTATGATTTTCTTAGTAACGTTTCCTCTTCCCGAGTTCACTTTATTATAAGAATACACTACATAATACAGAAAACATGCAAAACATGCGTTCATCCACTGTTTATGCGATCGGTAAGGCTTCCAGTCAACAGGAAGCTATTATTAATAGTTAAGTTTTGGGGGAGTCAAAAGTGACACGTGGAGTTCTACTGAGTGGGGGTTGGCCCTTAACCCCTGCGTTTGTCCAAGGCTCGACTTCGCTTTCCAAGTACCTGGAAAAAGATCTGGCGTGTATCTCAAACGGAAAGACCATCTGTTGAATGTAATAAAGAAGTAGATGAGGACAACAGAGCCTCTTGCCTCTTGAGGCTCCCCTCCACCCCAGGAAGGAGTCTGCAGAGCCCTGAAAATCTCAGCCCTAATAAGACAACTCCCACCTATCTAAGGTGACTGCATGGTCCCTTTGGGTCCCTCTGCCTTTAGAAAAATATACGAACCCGACGGGCACGAGCCTGAGTTTCCATACAGATCAAGGCAGCAAAGGGAGTTCTCTCTTCCCGGCTGAGGCTAAACAGGGACCCAACCACAAACATCCAGTAATGCTGAACATGACGTGAACAATATAAAAATAGCTGCTCTATCTCTTGCCCCCACCCTACTCCTCAGCAACACAAAGGGCAGAACAAAGTGACACCCCTAACAAGCCTTAGCTTGTTCCAGCACGGGCAGCCCCAGCCTCCTACATCTGGACCAGCTGCCGTGAGCCAACAGGGGATTCCAAATTACATTTTAATGACCATAATTTTTCACAGGTACCTGAAACCAGACCATGACAACAGGGCAAGAAATCCCCAAGTATGATGCATGAGGTCCATGTTACTAGCTAGTCTTCTGCATACACACCTTTCTCCCCATGGCCTTCATTTCATGGGGCACTTTACAGTTTGCAGAATGCTCTGAGGCCTTCTCTCTCCGACAGGCTCCAGATTAAGACAAGAGGGTTTAATAGCAGCTTCTAAAGCATGGTGGCCTCTACAGAGACCTTGTTTTTTTGTTTTTTTGTTTTTTAAAAAGGGAAGTTGGGGATTGGGGGTACAATTCCTCTCCCACAGGGTGACTAGGAATATTAAAGATCAAAGGGAAAGCATAGTGAAGATTTTTTTAAAGAGAAAGCACCTTTAGAATAACTCATGCTGGATGGATGGCAGGTGCTTAACAGACACACATGCTCAGATAAATGAATGCAAACTCTAGACGGGAGTGTAGATGTGTCTATACAGATAGCCGTTAGGAGAGTGAGCTGTGGAATTAATCTGCTTACACCTGAATCCAAGCTTTGCAACATTTTAGCTGTGGGATCTTGGGAAAGTTAATTAACCTTTCTGGGCCTCCATTTCATCAACTGGAAAATAAGAATGAGAGTAAAAATTATTTCCCAGGGTGACTGTGAGTCCAGGAAAATAAATGCAAGTATAGTACTAGCAGGGTACCCAGCCCTAGCACATGATAAGCACTCAAAAAAACAAAACAAAACAAAAAACCTTTCCTCTTTTTTTCGGCTGGGGGAGAAAAGAATTAAAGTGCCTTAAAAGGAGGGAAAGGCAAAATGTACAGTTCGGCATTTAGCTCCCAATCAGGCAGACATTGCAACCAAATTCTGGAAGGAAGGGTGCTGTAGAGAGCCAGGACCCATGGCTCACCTGCTCTAGTTCTATCTGAACACTCAGATCTTTCTTCCCCCACCTGGATAGAGGATAAACACCTTCAAGGAACGGACTGTGTGTCCTGCTGCTTTTTGGTTAGCCCTCGGGTCCCTGTCATGTGACTGGCATAAAACTTCTGCTCAGTCAATATTTACAAAATTAACTGAATAAATTAATTTATCTCTCCTGCCTCTGTGCATTCCAGATATCAGAAAGAAGCAGGCTGCACAAGGAAAGCCCTCTAAAGGGGTTTGTCTCTTTTCAGCTGCAGTACTATTTGCAAAGGGAGTTGGCGTCCCCATGCATGCAGAGCGCCAGCCCACCGACCCGGCTGTCTGCTGCTGCAGAAAGCAGATGCACTTCTCGTGGAGGCCCTGTGCACCCTGTTCTTAGGGAGGGGGAGTAGCAGCAAGCCCACCCACGTGCCCAAATTGTGGTCCCCATGCCCGCTGAGGGGCAGCAAGGAGGGGGGGATCCGAGGGGCAAGTGGCTCCCGGTGAAACCCCGAAAGAAAGCCCAGAGGCAGGGAGGAGCAAGTGCACGTTTTATTTTTAGCCACAAATGATGGAAAGTTACTCCCAGAATGGTGCAAATTCTGCCTCATCACCCTCTGTCCCTTTCCAGGAGGCCCAGGAGAGAGATGAACTTTGGCAGCTCTCTCAGAGGGGACGAGGAAGGACACAGAAAAAGGTGAAACCGGGTGGGCGAGGAAAGGGGGTCTCGGCGAACCACCAGTCCCCCCAGCACCGATGGCCGGAAGCAGTGGAGCCCCCTCCTGTAAGTCGCTACACCTCCACTGGCTAGCAGGAGGTAGGGTCCCCACCAGAGCCAGTCCAAGAACCGGGGCTGTCGCTGCTGGGAGGCACCGGGATGTGGAATCAGAAAGACCTGAGTTCCGATGCCGCCTGGGCTGCGTTCTGAAGCAAGCGGCCAAGTTCACAGAGCCTCCATTTCTCCTCCACAAATGATGCCTCCCCAGCAGAGCCGCTACATGGAGCTAAGGAAACAATGCTTGCACTGGGTGCCTAATTCACTGGCTTTTACACTGGGGCCCAATTCAAGGTCTTCAAAGGCTCTGCTGTGTGATCTCGGCCAAGTCCTTTCCGTTCTCTGGGCTCCGTGTCTTTTCACCCACTAAGGGAACAGGCTGGCTGGGACAAGCTTCCAAACACACAAGCTCCGGGAGGCTGCATACCCTGGCCTAAGGAGCTGTGGGCAGAAGTCACCCTGTTTTTCAAGTGTTTGGGGCTCCACTCTGAAACCATATCCTGACCCTGAAGTGGGCCCGTGCCTCTAGAAACATTAGGAAATCACAGTGAATTGGGATCCCCAATGTTTGTTCCCTCCACCCTCACCCACACTGCATCCATGGGCCAAACCGGATAGACCCTGACCTGCCATCTATCCACTCCACCAGGGTTTACTACCCCCTTTACTGTGCTGTGCAAACAGGACAGACTAGTCCCTGCCTTCCCCAAGCTTAATTGCTAAATGCTGGAAAAGGTAAGTTAATTCTTTTATTATGCTTGTGGTCAGCACTACAAAAGAGAAGTACTGAGAGCCTTGGGGATCTATGACAGGAGGCGGAGATCAGGAGGTACCCTTGGGGCTGAGATCTGAAGGATGGGCAGGTGCTGAACTGGAGACCAGAGGGCAAGGGAAGGGAGGGACGCGCCTTCTAGGCAGGGAACGGCCCTTGTGAGAAACCAAGAGAAGGCCAGGGTGGCTTAAGGGTGGGAAAAGGAGACCAAACTGCCCAAGCTGGGGGCTAGCCAGGCAGGTTTTCCCATATGGATTGCCCCCACACTCTATGAGAGACCTCCTCCATCCCCCCAACTACCAACCCCAGAGGGGGTCCTTCTGGAACCTCTGGCTTTGGGTAAAGTTTCCTGCACAGACTGAGCCAGGAAGAGAGAGATAACCCGGGCACAGCAGCGGCAAGCAGTCTCGGGGCCCAGAATCCAGGCATGGCCTCCTGCCTGCAACTGGCCCACCCATCAAGAAGGACCCTCTTCAAACACACTCTTAGTTTTTCTATGATGTTGATCCATCCCTGCCTCCCACTCCCACACTTGTTTGGCTTGTCTTATTTTTATTTATTTATTTTTAAACTGGGGCCTGCTTACGGTCAAGTTAATGCATTTTTAAAAAAGAAAGCCTCGAATGTGCTCCGGCCCTCCCTCAGAGGAGATGGTGGATCGATAGCCCTCTCTCAGCGTTTGGCCTCCACCGCAGGCGGCCAGCCGGGTGGGGCGCCAGGCCTACCCCTCCCTGCCCTCATGGTCTCCCACACCCTGCCCTGTACCACCTACAGAGCTGAACCCCGCGACGCAGAAGAACAGACTCAGGGAAGGGAGAGGCCACTGGACAGTCAAAAGACTTAGGTTCTAATGTCAGCACAGCCTTGAAACCCCGTACAAGTCACTTCACCTTCCTGTACCTCAGTCTGCTTAACTAAAATGTGGGAATCTGTCTAAAAACCGAGTGAAGTGATGGGAAAAGGGATCTGGACTGCTGCTGACCGGAACCTCCCAAGGACACCGATCCTGACCCCCAACCAGGCAGACTGTGCTCTGCATGGAGGTGCAGAGCCACCCTGCTGTCACAGATCCTCCTTGCGCACCCCCCCCAGCCCAGTGAGCTGCCACGCTTTGCGCTCCCTCAAGTGAAAACCCTCCCTATGCCGACAGATGGGAAGTCCTAAAATACAGCGTATGGATCATGTTTCGTGACTAGCAAAACACGCCAGCCGGGACACTTTGAGAACCCGGCCGGTTTTCAGGAACAGGATTTTACACATTTCCCGGGATTGGCGGATCTGTGCTCGCCTCCACCCACCTGCAAAGCTCTGGAGCCCAGATCTTGCACCCGGGAGATACTCAGGACAGGTGGGGGCCTGGAGGGGAGGGGAAGCCCCACAACCAACAGGTTGGCAGTGCCCTAACCCCCTGTGGCTTTTGTTACTACCATTTATTGAGCACCTACTACATTCCTTGTGGCAAATCGGGTGTTTGGCATGCTCTCTGAAGCCACACTGACCTGTGCCGCAGTCCCGGCTCTGACTCTCACTCTCTGGCCCTGGGCTCGTTATGTCCCCATTCTGAGTCCCAGTTTTCTCATCTGAGAAATGGGGCTACGAGTACCTGCCCCTCGCTGGGTCACAGGGAAGGGTGGGTGCACAGCCTAATGTGACCTGCTACTAACAACCACAGTCACTATCCCAAAAGCATAACTGTCACATCACTGTCTGTCACTGCCCCCACCCTATGGAAGACAAAATGGGCACCAGAAGGCCAAGCCAGCCACAGGGCACACCCAGGGACAGAGGGACATGCCTCTCCCTGAACAACCACAGGGAAGGGCTTCAAAGGGTCTTCAAACCCCTGGACTTGTTACACACAGTGATTTGTACATGTACTGTTTGGAGAGGACACCCAGCTCATCAGTCTCGTGGGGATCTGTGGGCCCATGAATGTGAAAGCTCTGCTCCATACTGGACATGCACGGGCTTCCCCCTGGCATAGTAGTCCTGGCCTCTAGGACTTGGGAGCAAGGATGACAGACACCCCATTCTCCTCGCCCCAAGGGAAAGAAATTGGTTCTGGGTAACATGGGTTACAAAGAGCTCCTGACTGGGAGAAGGACTGCCACAGGCAGTGAGTGTGTGGGCAAGCCTCCTGGAAGGGAAACCACATGCGACACAGGTTCTAGAATCTAAGAAGAGGACATGCAACTTGGCAAACTGAGGCAGGCGGTCTGCACTCCCAAAGAAGAGAAGACCAGAGGGGAAGAAGGGAGATGGTGGCAAGGAGCCAGGCAGACAGTGGGGCCTGAAAAGGCACACGGTGGGGAGGGTACTGGCCGGGAGGCACCTGTGGTTGGATGGCCGGGCTCAAGCAGCCAAGTGGACTACAGGTATCACCCCACTGCACCAGACTCCTACGAGCAGGGGCGTGTTCAGACAGTAAGTCCCACCAGCAAGATACAAATCAGGGTATTAACAATATTAATCTCTGGACAGTGGACGTGCCAGAATTTTATCTAACTTCCTTCACAATGAACATACATCCACAATACTGTTTGGAAGTAAGACTGGAAACTAATGACTCACAAAGCTACCTGTGTGAAGCCCATCACCAGTCTCGGCATCATGAATATCTGCAGAAGTGGACTCTTGAGGGCCCCCGCTCTGGGAATGGGGGATCCAAGCCACTCCCAGGAGAGCTGTCACTCTGGAGGTAGACTGGGGAGACTAAAGTGTGTCCTAGATACTTCCTTGAATCCCCTGTGGTTTGGTCATTTAGGAACATAACAATTGTCCCCTGTAGTGACTGGGAGAAAGGGCGGTGAATCTTCTGGATTCAACATGTTCTGTATCTTCAGAGTGGTGAAGGCCTTATAAGAGGTGAAAGAATCGGGGGAAATGCCTAATTAATTTCCTTCTCTTTTTTTGGGGGGGGGGGGGGGGGAAAGGGGGGGAAAGGGCACAAAGTGCCCCCACCGCCTAAGCCCTGGCCGCCTGCAGACAGCGCTCTGGACGCTAGGGTCGCGTGGTTGTTGTCAATTTCATTTGGCGAGTGTGGTTTTTAGTGGCAGCGTTTTGAGGATACATATAATCCTGACTTCCTATTTACATTACGCTGGTTTTCACCAACACAATAGCTACAAATGCTTTCTGCTCCACTCTTGTCGTCTGTGTGGAGATCCTTCTCAGACCCAGGGGGACTGGTAAAGTCCTGGGAGGAATTCTCATGCGTGGCAAGCAGACTAATCACGGTTCTCTCACTGCTCCTACAGGAACCTTCCGGGAGGGAAGGAAAGGGGCTGGCCTGAAGCATAAGCCACTAACCCACACTGGCTTCATGTTTATCCACAACAAAACACGGGAGCCCCTATTAAGAACCATCCCTCCTTGTCCTTCCAAGAAAACAGTTCCTAGCTCCCACGGCTGCCTGGAACAGACCCCAAGAAGCACACTTCAGAAGCCTTCTAAGTCCTGCCCTCGCTTGGAAGGAGGACACTGAGCACTCAAAAAACCTCCAGATCAAGGGGCTCCCAACCTCCTTCCCTATCACCTTCTTCCAGAGGGCAGGGAAAGGAAATCCTGGCTGGATCCAGGTGGCCTCAAAATTAACAGGGCAGGAAAGAAAAAGCCTGTCTGCATTTCTCAGGTCATCCCTCAAGTACTTGCATATAAAAGCCTGGTCTCCACAGAAGCTTCTCACTGTAAAGGCCACGCAGTCTCTCCCCTCTGCGCAGGGCGAAGCCCAGAACCTGGCACGCACAGGGTTCCTAACATAAATGCCCTGGACTGATTGAAATTACAGAACCGATTAGGGTCTTTAAGGCCCCTTCAAACCAGAGTTCGAACATGCTCTCTGGATTTGGGGCCAGCACGATCACCCTGTGTTGTAGGTTGAGTCGTGTCCTTCTAACGATCTGTTCAAGTCCTAACCCTTGTACCTGTAAACGCGACCTTACTTGGAAACAGATCTTTTGAAGACACAGTCAAGTGAAGATGAGGTCATACTGGAGTAGGGTAGGACCTAACCTATGACTAGTGTCCTTATAAGAGAAAGGTGGGCACACGGACACACAGGGAGGACGCCATGTGATGGCAGAGGCAGAGCCAAGGAACACCAAAGACAGCTGCTGGCAACGCCAGAAGCTGGGAGAAAGGCACAGGCAGAATACATACTCTTCTAGGGCCTTCAGGAGAACACCGTCCTGCCGACACCTCGATTTTGAACTTCAAACATCCAGAACGGTGAAATAATGAATTTCTGTTGTTTTAGAGCCAGCCCATTCATGGCAGTCTATTAGTGCAGCCCAGGAAACGAATCCATCCTGAACTCTTTCCAACCCTATGACCTGCAACTACACTCTCACCCACCCCCTTCCTCCCTGTCTGCACTGTTCCCAATGCAGTGTTAATCTGACCCGCCTTCACACATCCATGCAACCACCCTTGACCTCCCACCACCATCTGCTAAGGACAGGTCAGAGCCCCGTCACAGTGACACAAGGCCATCTTTACTGGGTGGTGGACTCTGTCCCTCGGCCTGCCAACTGAGCACAGCCAAGGAGAATCTGAGGCAATGCGCAAGGTATTGGGAAATGCAGAGATGTAGGGAAGCAAGTGGAAGGTGGCTGGAAGTCAAGAGACTTGGCAGAAAGAGGGAGAGAAAAGGAGAAAGTTCAAGAAGGATCCTGAACGTCAAGAGCAAAGACAAGAGGCAAAGAACGCAGACCTCATCTCCCCTGCCCTTGTGGCCAACCACATGCTTGTAACTCCCTCCTCCACCAACTTGACGCCTGCCTGGAACTTGACTTCAACAGCCTGCCAAGCAGGGTAACACTGGAGAGCCGACTACCCACAGAGCTGTTGCATTTTGAGCTTCCACAAGGAGAAAGCCAACCTGCTTCCTTCCAAGGGCTAGACTTTTATTTGCTGGGGATTTTCAATACCTGAAACTTGGTGTGGCCAAGTTCCAACTTCCTGTGACCCCACTGGGTCTGCCCATACCCCTCAACATAGGATGACCAAGATGCTGGCCAGGTAGACAAAGGAGGTTAAAGGTTCCACATGTTGCCTCGCCTTTGCCAACTTAAGGAACAGAGTCACCCGGGGCCCTGAGGAGTAGGGGCAGGTGGATCCCAGTCTCACTCCTCTATGACACTCACAACTCAGATGGTGGCACCAATGTGCCTCAAGCAGCAAGGCCAGGGGACTGACAACAGTGGCTGGGAAAGTCGAGTAGCTGCTAGATCTCACTTCCACTTCTATGAAACCACCAGAAACAAAGGAATCCTCCAGCAGGGACAGCGGCAGCAATGATGGTGATACACATCTAGTTGGTTACAGATCACAACAGGACCTTGTACCATAATCTTCCTAAGCTCTGGCATTCACACTCAAAGCAAATCCACAAAACGAAGCTGGCCTCAAGGGACAAGTACAAGCACTGGACAGGCAGCCTGATGTCTTGTGGAGAATCTGGACTGGGCTAGAAACCCAGCTCCACTGCCTTCAAGCAGTATGCCATGCATCCAGCCGACAGGCACCTTTATTGAGCACCTGCTATGTGCTCTCAGTGGCCTCACTTGCAAAAATGGGGTGACAATACCTGCGTTAATGAAGCTCTTCTGAGGATGGAACATGGTGACAAATATAAAATGCCCAGCACAATGTTGGGCATATTAAAAAGAGCCAGCCTGGCGGCTTGGTGTTTTTTAACCTCTCTCCCCTCTACCCATTTCCACTTCGGGTTCAAACACCTTGGCAAGTGTCCTGAAGTGCATATACAAACTGCCTTGAGACCCAAGGTGTCCCACAGTACCATCCCCTAGAATGTCAGCTCCACAAGGACAGGCAGGTTAGCGTCTGTATTGCTCCCTGATGAACTCCCAGCACCTACAACCGGGCTGGACCCACAATAAGCATTCAAACGTTAGATGAAAAAAGTGACTGCTGGGTGCCAGGTATCTAAAGTACCCACCGCTGGATGCAGAGGCATCAAAACTGTCATGACACGGGGCGCCTGGGTGGCTTAGTTGGTTAAGCATCTGCCTTCGGCTCAGGTCATGATCCCAGGGTCCTGAGATCAAGCCCCACAGCAGGCTCCCCACTGAGCAAGGAGCCTGCTTCTCCCTCTCCCTCTGCCTGCTGTTCCCCCTGCTTGTGTTCTCTCTCTCTCTGTCAAATAAATAAATAAAATCTAAAAAAAAACAAAAAACAAAAAAAACTGTCATGACACGCTGAACGAAAGGACAGAAATCTGAGGTTATAAACATTCCCCGCCCCCAACCGGGGAATGAAAGGGGCCACAGGATCCCCTTAAATGAAGCCAAATTAAAAGAGGAAACCAGCACAAAGCCGTCTCTGGTTTCAGCCTCGGAGAGGCACACTGGCTCCTCTTGGACCAAACAGGTAAAGGATTAGTGACACCTTAGCCATCTTCATAAACTGAGGGCTTGAGGGGGTGGGAGTGTCATCACACGGGATAGGGAGCCAACGAGGAAACAGGTGTGGGAAGGCCAGAAAAACATCAAACTCATCGTTTTGCAGATCTCTTTCAAGAGATGGCTCCCAAATGTCACTTTTTTTAACCTCTCTCCCCTCTACCCATTTCCACTTCGGGTTCAAACACCCTGGCAAATGTCCTGAAATGCATAACACAAACTGCCATCTGGACCCCCCCTGGTCCATCACCTACCCCAGGTCCCATCAGCCATGGCTGCTGTCATTCCAACTCGCCCGCCCCAAACCTAACTCAGGATACTGAACTGGAAATGCCTTTACCATACCACCCAAGGGCTGTGTCTCACCTGCCACTGCCCACCTGGGACTATTAAGACCCACTAAGATCTAGGACTTGGGGGGGCATTTGTGTGGAAAGGCAGGAGAGCAGAGGGACATTTGGAAGACTTGGGGATCTGAAGGCCAAACCACTGCCTCAGATGGGTGACAAGAGGGCAGACTGCTTCCCCTCGGAGCTCCAGTCCCGCCAAGCCATAAAAACTGGCACAAGATAGTAACAGTCCCTCCCAATAGAAAGAACAAGGGAATGGCTCCTAAGAAAGCACAAGGGAATGCTCCTAAATGGTCCTCTTCCAAAGTGAGACACAAAGGCTGTTACGAGGTACTCTGGTCTTCTCTTTCTCACCACGGAAGAGTGGACCAAAGTACATGCTAGAAAACTGGCCCACATGCAAGGCAGCCCTTGCAAAGCAGAAGAGGTCCCATTTTTCTCAAGCGATGAACCGGTCCAAGAAAGGCTGCTGAGCAATTTATAAGGGCCACAGCCAGAGAGATTTATAGGCATATGGCCTTCGGATGGCTTTCTAAGACCGCGTACACCCTCCTTTGGCTGAGGACCTCAGCAGCAAGTAATTTTCTAATTGATTCATTAGCACTCCAATCAACTACTACTTTAGACACAAAGGGCCCTGCTCTGGGTCTGAATGCCTGAGCCAGGGATGCTGGCTGAATGGACCGCTCCCGGGTTAGCTGGGCCCAGAGACTGTGAAGAGAAGCCCCAGGGCGAAGCCCTCCAGAAACCACACCTACCCGGGGGGAAAAAGACCCAGTCTGGAGATGGAGCCTACAGAGCTTCTTCACTGATAGTTTTTGTAATGAGAGTTTTCTGACTAGAACGTGATTATGCAGAAATGCTAACTGGACAAGACAGAAAAGAGCCTGAGAGGAAATACAGCCCTCCGCCCACCCACCCCCCAAAAGAAGTTAGCACAATGTTCGTCCAGGTGATGGAATGATGGGGTGACTTTTTCTTCCTTCTACTTTTCAAAAACGAGCATGTATAGGGCCTATAAGTCCTTCGATTTTCTCAGGTGTAAAAGCCACAGCAATTACACCCAATGCCCAGTTACTGTAAGGATGAAATTAGATTATGTGTGAATAAGCAGCGTCCAAGAGCTGGAGGCACTGGACAGTGTGCCAGGATTACCACTAGCTCAGCGACTAGGGGGCCAAGCTGCTTCTCGGGACAAGAATCAAAGTTACGCTCAGGGAGGTTATAAATTACTCCTGTCACTTGTGAATTGTTGAAGCCACAAATGCTAAAAATTCACAGATCTCCAGGGTAAAGCTGTGATAATTTAAATATAAATTAAGCTTTAAAAACAATCCTCCTTCATTGTTCCATATTCCTTTGGCATGTAGGATACTCACGTAGGACAAGGTTCCTCAACAGATGAACCTAACAGGAAGGAACCTCCAGCAGATGCTAGAAGGGAATGGTCAGACAAACTTCAGTGGGCCCTCAGGAGATTCAGGACCTGCTTGCTGCCCGTACACCCAGCTGTCGAGAAGGCCTCAAATGTCACAGGCATTTTACAAAGACTTCTGACTCACCCGAGCCTGGATAAGCATTCTCGGCCCACTCAAGCAGCCAGCCATCCACCCAACCTACCCTCCCACCTACCCATCCGCTCATCGAAACATCTCGAAGTTTATTCTCCATAACGGACTCCCAAGAAACAGTGAGAACTCTCAGCAAACTAACAGGTTTCCTTATTATGAAAGATAAAACATACCAAGCACCCTCCGTCTGCACAGCCTTGGGCTAGACAGGGATCAAGGTACACAGAAGGACCAAAAGCCTAGAGACACTAGTTTCCTCATCAAAACCCAAAACTTCAGAACTAGCACAGGACACCTTCAAAAGCTTGAAGGAAACTATTCAAGTCCTACTTCACCTAGCAAGAAGTAACTTGTTACCCCAGGAAGTGACATTCTCCAGAAAAGCCCAATGGGTCCCAGTTTCTTGGCTGGTTAGGTATGCAGGCTTCCTCAAGGGGCATTGTGAAAAGGAGTCAAACTTTTCCACAAAATATCCTGAGGGAACCTTTGTCAGAAACTGTCCCCACTGGGTCTGCCCACACCCCTCCCCTTCCAATGAGGCTCCATCTCATCTCCAAACCCCCACCTACCTTGCCCTCACCTCCCACTCTCCAGAGAAGAAAGTCAACCATTTCGTGTCTTACTATGGCAACATTAACACGACAAGGCAAACACAGAGCGTGAGTGGCTACCCTGAGTCTCCCCTCACTAGGCTCTGCAGCAGGAAGCAGCTGTATTTCACTCATCTTTTTGGTCATCCGAGGATCTACCATGACTGGCACTGTACTCACTACAATCATTACTGTTAACAGAAATACACAGACAATGCAAAATTTGAGGAACCGCTCCCCCCCCACACAATCTCAATCAACCGCTTTAAAATGTCAATATGGGGGTAAATTCTTTGCCATTTTTTTCCTACTCTAAAACAGAGGATGGATAATGATAGCAGAACCACCACAAGATCCAAGATCCTCCATAACAAGCACAAAACCTACCTGATCCCACAGAACATGAGCAGACTCTGGAGGGGCATCCCCTGAATGGCAAACCCAAGAACTACAGGAGAAACTGGAGGCAGTGGGTCAGAAGGAAGAGCTGGCCCTGATGGTCACTGTCCTCAGACAGTCATCCCATCTCCTGTGTGGCCCTCAGTTTCCTCATCTGTAAGGAAACCACTAAGGCTCTCCACACACCCCTGCCATGGGGACAGCAGGTCTCTGAGGGCTTCGGCCAGCTCTGGAGCCAAGACAGTTGGTTTTATTTATTTTGCATCCAGCAAGGCTTCAGCTCTCTAATTAGAACATGGCACATCTATTCTTTCCATGGAAATCAGGCCCATCGTGAGAGAAAGAACTTTGGACCAAAATCTAATCTTTGAGGTTCCAGAAATCTTCACCTCAACCCACACGCCCCCACTCCACCCAGTGACTTACCCACTTACACACACACACACACACACACACACAGTCCAACCCCAGCAGCTTCAACCCTGAAGATCTTTTCCTTTAGCTGTTCTGAGATGCCTCACTTGTAAAGGCCCTGTGTACCTGCTATGGCCCCCCTAACCCCAGAGCCAAGATCTCTCCCTGCAGGAAAATAAGAGTTTAGAAGATCCAAGTGAACCACACACAGAATCAGAACCCAAT
Source organism: Callorhinus ursinus (assembly GCF_003265705.2). Taxonomy (NCBI): domain Eukaryota; kingdom Metazoa; phylum Chordata; class Mammalia; order Carnivora; family Otariidae; genus Callorhinus; species Callorhinus ursinus. The sequence continues at coordinate 58,268,072 of NW_027397071.1, read as the reverse complement.
TTGAACTGACCTTTCCAGATTCCATGGAAGTCAGACAGAAGTGGGCAGGGTCCCGAGGCTGCCTGACCCTTGTCTCCCCCACAGAGCAGCCCAAAGGCAAGGGCTTGAAAGGCATTAAATGCACTGAAATGGACAAAATCACACCCGAGCCAGATAAAAACTAGGCAAAACCCTAAAGCCACCTCCTACAGTTACTGAAAAGCCAGTCTGAAGCCCAAAAGTACAGAGAGACTTTGCCAAAATGCTGCTTCCATCTCCAGACCTGGAGCGAGCAATGGGAGAGAAAGATGGAGGATGATGAGGTCAATGCCAGTGTTTGTTTTGTTTTTAATGTTTTATTTATTTATTCATAAGAGTGAGAGAGAGAGAGAGGCAGAGGGAGAAGCAGGCTTCCTGCGGAGCAGGGAGCCCGATGCGGGACTCGATCCCAGGACCCTGGGATCACGACCTGAGCCAAAGGCAGACGCTTAACCATCTGAGCCACCCAGGCGCCCCAATGCCAGTGTTTACAGGTGGAAGACTGGTGCAGATGGGACTGACCACCCAAAGCGCACAGGGACAAGAAGCTGAGCTGGTCGCAGGCCCTCGGCTGCAGGTGGCACATTATGTGCCCTCCTAAGCATACTCCGACATCCCAACACGAGGTCACGCGGGCCAGCAATGGGTGAGCCTCTCATTCCACTGCCCCAAGCCGATCCTCTGAACCGGAAAGCTGAAGCCTGCGGCCGGTGCACCCTACTGTCTGTGGACTCTCCTGATCTTATGAGGATGCATGTCCCTTTACCTCCTGCACCATTCCCACCCATCAAGAACCACATTCCAGCCCAACCTTCTCACACACACGCCATACACACAGTAGATGGACAGCCCAACCAGGACCTGGTCCAGCAGGGGCAAGTCCTTGTCTGGGATCCAAAAGCCCCAGGAGTGGATATGACATGGCCTCTGGTCCTCAGCTTCTGCATCTATGAAATGGGAACAGTGAGCTTCCGCAGCTGCCCGCCGGACCTTTAACACACAGACCTCTCTGTACAGAGCTCACTCTCTCAATGGGGAGAGGGAGTAAGCCATATAAAATTCCCTCACAAATCCCAGGCACACTCAAACTCTCTAGAGGGAAGAAATTCAGAAAAGCAAGAAACCCAGGAAGCCAACCAATTGGAAATCCCTTCGAACCTGGGCCCAGGCTAACACAGAACTCCGCATAGGACACAGTGCTTAGAAAAGCACAGCCTCTACGCATGCCAATTATCAGGCCTGTGGATTTCTGGGCAATCACAGCCAAGGGGAAAAGAGGCGAAGCAGAGGAGACCCCTCCGAGAAAGGTATCCTCAGTACAAGGTCACTCTAAAAGGCTGGCCCCTCGCAGTCTGAGAGCCTCCCTGGACAGGAGAGTGGTGTGACCTGCCCCTTCTCTTCGGGGCCCGACACGTGCAACACCCAACCAACATCTGCTGAGTGAATGAATGAAACTAAGCATTCGGTCCCAATTCTCTCTCCTCCAGACACAGGAGACATGCAACTGATGCGCTGAACTGAACTGAACTGAATCTCTAGACCACACCCACCTGGAGGTAAATACAAGAGAGAGCCCAGTGTCAATACTGCAGTGGAGGGGTCTCCCCCCCACCTTAAAGAGGCCACCCCAAATTTAAGGATTCTTGTCCAACTAAAGAAGTTCCCTGAAAATCCTTCTACAAAGCCAGTCCCTCTCAGGGCACTAGAAAACAGGATTCGGTTTACACGGTGGTGTTTCAAGAAGGCAGCTATTGTATGCAGGAAAGCGAACCCGAGTGCACAGCCTTCCATCCACACCCCCCTCTTTGTGCGAGGGGACAAGCCCCACATTAGGGTTCCTGGAACCCAGCTCCCTCTCCTCCGCCCACCATGCCTGGCCAGACCCCCATTAACGCACTGCTAGTGCCATCAACACTGTTGTTTTGGAATGTACCAGTAATTCTAGCGGCAGGAACAGCAAGCTTTAAGCTCAGCAGAGAAACCAGCTGGAGAGGCAGCCTCATGAAATAATGAAATGCCAAACCAACCCCTACATCTTCTCCAGTCTCTCAGGTCACCTACCAGATTAGAAGGCCTGTTGCTACGGCAACCGTATCTTGCAAGTGCCGGCTGAACTTCCCCATAATATTTAACCCTTTAACTCGCTCGAGGAGGGTGGTGTGCCAGCAAGCCCCGACCCCGGCGAGTTGGCCGGCTCTGGCTGTGCTTTCACAAATTAAACCAGGCTGGGGGAAAAGAATGGGCAGGAGGAAGGGCGAAGGTCCCACTTAAGCAAACAGACAAAACAGCAGAAGCGACACGCGGCACAAAATCACCTTCCCTTACGCCACAGAACCTCTGCGACGGGTGGCCACGAAGCCAACTTTCTGCGCACCTGGCAACTCCTGCAAAGCGCGGGAGCCAGGGACGAGCCGGGAATAAACAAAGGCAAGATGGGACTGTGGCTGCCCCTCCCGGCCAGGCTCCGTGCCCCGGCGCTGCAGACTATTGCCGGGCCCTTCTGTGGTAAGCAGAAGGCGGACAGGAGCCAGGCGGAGGAGGACAGATGGCCAGGCAAAGCACTGGCACTTTCCAGTTGTCTGATAGGCGCCTGCTGCCAAACAAGCTCCCACCTCCCCGCAGCGCCCCCCAGCCCCCACCGCCCCCGAGACACAGGCGCGCGCGCGCACACGCACACACACGCACACACACACACACGCACACACACACACACACAGTTCCTGGAAACTGCGTGCCAGCTCCAAGGCACTGGGGCGCCAGGCTGAGCACCAGAGCTCAGGGCGCTGATCTGTCCCTCCCCTGGTCTCCCACCCGCCCGGCATCTGCAAGACATCAGAGATGCACAGGCAGGGGCATCCACTCCCTCAACCGCCAGGGCCTCTCCCTCTCTCATTTCAGGGGGAAAGTCTTCCACCCACCCCTAACCACTAAACCCTCTGTGCTCAACGACCAGAGTTCACGGGGTCCTTCAGGAATAAATCTTTAACGACTTTCCTCAGCCTCTCAGATTTGACAGGAGAAACTTAATAAAACCACACAGGGGCAGAAAAATGCCAGCCAGGCTTAAGCACTGGGGGTGAAGCCCCTTATCTCACACCACACCGTCCGTGGTGGGGCGACTTAGAGAAGAAAGGGGAGAGGGCCGGTCAGTGGGAGGCGAGGCTCCTGACCACTCACTGGCCCTACCAGCGGGGGGCCTGTGTGGTTTCCCCAGAGGACCCAGAGAGGTCTTGGGCAGGAAGCAAGGAGAGCAGGAGAGCGAAGACAAAGACGAAAGGAGCCGGAGGGAGGGGAGGAAAGGAAGCAGGCACCCAAAGGACAGGCTGGGCGGCAGCAGTGGGGGTCGGGGGGGGGTTGGCCATGTGTCCCCAGAGTGCCTAATACAGCGCCCCCAACCCATGCCCACAGCAGGCACAGGATAAACGAGGCCACTGTGCTGCACACACACCACAGCCCCACTCCTGACAGAAGGCTGTGGATTCACTTGGAAGGTCAGGTCGGGGGGCACCTGGGTGGCTTAGTCTGTTGAGCATCTGACTCTTCCTTTTCAGCTCAGGACATGACCTCAGGGTCTTGAGATCAAGCCTCACCTCGGGCTCCACACTCAGCACAGAGTCTACTAAGATTCTCTCTCCCTCTGCCCCACCCCTGCATGCTCACATGGGCTGGTCCTCTCTCTCAAATAAATAAACAGAATACTTTTTTATAAAAGAAAGGCAGGTGGGGGGCAGGATATGCAACAAGGGGGTGGTCAGTGCTCCAGTAGGGTTTTTTGGAGAACAGGAAGGGAGTGCCTTGCCAGTGTCCTGGCACTATTAGCAGAGAAAAAGGAGAAAATTCAACCCCGCCCACCCCTGTCACCTTCCAACCCTCAACCACAGTCCAGCCAGCCTGGCCACCTCCACCTCTCACCCATGCAGGGAGACACCTGGGAGGAAATCCAGCCCAGTGAACTAAAGTCCTGATGTTCTCTTTGCCAAGTAATTAACAAGACGTACCACAAACGCCACAGCACCCACAGAGGAGTGCTGATTTTTATTAGCATGTTCACCCATTACCCAGGCCTTCTGCACGCAGAGCGGTCGGTCAGTCAGGTTAAACAGGAGCTGAAGAGAGGCCGTGGGGTGGGGGTGGGGTGGGGGGTGGGGCTAAGGGCAGTCCCTGTCCCTGGGAAGAGGCAGGGCAGAGCTTCGGCTAGAGTTTTATCGTTGGGCTGCATGCACTGGCCACGGTGGTACCTGGGGGACACTTCCAGGAGCAACTGGGGAGGGGCCCTTCAAGGGAAGACCCTCCAAAGCCAAGGCAGTTAGGCAATCAGTGCTTACAGAATACGTCCCATACCATCCAGACATGGGGGTGTCCTCTATTAGGGTCTCCTTCCCTAACCTACTCAGGGAGTGGGCTGTGTTGAGGTGTCCAGGATGGGGCAGGAGCTCCAAGAACATGTGGGAGATAAAAAGGAATCGGCTTTTTCCCTTTTAGCCCACCACATGGGCAGGCTGCCCCCAAGCATATCCATTGTCTGGTCTCATTTATCCAAATCCTTCGGTTCACTCAACAGATCCTTACTGAGCACTTACTATGTGCCAGGCACCATGTGTACAAACGTGAAGACTAACACACCCGTCTGCCCTCAAGGAACACCTCTCATCTGGCAGCTATCCCCTATACTCTGCCGGCTCTCCACCCCTGCCTCGTGCTCAGCAGGCCCTCGGGATCTGATGGATACACTGGACTCTTGGACTCTCATCAGGTGTGCCCCTGGGGCTTGGTCAGCGAACCCAGTTCAGGGGGAGAGAGAGGAAAGCAAGGGCAGAAACTCAGGGTTTCCGCGCAAACCCTGGTACCTGTCGGCCAGGGCTAACCAACCGGAAGCCTCCTAGACAATTCCAAAACTGTTAAAACTAAAGACCCTTTCGTAGGGGCCCCAGCTCTGGCCTCACTCCAGGGTAAAGAGAGCACCAGGAAAAGAGACAAGCAGCCTGGCTTTCAGCCACAAAGGCTAACTTCACCTGCCGTGTGACAGGAGAATGGGGACAAGCTGACTTCTACCCTCTGGGCCGCAGTATCGCCCGCTGTAAACCAAAGAGGTTGTCCCATCTAATCTCTGAAGACATCCTAATAAGCAACATTAGGAGAACAGCACCACCCTGGCTGGACAGGGCTTTGGAACAAAGGACCCAGCGAAGAGGATTCCAGGCAGAGTGGGCATCCCGCTACTGCGTCCCCACCCACGCTCTCAACAACACAGGGAAATTCTACCCCCAGCTCTGAATAATAATAGAAGTAACATTTAGGTAAGGTTGGGGATTAAGCTAAACCTCACATAAGAGGCAGGGATGTTGGCATTTGGAAGCAGGAAACAGGCCTGGGAACGTATTTAATACCTACCACAGAGCAAAGCGGATCACGGCCAGCTCCTGACTCAAGAGCATCTTCGCCCCTGCCACACTTCTCCCTCTTGCCAGCTCCAGACACTTCGAGGGTGCCAGGCCAAAGAGTGGGGCTGGAGGTCAGTTTTGGAAGCCACATTTTCAGAAGAACATTGGCAAACCAGAAGCCAGGAGAGAAGCCTTCCAAAACAGAACAGGAGCTATTTTAAATGGAAACCCATTGGTGGAGGCGGAGGAGTCTTATGGGAAGAACAGAGAACATGAATGAGTTGCTATAAATAACCCCCCCCCCAAAATGCATAAGGAAGAGGGAGTCTTTCTACTTGGTGGTGGTAATACCGAGAACAGAAACAAATTCTAATCGTCTAAAACTGAAATGTGCCGCCCCACAGGTAGGAAGTTCCTCATTACTGAAGGTGAAGCAGATGTTGGAGAGAAAACTTGGGCCAGGGAGGCTCTCATGTTCAGAAGGGACTTTATCAATTGATAAAATGCTGATGGGAGGGAAATGCAAAGGGGAGCATTCAGGCCTTTCATATTTTAAAAGGCTTTCCTTTAAAAAAAAAAAAAAAAAAAGTGTAGAACTCCTAAGGGGATGTGAAATTGTTCTTCCTGCCCCTAACTAACCTGCAGAGGGCTTCTTATCAACAGAAAGTTTCCCTAGACATCCTTGGTCAAATTCTTCTGGGCTGCAGAGGTCACTGTTTTTCTGGCAAAAGCTGCAAGTGGTGACTGAGACACAGGATAAGTAAGAAACTTCCACTATGTAAACACACAAATGCTTAGGGTGCCTCTGTGGAGCACAGAATCAGACAGCAGAAATGAGGCAGGCCGCTATTCATCATTTAGGGAGGAAAGCCACCATGTCGGCATCGGGCACGGACAGATGGTAGGCCTCAGAGAGCAGTCAACACTCACCACCTACATGGGGAAAATGTTCAGATCACAAACTGGTGATCACCATGGAGGAGTCAGAGCGGGACCTCCGGCTGCCACCGGGTTCCAGTGAGAACCAAGTGTACATAATCGCTACTTCGTTCAGAGCTTTGTTCACCTGCTGAATGCTTAGGACGTAGAACAGTGCCCAGCACATAACACGTGCTCAAGAAATACTTGCAGAAAGAATGGGTATTGAAAACGAATAAGCAAACCAAGGATCTTCTCCTTTAGTTTTGGAGTCAATTACATAACTTCTTTCCTCCCGCTGATTCACCTCTCTCCTTGGGTTCGGGCTCAAAATATTACACGAAAATTATTTTTGCACTCCCCGAATCTATGGTGGGATAAAGGAGCTGTCTAGAAGCTTAGGGTGAGAAGCTACGGCATGGGAATACGAAACCCTCAATTTGAGCTCCACAAGGGTAGGGATGTTTGTCTGTTTTGTTTGCTACTTTAACCTCAATCGTGTGGCAGAATGCTGGTACATGGTATGCACTCAACAAACATCTAAAAAGCATCAGCAAACACATTCGCTGTATCGTCTTGGCAAGTCCCTTCTCTCTACAGGCCATCTTTTCTCAACTACAAAATGATAATGCCAAAGGGTTCACGGGTCCCCAGCCAGTTCTAATGTGTTCCAAAGTCTGGTGATCCGGGGGAGTTGGCCTACAAATGGCTTCGATCAGAAGCCTGCCTGGGTCCTCCCCAGGAGTTTCCACAAGGAAGCTAGGAGGCAGTGTGGTGCCATAGAAAGAAGACAGGCTTTAGAGCCCACACGTTTAAATCCCAGCTCAGCTCAGGATGCAGGACTTAAGGAATGTCACTGAACCTCCTAGAGCCTCAAGTTCCTCATCTGCAAAATGGGGGGCCACACCTAGCCACCTCTTCAGGTTGCAGCCTGGATTACAGGATAATGCACATAAAAGCCCCTAGTGCGAGGTTACTCCAGAGTGAGGTGACCCATGTCACTTCCAGCTCTACGCTTTACAATTACGTCTACCCTCAACAGGAGGATGCCAGTTTGGGAAAAAGTATAACCAAGACCAGTTCACAAAATAACATTATTTGAAGATTCACGATCTGCAACTTGGCCTGTCCTAACTACAAAGATATAAATGTTTATCTTATGCAGTTCATCTCGAGCTTTTTGCTCCCTTCTCAGAAGACTGAACAGAGGTTTAAAGAAGAGAAGGGAAAATATTTGGAAAACTGACCAACCCTAATTAAGAAGACAAGAGCCCTTCTGAAGCTGCAATTCAACCCACACTGATGGCTAGTGAGGAATCAGCAGAGAAATGCTGCCCCCAACAGAGCTAGCCCTCCAGGCCTCGGAGAGGAGGTAAGGAGCCCACGGGCCCTCCTCCCCACAGCCCGGCTGCCGGCTGCCAGCAAGACTAGCGAGGCTGTAATCAGCGGTATGTATCAACACAGCATCTATATGAGCAGCAGAAGTGACAGCCCAAATCAAGACAAGTGACCTTACTGGACACACCGGACACATTCAAGCCCTCCATACCACTACGATACCGCCGGACAATGTGCATTATCAAAGTCCTCATTTTTAACTCTCCCTGACTGGTGGGTGTTGTCAGCGCCCCCCCCCCAGGTTCACCTCCCCCTTCCTCACTAAAGGAGGGTGCAACCCGAAGTTCTTCCGGAAAGAGACTGGCAGGCATAATCAAAACAGCTCAGGAAAGAGGGGTGTAAGGCCTGGCAAAGCTTTCTTGGGTGGCTTGAGGTAAAATTTAGAATTTACATCTTTTCATTCCCAGTCTGGCATCTTATTTGCTTATCTTCAGCCAGGTATTCACCTCCTTGGTTAGGACAAGTAGAGGAGACTACAAATCAACACAAACACACAAATATCCTAACAAGGGAAAAATCCATTCCTTTCCTCCCGGGTCATTCATTTCCTCACTCTGGACCAGGAGCTCCCCAAGAGCCTGCTGGGTGGTCACCACCAACACTGCAACCCCCTGGACCATCCCCAACACACATAGGTGGCTCAATGAAGAACAAACTTCCTCGGGGCGCCTGGCTGGCTCAGTCAGCAGAGCGTGCAACGCTTCATCTCAGGGTTGTCAGGTCAAGCTGCATGTTGGGTGTAGAGATGACTTAAAAAACAACAACAACAAAACTTCCTGGTGCCCACTGAGTGGTGCTTGTCCACAGAGCAGACTCTCTACCGACAGTCCTCTCATCCCCAAAAATAGGTCTGGCAAAGAGTGGGGGCCACCAGGGCTTGCTCTGTGGATAAAGTGGCTTAGCTAATGAGTCGGGGAGGGGCACCGGGCTGAGGCCCTCCTCAGGGCCAGTCAGCAGCAGTCTGCTGGATGAGTGAGGACTCCACCAGGATGAAACCTCCACCCCAGCCCAGGCTCTCCCAGGCAGGCCCTACACAGGCCCAGGCTCCTGTGATGCCGAGAAGGAAGCTATCCCACCAGGAAGGAACGCCCAATGGTACATTTCCCACCCCCTTGGCTCCAGGCCTTGAAAGCTTCAGGAAATAGTAGGCCCCCAAATCTAACTTTTTTCATAGACCAGGTAGTTGGTTTTATTTATTTAAGTCCTAGTTTATCTTCTTAAGCTGTCCAAACATTTGCCAGAGTATCTCAGCCACATGCTAGGCTGCCCTGGGGGTTAGTTCTGCTTTTAGTGGTGATTTCCCCCCCCCCTTTCTCTCCCCCCCAAATAACAGCAGAGACTTGCGCTTCTAAGAGCTGTGTGCTTCCCGGGAGTTCTAATCTGACAGGGATGGGGGTGGTGGGCTAGAATGACCTGGTCTCTAAGTGCGTCTGCACAGCACACTGCTGTTTCACGCAGACCGCATGGGGAGTCTGGGAGAGGGGTGGGGCAGAAGCCTCCCAGCCTCCGCCATCAGGATGCGCCACTCTCTGGAGGGCATTCCGGTGAAGGGAGGTACCAGGCCTTAGGAAGCCCACTCTAGCGCAGCGCCCCTGACCGCCCAGAGACTGTTTGCTGAGTCACATCTCAGTTTCCACAGGAAAATGATAAAGACATTTGCTTGTCGCAGCCATGTGAGATTTTCAATCCAGAACTGCAAAGCTCTTAACAGCATACTGCCTCGTTTTGCCAATCTGGGAAATGGGGAGAAGTGTTTCCTTCTCCTCTGCTCAAAAAGGAAGGGCCAAGGGAGGACACACACACACACACACACACACACACACACACACACACACACACACA
>NW_027397071.1:58119547-58258505 GCF_003265705.2 Callorhinus ursinus | reverse complement strand
ACACACACACACACACACACACACACACACACACACACACACACACAGAGCCTTCAGCAATAATGTAAATGATGAGCATTTCTTCACCTGGAGCAAAAGTATTATTTAGCACAATTCAAAGAAATGAGAGACAATCTTGCTACCAAATCAGCCATCTGATACCACACTGACAGTTACAAAGAAGAGCAGTAACCTTTCTTTATACTTTCCCCTCACTAACCACCACCTTCTCGGGCCCTCAAAGAAGTAGCCTTGTAAAGAAACACGTTATATACAAGTGGGGAGCACAATACTGGTGGTCCCTGAAACTACCCTGTGCACCACCAATTTTTTTTTAGTGTCAAAATAAAATACCAAGAAAGCCATTCAGTGACAAAAGCAAGCAGGGTTTGATTTTTTTCTCTCTCTCACTGTAAAGGTGTATCACAGGAAAAATATACAGGGAAAGGACATAGGCAAAGGTATGCTGTTTTGTGGTAGAGAGCTTCCTTAATCAGACTTAAGCTCAGATTTACCATATCTTACAACTCTTCAGAACAGGGCAATTTGCATAGAGCAAGGCACTCCTGCTCTCTAGAGAAGTCTGGAGAGGCCACCTCACCAGTTACCAGAGGGGAAACATAGGGGACAGACCAGGTTCCTGGCAAGGTCAGGTCTCAGAAGGGCTCAGGTGTTGGTCCCTAACTCAAGTAAGAAATTCTTCCCTGGAGACTAGTCTCGTGCATGAGAAAACATTACAAAATCCAAAGAGAACACTCTAGAGCTGGGACTGGCAAACTAAGGTCCAGGAGCAAAATGCGACCCACCAGCTGTATTTGTTAATAAAGTTTCACCGGAACACAGACACACGCCTTCATTTCTATACTCTATATGGCTGCTTTTGTGCTCTGATGCAGAGCTGAGTGGCTGCCAACAGGGACCATACAACCCACAAAGCCTAAAATACTTACTACCTGGCCCTTCACAGAAAAAGCTTGCTGAACCCTATTCCAGAGTCCAACACAAAGGGTCTAAGATCATAGCCGGGTTTCAGCATGAGGACAGCTAGTCCAGCACTTCCACTTTAGAGATGGAGAAACTGAGGCATGGGGAGGAGGAGCGGACCTGCCAGGGTCAGGCCGCGAGGAAGGGTGAGAGGTGCCTCCTGCTTTCCAACCCAGCACTCCTTTTAAACACAAAGTAACGGGTGAGGCTTCTCACAATAAAACACCAGTGACAGGCGCGCCTGGGTGGCTCAGTTGGTTGAGCACCCAACTCTTGGTTTCAGCTCAGGTCCCGAACTTGCAGTCGTGAGAGCCAGTCCCCAGCGTCGGGCGCCTCTCAGGCTCCTTGTTGGGCTCGTTGGGCTCAGAGCTCAGCAGGGAGTCTGCTTGGGATTCTCACTCTCCCTCTCCCTCTGCCCCTCCCCCCGATCACATATTCTCTCTAATAAATAAATAAATCTTAAAAAAAAAACCACCGGCGACAGAAAAAAATATAAACAGAAAATTAAATTCTACAAACAAATATGAATGCTCAACCCAGGATTAACGTCAGCAATGTAAAAAACGGGAGAGGAAGGGGACCTGGGGTGGTCTAAGCAAATTCATATTCAAAAGGACACACTATTTTAAGCCCTTTAGAAATATCCAAAGCACATGTGCTAATTACAAATCCTGCCCTCTCCCTGCCCAGGCAGATGGCCCCTCCTCCTTGCCACAGCGATGGTGAACTTGGCAGTACTGAACCGAAACAGTCTTTTTTACCAGTTGTCTGCATTTCCAGCTTCTCTCGGTTCTCACACAACTCTGCCCTTGAGGAGGCCAAATGAGTAAGTTTGTGCTCATTTTAACACTCTAATAATTAAGACCTCTCCCAAAAGGAGTGCCCAACACTCTCCCTTGGGCTGAGGGAGATGGAGATGGAAAAGACCCAGGCCTTCACCGAAGGGACAGGAGGGAGGGTCAGAATCCACATCCGCCCTCTCCAGAGCTTTCCTCCAGCCAGAACCGGGGAAAACATCGGACAACGTGAACAGGGCATGGAGATGAAGCAATATCACCAACTGAAAATTAATTAGCTGGCATGTTGACAGAGACTCCATTGTGCCGCCCGGTGAAGCAATCAAAGTGCAAGGGCATCACACACAATGTCGAAAGGGCCTTGGCAGCCCCAGGTACAAGCGGTGAGGACATGCTCGGTCGTGTCACCAACATGGCTCCTTCAAGGAACGAGTGCACACTCTTTGTGTGTGTGTGTGTGTGTGTGTGTGTGTGTGTGTGTGTGTGATGCTAGTATAAGACAAATCTGCAAGTAGATTTTCGTAAATGAATTTCAAAAAGCAATGACTGAAATACCAATAAGCCTCTAGTCTTTGAGAGGCTGAGGGGAAGGGCTACCACTGAGGGACACCACAAAGTCTGTCTACAAGCCACTGGGCCGCCTGAGAGCAGGGCAGGTTGGGAGGTGTCACTCACAGGGTGGATGTCAGGAAGGGCAGACGCTTCCCCCACTCCAGTGACAGAACAGGGGTGGGAGGAGACCAAACCACCACAGATTAGTGGCTCTAGGTGCTCTCTTATCTGCTTACCATCACCCTGTCCAGCCATGTCATGAACTACCACTACCCCCCACCCCCCCCCCGCACACCCGCCTCTCCCCCACCCCACCCCCCGCACACCCGCCTCTCCCCCACCCCCCAGCCTTGCTCACGTTGGCTGCTACACTCTTCCAGCCAGACTCTCCTGGAGATCCAGCAGGCTTATCAACACAGCCCGTGAAGAGCACGGAGTGCCCATGCTCCAACACTTACTAGCTCGGGTACTTACTAGCTTTGTGTCCTAGGGCCGGTGGCTCCACCCCTCCCTGTCTCAGACCCCTCACCTATAAAACTACACTTCTGGCCTCAGAGTTCCTAGTGTGTCAGTTTATGTGGGATGATGTGAATACCGACCGACACAAAGTCAAGGCTAAGTAAGTTAGTACTACTAAGGCCCCCAAACCCTCCTTCCTAGAGGGTACTTCCTCCAGAAAGCCTTCTCTAATTCCCCCCATGGTTTAACTGCTCCCCACTGGAGCCTGGAGCTCCATCTGCTGCTAACACCTCTCTGGTGGCATTTATAGCTGACTTACAGCTTCTTTTGTATTCATGGCTATTTATAGCATTGTTGTCCACGTGACTTGGAATTAGAGTACTAACGACATCCGTTCCCCATATCCTGCAACACTGGGGGGCACAACCTCAGGTAACTTTCGAGTACCTTCATTTGTGCCATACACCCTGGGCCATGACACTGTTATCTCATAATTCTCTCAAAAGCCCCGTGATGCTCCGGACGGTTACACCAAGTGTACAGATAAGGGATCCGATACTTACTCTCTCTTGGAGGGGTGACTTACCCGAAGTTACAGAGTTAGTTAGCATGCTGCTATCTAATTCGGGTTTGCTGAAATTAAAGAAATAGAGCAGGCACACAATAGGGCCTCCAGTTAGAACTGAAATGGCTTTGAAGGCTGAACCAGAGCAGATATTAACACATATAAATGCACAGAAAAAGGGCAGCGAGGGGCAGGGAGATGCTCTTCATGTTATAGTTCATACACCTCTGTGTTTTAGCAATATTTAACACCAGAAGTACTCAGGTACTAATCACATAATTAAAAATTAAGAATCGTGTTACACTCATCTCCTACAAGACCTCGTAACCACTCAGATTTTGTTCTAATAGAACGTTACAGATTCCTGAACACAATGTTTGGTGTGGTCCAGTTTTGGAGTCAGACCAAGCGGGCTGCCAGTCCCAGTACTGCCTCTCTCCTTATAGCTGAGTGACACTGTTCAAGGTACCAGAACTCTCAGAGCCTGGAATCCCTTGAGCAGGAAGGGAACGTGACCACCTCCCCATCTGGGTTTTCATGAGGCTCCCGAGACTCGGCAAGCAGTTCTGATGTGGTCTGTCTGCACATGGGAGGCCCGAGTATGACCATCTCCCCGCTGGCTTTGAAGGGTTCATTCTAGTCCATATCCAAGAGTCGGTCCTTCTCCAAAACGATCTATGTGAGTGAAAACAGAATGCCACCAACCACTGCTGCCCATAAACCCCCACCCGAGACTCCCTGTCTGAGAACGCCGGCCACCTTCTAGGAGCCAGGCAAGATCCAGGCTATAAAAGCGGCGACGGAAACCTTCTTGCAAACGAGGCCCCCAGTGCCCCATTGGCTCTATAGTCTAATCTGTGCCTCTTGCACAAGGTTTCAGGGACATAAAAAGCATTCAGATAAATGGGTCTCCACTACCGAGCTCTTACATGGGGAAAAACATCTAAATCTAAATCAATCAGTATATATGAAGTCCCCGCTGCTGGAGCCGAGCTTCAGCAAGCAGGGTGAGGAAAAAGAACAAGGGGCTGGGTCCCAGGCCTCCAGTGCCAGACTGGCCGGACAGGGCAGTGCAGCCCACAACACGAGGCCCTGCGCTGACTTCCCAGGTGCTGGTTACCAAGGTCAAGGCTGCCCATACAGCCGGCATCTCCCGACACTGCTGGTTAGTACCTTTGCCTGGAACGATGCTGGAAAGTGAAACTCAGACGTCTGTGAAGCAATGTGGTGGCTGATGCACTCATGGTTATAAAGTGTGCTGTGGATACCATGTGACCCAACTGTTCCACATCTAAGAATGCCATCCCATCGATGTGCACAAACCTCTAGCCATGAGGATGTTCACCACAGTGTCATTTACACTACAAGAAAACTGGAAACAATCAATCTTAACGTTCCATAGTGAAGGACTGGTAAATTATGTCACACCCAAGAAGCAGAAGGCTTGAGTGATCACTGAAAAAGACGCAAAGTATATCTAATGACATGGAAGGGCAGAGGCTTATGGGAGCCCTTCGCCTGACACCCAGTCAGACGCTTCATGAAGAATAGACAACTGTGAAGGATGGAGAAGCTATCCATTGTCCGGGAAAAGGGACTTGTTCTTGGACTGACAATTGGACCCACAGCTGTCTTTGGGGGGGGGGGGTGCAGGATCAATCACCAACTCACAATCGAGTCACTTCCCACCTGTAGTATTTTTTTTTTTTTTTTTTAAGCGTGGGAGGAGGAGCAGAGGGAAAGGGAGAGAATCTTATGCAGGCTCCATTACCAGCGCAGAGCCCAACGCAGGGCTCAATCTCACGACCGTGAGATCATGACCTGAGCCAAAATCAAGAGTCAGATGCTTAGCCAACTGAGCTACGCAGGTGCCCTCCACTTTTAGTATTTCTGAAACCATTTTAGGATTCCTCAACCAGATAAGGTCCTGTGGTCAAACAAGTCTGAGAATCACTGTATTTTATACTGTCTATCCACACCCCCACTACCTTCCCTTACCCCACTTCTGAGATCCAATGCGCTAAAAACTCAAGAAGCCCTATGGTAAAGAAACTGCTTACCCCTGCATTTCTCACAAGCATCTGGCTGCAGACCCTTCCCTGAAACCTGTCTGAACATCTCACTGAAGAGCTGGGGAATGCTGACAGACTAGAAAGTACCCCAGATGTGGCTGGGAGGCATGGGAACCCCATGCCTCTCACTCACTGGGGCAGCTTCAGCTAAGGGATCCCTTTTTCCTAGGCACCGCCCCTCCACTTGGGAGCTGCGCTAAATCAGAGGACCACGGGGGCCAGGAGGGGGAAGCGTAAAGGTGGGAAGTTCAGGGGGCAGGACTCTCAGCACCCCACTTCCCTTACACTAGTGGGCAGTTCCGTTTTTTGTTTTATTATTTGGTCTTCCACATAAGACTGCATTTACAGAAAGGGCTCTCCTGCTACAAAGAAAAAAAAAGTAAGTTAAAAAAACCACTGAAGCCTAAGCCTGTAAGGTCCCTTCTAACCATTAGAGTTGACTTTCTTTAAATTTGTATTTCATGTGGGGAAGAGGATCCTCAAATGGAGGGGCCAGGCCAGTCTTCCTGGAGAAGGTGAGGGTTTGAGCTGAACTTACTCCAAAAGAGGCTCTGCAGGTTTAGGGTTGGGGATGAACCAGGGAGCCTGCCTATGGGCAGGAAGGTGGGGAGCGGGGTGACACTGCTGGGGAAGATGAGAGGGTCTGCGCAACTAAGTGGACGGATGAAAAGGCACCTCGGAAACCAAGGTCAAGAGTATCCACGTGGAGGCTGGCAGCAAGAAATCGGCTGATGTTTGAAGAGTTAGGCGATCAAAACAAGACAGCCACTAGTTAGGTGACCGTGGCGGATGGTTTCTGTGGCTCAGCATGGAGGAAAGGCTGAGGTGAAGAAGTGCTCATGGTCTGGCTATCCAAGGTCAGATGCAGAATTCAAAGTTCAACTTGAATGAGAACTTCAAACTCAACCTTCACCTCAAACCTGGTATAGGAAGATGCCCAGCACAGGCCTGGATATTCACTCACCCACCAGTCCAAGAACGTGCCCCTGGCCTTCTGACCGAGAGAAAGGACCCCCAAGGATGCCCCCCCGCCCATGGCCTCCTGAGCACACACACCCCCTCGATGTTATCATCCCTCCACCACTCGGGATCCTCCAATCCTATGAAGGTCTTTGTGTGGTATGGAAGTCAGGGGGTCTGGAAGAGAAAGGCACTTGTTTTGCCTTCTCTATGCTTCCTCCAACCAGGAGGGTTCAATCATGTTTCGACAATTAGCGTGTCCCACCTTCCATCCCCTTCTGGATCCCCACCTGGCACTCTGATTCAAGCAGCCCTTCTTCGGTCAACCACCGCGCCTCTTACGGAGACTCTCCAGGGCCTTCTGGAAGCTGGTAGTTGGCTCTGGCGGAAGGTCCAGGGCTTCCAAATGGAATCCAGTTATAGTACGCATCTGACTTTCACTTATCTAGAAATCCAAACAACCAGGAAACGCACACAACGTCACTGGCCAACTTCCAGCTGGTGTGTGACACCGATGACAAGGAACTCCTCTCACATGCCGATGTTATTCAACTGACAATGGCTGGCTGAATGTGCCATTGAAAATAACTGTGAACCCAGGGCGCAAGGAAAAGAGTTACCGTGATCAACTTGCCATGTCTGACACGAGCAAGGGAGGAGCGTCGGTGTGCGTGCCAAGCATTTGCCATCTGTCCTGTATACCCTGTTCAGCCTTCAGACTGGATTTTACTCTCAGCTTCGTCCTATGTCCAGTACGTGTGACTTGGGAAAGTCACAAAGCCACCTACCTGCCTTTTCATCAACCAAACAGGATAATAAGCCTTGCCCGTCACTCCCCCAGGACTGCTGGAGGGTGCCAACAAGCTCACGTACAGGAGACTGTGCTCCAAAGTATCCAGTGTGGGGGATTATGATATTTGAGGGATTACAGTTCCTCTCTACAAGAGTGGCCCTGAGGCACTACACGATCCTGAAGAGGCTTCTAAATCAACAAAGAATTAGCACGAGCATGGTGGCTGTGAGGGTTGCAGCCCTGATGAGGCAAGGCTCAATTCTAAACTGGGGAATGGTTCTCTGCTCCTGTCACACAGGTCCAAGGGACGCTGGGATCCCCGTGTCTTCACAGAGTCTTGCCATCGTTGCTTGGCACTGTGCGGTGGGGGCACACACAGCCTGGAGCCCCAAATGCTCAAAACCACAGGGCCCCATTTGCAAATCGACAGGGCCACCACCTCTCTCCAGCAGTGGTGAGGTGGGAGAAAAGCAATGATATTGCTGCCAGAAGACCACCTAAAGAGGGCCTTGAGGTCTGGTGAAGGGCCATAGCGAAAGCTCTCCAGGCAACCCCAGAGCTATGGATGCTTCTCCCACTGTGTTATTTTTAGAACTGTCCTGGGTCACCATACTGGACTTCCTACATAGGAGCTTCAAGTTCTTGTACGACTGAGGTCTTCAGGGTCTAGATTTGGCTAAGGGCATGGTCATACACCCGCACCCAGGATAACTGCATTGCTGGTGGAGGAGAGTCACCATCACAAGCTCAAGCATCCAAGTGGGAGGGGTCCCTGGAGCCTGGCTCCAGGGGTTTGAGTGCTGCGTCTTCCACGCTGTGTGAGCCTGGAAAAGTCTCTCAACTTCTCCATGGCCCAGGTTTCAGCTGCAAAATGGCCTAACGCCTGCCTCACAGGGTCGGTTATGGTGGTTAAGTCACTCCACACAGGCAAGACCAGAGCCTGGCACAGGCTAAAAGAGCCCACATGTCCATGAGCATGCTTCACCTTACACGACCGGCATGTTTGGAAGGCTGTCTCTGAGAAAGCCTTGGTCAAATGTGAAGCTTTGCCTTACGACACACGGGAGGGCCTGCTGGAGCCTTCCCGTGATGTAACACAGGAGGGCAGGGACAGGAGCGAGACACACCCAACTCAGAATCTCCACGTGTCTTGCCGACCACTGTGACTTTGGATGCATTATCCACCCTCCAAGCTGTTTCCTTTTCTATCAAGTGAAGCTAAAATCACCCCACAGGACTGATGAGAGGACCATCAATAATAATTACTAATATCGAGAGATAAGACACAATAATGAAAATGACTACTGTTTACCGGGGTTGTGTGCACGCCAGTGCTGTGCTGGGCACTCTGCCCACGTTTTAT
Source organism: Callorhinus ursinus (assembly GCF_003265705.2). NCBI lineage: Eukaryota > Metazoa > Chordata > Mammalia > Carnivora > Otariidae > Callorhinus > Callorhinus ursinus. The sequence goes on along the minus strand of NW_027397071.1, from coordinate 58,249,960 downwards.
CTAATCCTGCCCAAGTCCCACAGGCTCCTGGCCTCTCAAACAAGGACAGTGGGGGAGGGGAGCCTGCCTTACAGTTGACTATTTCCCACCTTGCAACCACCCCCTCCTTTAGTTGCTGGGGGTGACACCTCCCTGCCCACAAAGCACTCTCCACAAAGCATGCCTCACAGAGCAAATTCCATCCAAGAACCTAACTTTGCTTTGTGGACATGCGTTAATCTCATTTTTACAGATAAAAGGAGGCGGGGAGGACTCCCCAAAGTGCCCAACTAGTGGGTCGTACCACTAGTTCATGAGCATCTATCTCTCAGCAACTAGATCTGGGTCCTGTCAGACCAGGCAGTGACTCAAGGCCGTGGGGCGGGGGGCAAAGAGGGGTGTCTCTGGAGCCTGGCTCTGGGGGTTTGAATGCTGGGTCTTCCATGCTGTGTGAGCCTGGAAAGGTCCCTTAACTTCTCTGTGGCCCAGGTTTTCAACTGCAAAATAGGATAACGCCTGCCTCCCAGGGTTGGCTACAGGAAGTAAGTCACCCTCAACAGGCAAGACCAGAGCCTGGCACAGACTAAGAGCCCACTTGTCAGCCGCTACCAATGCTCACTACCCACAGTCCTCCAAGACAAAGATCTGCACCTGCTTGGGATGGGCTTCCCCTCCTCTTTCTCTTTCCCTGTCTTCTTTGAAGCCCAGCTGCAATGTCCCCTCCAGAAGCCCTCCCAAACCCTGAAGCAGCCGGACACACCCCTCTCAGGGCTCCCCTCAGATTCTGCCTGAGTCCCTCTCCCAGTACAGACCAAGACCTACCCACTCGATGGTCAAATCAGTCTGCTGGCCCTTCTTGGACCATGAGCTTGATCCTCACCCGGTTTTGTATCCCCTGAACACCAGGCTTTTGGCAGGACCTAGATGACACTCGATAAATGTAACGAAGTGACTAGCAAGCCATCCTTCCCAGGTTTCCGGTTCCTACACCAGCCATGCATTGAGGAGCCAGGAAGTGTCAGGGAAGGTGCTGAGCATCACACACCTGCACTGCTAACGTACACCTGTACCTTGACCCATTTTATGGATGGGTAAACTGAGGCTCAAAGGGGCCAGGTAATTAAGCTAAGGCCACTTAGCTGGAGAACAGCTGAGCCAGGACAAGAGCAAAGTCTACCTGACTCCAGTAGACCTTGCTGCCTAGTCAGCCTCTACCTTGTCTTTGCTTTTCTTCCTTTTCTATTCTTGTGTGTGTATGCTGTAAGAGCGATGCGGCATCTTTTTGCACAAAGTGAGGTGGCCCTGCATATAATTTCCCCATTACTGGGAACAATTAATAGCAAACCAATGGGTCTCCACATTGGATGGCTCTGATGTGCCCGGGCCCTCCTCCCAGGGTCACCTGCACGAACCCACTGACACAGACACTCAAATGCCACCTGACTGACTGACAGCCAGGCTTCCACCTTCTTCCCTCTTCCCCTCGAGGGCCCCCAGAACCAACAGGGGAAGTTGGTTGCTAATGGCAACGGCCTTGGGAGCAAGGTGAGACCTAGCAGCCCGCTGCTGAGGGCTGGAGGGAAATTTTCAAGAGCCTCTGGGGCCTCTTTCCATCAATCAAAGCGGCCTCTTCCCTTCCTGGGCCTCAGTTTCCTCTTCTATAAAAAGCAGGCACCACCCTCCCTGATTCTAGTTGTAGAGCTGAGAAGAGTTACCAGAATCTGGCCAACTGGGCTGGGGCGGGGGAGGGGGGAGATGGGGGCCCGCTGGTTTGATTTAGATGGGTCAGCAAGTGTTGTTTTTAAAAAACAGGAATGCCTCCCAGCACCCTAGCTCAGCAGAATCCCCCCACCCCAAGGGCTGCACACCAAGGCCTCTGAGCTGAGTGCCATGGGCTGAGCCTGATCTAGGCCGTGTGCGATTTGGGACCACTGGAGCTAGACCTATCAGTATTTTCATCTCATCATCCCTACTAGACTATAAACCTGCTGGGACATCAAAGACAAGCTCTTCTTGACGTTTAGAGCTGGCACCCAGGAAGCTCACAAACAGAGACACAGGGTGTCTGGGGGTGGCCAGAGCAGCTGGGGGGCTGGCAGGCTGGAGTCCTGGCTCCTAGGGCGACCCACATGGCAGGCACGGGCTCCTCTGAGCACACACCATGGGAAGGTGGTCTCGGCCCCTATGCCCTTTGATACTAATCCCTTCAGCTGGTCACAAAAGGGCAGTCATCCCTTCCTTCAGGAACCATGGCCCTACCCCTCCCAGCTCAAGTTCGTGACCTGTCCAAGCCTTTCCAGGATTATCAATACCAAATACCTGACATTTTCCAGAGAGAAACTGGTTCACAAACCACCCTCAACTATCCTGTGATGGAGGCTTACACTCTCCCCACCTCATAGATGAAGACAGTGTGGGTCAGAGGAACGAAGACGCGGTCACTGAAGCTGTTCACGGGGCACAAGCTCTCCCCAGCCCCCTGCCTCCCTCCCGGAAGCAAACCCACACCTGCACCCAGCCCTGGCCCCGGAGAACCTCTCGGAGAACCTAGCGGGGAGCTGTAGCTGATGTCTACAATAGCCACACACCCCTCCAACCTGGTATCAGGGAACTGGCTGGCCACTAGGGCATGAATTTGCTTTGAAATGCTTTCCGTCCTCACTCTGTCCGAAAGGATAATAGCCTAAGCTTACGCACAAAGATGGAAGTCTGGCCTGGGGGAGGGGAGAAGGGCCCCCCTGGGAAGATGTAAATGGCAGCATGGCACCCCACCCCCTGGGTAAACCGGTAGGAGTCTTCCCTCGCAACAGATAACTCTGTCTTGTGACAAAACAAGTAAGACAGAAGAGAGGAGAGGAGACACCACCCAGCAGGCTGGAGGCCTCTGACCTGGCCCACCCACCCCGCACTGCCCACTAGTTTTCTGCCCTGCTGTTCTCCACTTGTCCGCAGAGGAGTCCAGGGCCTGCTTCTGTCCCCAGATGTTGGGCAGGCCCCTCCGGTCAGAGCCTGGAGGGCTCAATGAGCTCAGCATTATGGCAAAAAATCACCACAGCGAATCTCACTTGCGTCTCAGGACAGCCTGACTGAAAAATGTCATCACCATTTTACCGATGGGGAAACTGAGGCTCAGGCAGGAGGGTGGCCTCCCCAAGCACACTTGATATGGTAAACAGAAAAGCCCAGACGTGGATGACAAAACCACTAGGTACTAGTGGTTGGACCTGTTGGACCATCCAATTACCGATTTAGCGAAGACGTGTGGTGGCCACAGCAGATACTACTGCTTAGGATGTGCACTGGTGAGCGAAACACTGAATTCTTGCGCCCACGTCAGCACAAGGCCATCTCTAGCTCACCAGCCTGGGACTCCCATCCTGAGACCTGGTTGAGGCTGCTTCGGGCCACCCCGGCCACCAGCCCTCTGTTTCCAGCAGCCACCCGCGACTCCAGTGACTCTCCAAGCGGCAGGCTGTGGGCCCTGGGAAACAGGCCCTGATAAACCACCTTATGAGAGGGGACATGGGCCGCAGTCTCCCCCCAGAAGTCTTGTCTTCAGGCAGAAAAAACAGACAAGGCGAGCACTTCAGTTTCATACAGAAACCGCCTTTTATAAAGTACCAGCTTTTAAAGAGAGATGCACAGCCAGAGGCCTTCCTTTGGACTTTATCTGGACTCGGCAGGCGGCTGCGGTGGCCCTGCCCGCAACCGGAGCCTGGGCGGTCAAACCCTGTCTACCAGGCAACGGGGCCGGCCGGCCCTGAGTCGTCCACGGGGCGCACAGGTGGTGCTGACCGGGCTCAGGGGCCTGGCGCCGGAAGGGGAGGGAAGGGGGGACAAAAGGGGGAAGGAGAAAGGAGGGGTCGGGGAGGGGAGGGGAGGAAAGGGCCTTTGTGCTTGCCTCCCTTCCCCCACCACAATCCCCTGGAGCAACAATCAGTTATGCAAATAGTAGCCCCTCCCCCCAGCCAGAGCCACCACCACTCCTAGGGCCCCCTCCCACTCCCTCGGGGTCTCTAGGTCCTTCTCTGGTATCTTCTTTGCCCCTCTGCCCCTCCCTTCCTCCCGCGTGCAGGCAGACGCACACACGCGCGCGCGCGCGCACACACACAGGAACAAGGCCCCTAGGCCTTGCCCATTCAGAAAAGAAACCTGCCCCTGCCCCCCACCCCATCCCTCAAGGTCTTCAATCTTTAGAAATTAATTTTACCCTGATTTTTACCACTGCCATACTCATTTCTCATTTTGGGGCCAGAAACCGCTAGTCCAGGGAAATGGTTCACGGCTGGAAGAAGCAATGCATCGCTTAGAGCTTCACAAAGTAATGTGAACACACCACCCGCTTCCATTTCATTTTGCTAATTCTCTCAATGAAATAGAGTATCTGAGGGAAAAAAGTGGCTTGGAGGCAGAGCCCTCGGCTGGCGGTCAGTGTGGACCCCAGCCATCCACGTGGAAAGTCCGAGCTGGGTGACAACTTCCGGTGGGGGAGGAGGTGTCTTAGCCTCCACTGCTCTTCTTTTTTCACGAGATATATACTTCTGATTGTTTCAGTTTCAAATTACCATCAGCCATCTAAATCGGGAATCCCAGAGCCAGCAGCACAGGTGCATCAGAGGTGGGTATTCAAAGCAGCCCTTATTTACAAAGGGTGATGCAAATCTGCCCCGTAAAGCTGGACACACACAGGACACACCGCGGCCACTGTCCGTCCCCCCAAGGACCAGGGGTGTGCGTGTCACCTGTCACCCACAATCGCGAGATGGCAAACAATGACCATGACAATGACAGACATCTTCGGGCACACGCAGAACCTGGAGCCTGTTAGGTCCTGAGTTAAGCGTTTGCCAGCTTTGAAATAAAGACACTTGAAAGACAGAACATAAATGTTTTTCTGAGTCCTACCTACAGACGGCTCAAGGCTCCTCTTACCTCCGGCAAAAAGGCTCCAAACAGAGGGAATTTAAAACATTCCACTCTAGGAATGCCAGGGGGCGGGCCACAGGGACTGCTTTTCAAGGGGGGCAGTGAGTAAAGGGTCCCTGAGCCACAGGCCTCTCATTCCTGTGACTGGGTTCTCGGCAGCTCCAAGTGCCACCACCCCTTTCCCTCTGGAATGGTTCCCCCACTCCAAAACCCAAAACCAAAACCCACAGTGGTCCTGGACTTCCCTACAAGAACTGCCTCCAGGCTTGGCCTCATAAGCCCTGAGAGTCACTCTGCAATCCAGAAGGGCCAGAGTGCCCCAACCAGTCCAACCTCCACCAGTGCCTCTGCTGAGGGCTCACTGTCCACAGGGCCCTGTCCTGCCTTCTTCACATACTTAATCCCGAGAAGTGAGCCTGCGGCACACCGTTGTCCACTGTTCTTTACAGAGAAAGAAAACGAGGCTCGGAGAAGTATAAGGATCACACAGGGCACTCAGAAAGGGCAGCGCCTCCCCCCACTCTCCAGCATCAAAACGGGAGTCTCCAATCTGCCGGAGCATCCCCCCAGCAATAGATACCAATGAGACAAATGTCACAAATCCAACGGTTTCCATGTTCTAACGGATCCCTGTGGCTTTGGATAGAATTCCTAGAGACAGAATCCTACATAAATTTAAAAACTAGATATCCAGCAACTCGGATGGGAGTATTGGTGATATGGGCTCGAAAAGTGGGTTAGAAGACAAAAAGTGGCTTTGGTGTCAGCACTGAAGACACTCAAGCCAAAAATGCACGTGGACACCTAGGGTCAATTTTTTTTAATGTAGTTGCGAGCAGAAGAGAACACTTCTAAATTTACATGTTATCTCCTGTAGCACGACTTTAAATGTGTATCGTGGAATTAATAACTTAAAATACTTTAAGTAGGGAAAAATGCTCGTGGCAACGATGAAGCCACGCCGGCCGGCCAGTGCTCCGCTCTACCCCAGCAAACCCACGCCCGCCCCCGCCTGACCTCCGTGGGCAGGCCTCCACTCTCTCAGGTCCAGGGTGAGGTGCCCAGGCCCTCGCCTCAGGAAGCACACACCCTCCTACCCCTGGCCACCAGGTTCGAAACCAGGCACCGGAGACCCCATTTCACCACAAAAGCCTCGATCAGGCTCACCCTCTCCATATTCTCAACCAATTCGGGTAATAGCTCGATTTTTTCCCCAACGTTCAGCTTTCCTCCCCCGATCTCTGCTTAATCCCCAAGTGACGGACAGCACTTGTTTAAAGATAACGAAGCCTATCTTGTAACAAAGGTGGGTGTTCTGCTACCCAGAAGTGCGGGTTTGGGGCTTTTAGAGTTTGCCTGTCATTTCTAGGTGTCACACGTAGGACGTGTGACCAAACCGCTCAGGGCAGGAGAAAGAGGAGCTTTGATGGAGACCCCAGGGCCCTCCATCAAGGAAGGGGGTCCCCCTGCCACAGCTACAGCCCCAGATCCCTCTAACTAGGGCAGCAGACCTCCCCCCCCAGCAATGCTTTTCCTTTGGGAGGGGCTACCGACAGCCAGCACCAAACTTCAAAACTAACCACCCCCCCTGGGGGGCTGGGGCCCCTCTGTCTGGTTCCTTTCAGCCCCATGCAGACAACCAGACCGGGACCCACCAGCTACTTTTGTTTAACGGGGAGCACACAGCGGGCCGGGCCGGCCACTGGAGGCTCCAGTTAAGTTTCACTGGTGAGTGAGTGGCGGGGGCACAAAGGAAGGAACCGCTGGGGGAGGGGAGGCCGCAGAGCTGGAGGGCTAGGACAAAGGGGCAACAGACAAAGGGACAGGAAAAGGGAGCCCGCTTTCTCCTCTGAGGAAGGAACTCTCCATTTAGCCGAATATTTCACCCACACATCCCGGGGCCAGGAAGGCACAATTACATGTTTTGGGAGGCAGCTTCAGGTGACACGGACACCCCTCCCGCCTCAGCTGCACATTGGTGGCTCTCCCTGCCTCCCCCCCCCCCCCGCCCCCCGCCCCTGCCTGTCCAGGCCCCCTTCCTCAGCCCACTTGTTCAAAGTCAGGGAGGCTGCCTTTGATCAGCTGCCTCTCTCCAGCCCCATCCGCCACCCTGAAGAGAGACAAAGAATTATTTATTTGGAGAAAAGAAAAACCCTCAAAGTGTCAGCCAGGGACAGACATGATACTTTCTATACAGGAGCGAGGCGCCAGGTTTTCTAGTCTGTGGGAGGCTGTCCCCAGCAACCCACACACCGGCCACCCTCTGTACCCTCAGACACTCTCAAATCCTACCTGCTTAGCCCTTTGGGTTTTTTTCCCCTTAAGACCACCACCTACCCCACCGGGAGATTGTGATCATTAATCTGTAGCGAAGAAGAGTGTGTCCGGCACCAGGATGAGGTCTGCAATCAAGACGGCAAAATCTGAAACGTGGGCGAGGTCAGACCAGAAAGACCTGGCAGGTCTGGCTCACGTTGTGGAGCCTCTGTCCCACAGTCAGGGAAACCTCAGGGCTGTCTTTACTGCGGCTCCTGATTTGTTCCGTTTTGATTTGATTTTGACTTTCGTAGGGGAGAGACAGGATGCCATCACATTTTACGCTAACAAAGCAAATCTGGCATCCACGCCTAGGCCCGAGACAACAAAGGGGCAGTTTAAGGGTGAGGCCAGGAGGCTGGCTGGCACCACCAGCAGGGACAGCAGGTGACAGGCAGCAGGCTCTGGTGCCCCCGCGGACGGACCACAGCCCTCCTATGCATGACATGTTCGGCTCCTTCCCTCCCTGCTGCCACCCACGCCCCTGCCAGGCCAGAGTCCTCCTCAGGATACCACTTCACTCCCCCAAATAGCTGAGCACCTCCAATGTGCTAGGCACAGCATAGGGAGCATGGTCCCTGCCCTCCTGGCAAGAGCATCAATCACCAGGCATCACGTCCTCCGCCCCTAGTGTTTTAAAACTCAAGACTTTTAATGAGCACCGACTGTGTGCCAGGCACTGGGGGCTCACACATTTGTTGGGGCCTGGGAAAGGGCACTCCCAGTCCTGCAGTGGGGACAATGGGGGCTTGAGGAGTGGTAAAGAGCCTGTACTCAGAGAAGGGAAAATGGAACTGGGCCAAAGGAACCAGAGAGAGATTGGGAGAGCACTGCAGGCTCCTCCCACCCGTGTGCGCTGGGCTGGGCGGCCATGCTGGTGGTATCCATGGCTCCTCCATCAGGTCAGGGGTGGACCCTCCCCCAGAGCAGCAGACCAGTGGTGAGGGACCCTCTCTGTGGCCTGGACAGGCTAAGTCACACCTCCCCTATCGCTTCCCTTCCCACGGATCCTCCTCACCCCCAGGCCCAACGCTTGAGTCCCAATTACTCCCTGGACGGGGCCCCGGCGACCGGCCCACCAAATAATCAGACCAAGGATTGGGCCACAACCAGCTCTGGATCAAAACCCATCTCTCGGCTCTCAGTGACAGCTTCTGTCCTCAGAAGAATGCTCCTCGTAAACATTCTCATAAAGAAAACAGGGAGGGGAAAAGCAGCCGCGTGTATCTCGAGTGTCAAGGTGGCTCTGGACGGGGCAGGCACTGGCTTCCTGAGAAGCAGCAGCCCGGAGGGGCCCTGGCCCATGACCCTGGCCCATGACCCTGCCCCCCCGCCCCCCAGGACGAGCTATTCCCGAACAGGCTCCCTGACTCACCGGAAGAGGGTGGCACAATGGCACGCACCTGAGCCTCTGAGGTGGCTCCGGGCCTGGCGGCAATGTCCAATCCCCCCAACCCCAAGGAGGGGGGTATGTGCTTTTGGTAAAGCCTGGAAAAATTAACTCAGGTCTGAGAGAATGGAGGTCCCTAAAAGCATCCTTAACACCAGCAGATCTTTCATTCTTTTATAGTTTCTGTTCTCGTGGATTTGTGTTTCCGATAACCAATTTTTAAAGAAGTTTTACTAGAATAATAGCCGTGCAAGGACATTTTTGTTCCGCCTCTTCTGTCTCCAAGGTACAATCATCACTTTCTCCAAACTCGTAGCCAGACCCTGACAAGGCCCCCGAATGGCTCAGCTGTGTGCAGCCACGCCCACACGCCGACACTGGGACCAGGGAGATATCATTTACCACCACTTTACAGAGAAGGAAGAGAGCAGTCCGTTAACTCCGAGCCGCCAGTCCAAAAGCCAGAGCCGCAGGCCGTGGCGGCCAGAGGGATGGGTCAGACCAGGGCACAAGGGACCGTTTTCAGGGGAGACCCGCTTTTACGGGAGACCTTCTTTCAGGGGAGACCCGGACAGTTCCCTGGTGCCTCCTGGAGGATAAGCCCATCTGAACCTGCAGAATGTATCTGCCATTCAAAGACATGCAATTAGCATCTTAAAACACAGAAACCCCAGAGAAAGGGGAAGGATAGTCTGAGTTCTGAGAGGGTATATGATTTGCCGCTGTCTGGTCTGCAGCCACACCCCAGAGGCACCAGCTATCTGCTGAACAAAAGACTAAACTGACAGGATGAATATCCAAGAAAAACAAGTATCTGCTCTGACCCCTCGGTGGATTTTGGGACAAATGTTCTCCCAAAATGGCACCACTAGGCTAGTCTTAACAGAAAGTTATGTTTGGGGACGCCCGGGTAGCTCAGTCGTTAAGCGTCTGCCTTCGGCTCAGGTCATGATCCCAGGGTGCTAGGATCGAGTCCCGCATCAGGCTCCAGGCTCAGCGGGGAGCCTGCTTCTCCCTCTGCCTGACGCTCCCCGTTTGTGCTCTCTCTCTGACAAATAAATAAAATCTTTGTAAAAACAAAACAAAAAAAGTAGTGTTTGAAGGAAGTGATTTCAAGCCTTGGGAAAATCCTGAATGGCGGGCTTAGAACCAAAGCAGCCCCTCCGCTGGGGTATGGCCAGCCCTCCCTGAAGAACAGGTGAAGAGCTACCTGCAATTAGGAGTCCCCACAGCACAAAGTCCCCAGGCCCAAGGCCTGAGCACCCTCCCATTCCCCAATCTTGTTTATCTTCCTGGCTAAGCAAACGGTCTTCTCAGATAATGCAAAGGCCAACCCTAGACTTGTGCGGCCTGATAAAATCGCCACCAACGCTGAGTGACAGGGGGTCAAATCATGAAATATTCCTGCCCAAGAATCAGAACCTGGCTACTTCCCGCGACCCCAGGTTAACGCCGCACTGAGGCGCCAGCCGAGGGACAGTGTTCAGGACTCCAGGCCAGGTGCCTGCCCTCCCCAATCCTCTATACAAAATGCAGAAACGGCAGGAGACACAGGGCTTCCAGCCTCAGAGACCTCAGCAGTTGGCAAAAGGTTGGGTGAACTGAACACTGAGCATTTTTCCACACATCTCTGAAGACACTTCATGTCAGAAGTGCCATCAGTGTATCAGACCTATTTCAGAAAAGAAAGGGGAATGGCAGGGGCAGGGCAGCTGAACTTTGACATGTGCTGAGGGCATTAAGGCTTCAGTGAGCCATTTAAATGCACAGACAGGGGGCCCTGGTAGGTGGGCAGCCTCCTGGTACTTCCTGATCACTTTCAGTCCACAAATATGAACTGGAATATCCATCAGGTGTCAAAAGCCCCAAGTTTATGGGCCCTGCCCGAATGGCTCAAAGATGATTATGAGAGGTTTCTTAGAAGTTGGGGACATCTGAATTGAGGCATGAAAAATGAACAGAGATCCCCATGGGGAGGAAAGTGCTTTAAGCAAGGAAGAATAGCCTGTGCAAAGGCCCTGAGGTAGGGAGCCTGGCCCTTCCCTTAACTGCAGCCTGGCAATGTTTGGTATCTAGGTCTCAGGGTTCACATTCCACCCTAACCATAAAAATGCACAGTCAACATTCCAAAATTCCCTCAATTTTTTTTTCCCCCAACATACAAGGTCAACCACCTTCTCACCTCTCCGTACTGACCACCTTTCCGTATCTGCAGTGGTTTCCCGGGCGCAGTAGCTTCTAATTCCTGAACAGCTCACATGGGCCTACAGTTTAGGACACACCCTAGCTTCCTAGCTGGCCAGTGGTCACCCAGGCTGCCTGTCCATGTCTCCAGAACAGGCCTGGGCAGGAACATGGAGAACATGTTTCCTAACCAAAAGAAAAGAGCAAACCCAATCTGCTCTGGGCAGCACAAGCCAGGAAGGAAGTAGGAAGTCATCCTGAGTGCAGGAAGTCCTCGCTCATCCCTAGATGAGACCAGACCGAAGCCCAGCAACAGGCACTCAGTCTGGGAAGGGAAAGATGGTTTGGGAGCGGGGGGTGGAGGTGAGAACCCTGCTCTGGCCCTGTACATGGTGTGCTGGGGACACGAACACTTCTAACCGAAAAGCACTTGGTTCTCTTGGAAGCTCTGTCCTTACCCCCACTCCCCAGCAAAAACAGACTTCAGGAAGAAAATGAATCAAGTTTTACAAGCTTCCCTATTTACTCAGGACTACAAATCTATCAGTGGGGAAGCTTTTAAAATAAACTCTCTCCTAGTAATGTCACTTCCTTTCTTCTATTTGCCACTACACACACACGCGCGCGCGCACACACACACAAACACACACACACCACCTCTTTAACCTTGGCTGTGGATCCTGAGTCTGAAAGAATTCCAAATTCAGAACACATACCAAACCACCACTTGTAAATACTTCGTACTTTTTATTCAGCTCCTCTTATTTACTCATGTGTCTGAACATACCTGGTGCAGTTCCCTAAGCAGGGATACTTTCCCCAGAGCACTGGCAACCTTTCAGCCTCTCATTCTTTTATTCCAGAAATACTAAAGGGCATTTTCTAAGGTGCTTGGCATCCTCACCTCAAAACAGTACTGCAAGTTGAGTGCAACCCATTTTACAGATGAGGACACTGAGGCTCAGTTTAGCAACTGGCACAGGTTACACAATAAATAAAAGCTCTACTGGGTATTAGAGCCCAGGCTGCTTCACCTTGTTCTCTGCACTCTGGTTCCCCAGCACCCCATACCTGTATCAAAATACAAACAGCAAAATTGCTTCCTTCAAAGAGAGACTCATTCTGGGGGCACCTGGGTGGCTCAGTTGGTTAAGCATCTGCCTTCAGTTCAGGCCATGATCCCAGGGTCCTGGGATCGAGTCCTGCATCGGGCTCCCTGCTCAGTAGGGAGTCTGCTTCTCCCTCTCCCCCCCCAGTTGTGCACACTTTCTCACTCTCTCAAATAAAATCTTTAAAAAATACATACATAAATACATAAATATTAAAAAAATTTAAAAGACTCATTGTGGATCACCAGCTGCTTTAATATTAAATCTTGAAAACCAAAGGCCATTTTAACCGGTGCTTCCAAAATGGATCATGGAAAACTCCGATGGCAAAAAGTAGAGCCTATGCTTCAACATCAACAGCACCATTCAGTGTGGTTCGTGGAGGCACAGAGAGGATGCCCAGTGGGCCTTAAGGAAACAGGAGCCCCTCGGCTGGGGAACTGGGGTTAGAGTCTCAAGCCACCGTCACTAACCATGGGACCCAGGCAAGGAGCAGCAAGGGCCAGTGGCCTTCTGCGGTGGCCCCTGGACCTCTTCTATGGCTTGAGGCTCTCCAGATAACATGACCTATGTGCAGAACGCCTTACAGCCTCCAGTGCTGACCACATGTGAGCTCCCAGGCAGCTGAAGGGAGCCAGGCGGTGTTGGGGTCTGGAAACAGCTCACATTTCATCCCCCTAGTTCCAAGGCTGCTTACATCCGTATTCCAGTGTTCGCAGGGGAGGCAATGAGATAGCATCCCCCAGAAAAACAAAACAGAAGGACTTGCTCCCTTTACAGTCGGCCTACTCCATTCATCCTAAACTCTCTGCTGGCTTTCTATACTTCTAAATCCATCAGCGGGCCCTACCTTCTGATCCTATCTTCCGGCCAAGCAAGAAGGCCCTCTCCTCTCTGGCCTACCTGCCTGACAGAACTCCTGCCTGCATACAGCCCTGCTCCCACCAAACCCCGTCCTCCCCTTCCCGCAACCCCACACCTGAGTACCTCCTTCCTAGGACCTCGACTCTCCTCAGCCACAAAGCAGAGCAGTAAGAACTTACATCCTGTCTGTCGCTCTCACAGGGCTGCCCAGTACATGAGAAAATACTTTCTAAAAAGTCAGATATGGCTACTCACGTGTGCTGGGGTGTCTGAGTCCCAGCACACTTCTCAAACACAGGCATTTCCTCACTGGATTCTGTCTCCTGCGGCCCATCGCTTCTGGGGTGCTGGTCAGAAAAGCCCCATGAGTTGAGAGACGAGGGGGGACCCTAAAAAGAACTCTAACTCAATGACAACTACTTGGAGCTGAGATCCAACTTCTCATTTAAAGCAAAAACAAAGCTGCCAAATGCCAGGCCATCCATCCTTCAAGAAAGGAAGGATCTCCAGCTAACCCGTCCAATGAAATCCAATGTGGCCTCTTAACTAAAATCCCCCTACTCTGTGGCAGGGCCTTCACGGATTATTCTCCTTCAAAAAAAAAAAAAAAAAAAAAAAGAAAGAAAGAGAAAAAACCATAATTTATACATTGAATTTATACATTGAGCATCTTTACTTTCCAAACCATTCAGAATTAGGGAAAGGGGGGAAAAACACGTCTGTTTCTATTTGAAACTGTCAAAATTAGCATTCAGTAATTAAAAATCACACCCTTTCTCTTAATAACCTAACCAGCATGATACAATCAGGTTGTGCCAACTCTTTAATCTAATTGACTAATTACAGATTTTAATTTAGTCAGTTACTGAACAACTGTTGACAATTTGTTTTCATTAGGGACAGAACAGAATAAATATTTAGGCTTCCAGTCACAAAGACTCCTGCAATCGGTGCTCCACCGTGACCCCAACTTCAGAGCGGGCTCTGGCTCTGGCAACACCCTGAGACACAGGTACACACACGGCCCACAAGCCCCTTCTCAGCTGCAGCCCTGCATACACCTGCCCCCAGTCCCTCTCAAGGCAAAAGCCTGAAATATGAGCAGCGGCCTCCATTCCCAAAGTACAGGCAATTCCCAAATTCACACACGTCACTCAAGAAGTGGCAAACACTTAAACGCTGTGAAGAAAAATAAATTCAATGCTACATGTCACTGGCTTTTAAGCAACAAAATAAGTTAACAGTCAAAATAGGTTTATCTGCATTCATCTCACTGGGAAGCAAACCGTTGCTGACATTTTTTTTTTTTTTTAAGACACACGTTTCCAGGTTTCTCCTGAAATGATCTGGTTCTTTCAAAGTGCATTTTTACCCCAAGGTCCCCAACTCCGAAAGTCACCCAAAAGTTTGTTAGAATAACAGTATGGCTCGGAAGGCTAGGAATGAGGTCCTGGGTTCAGACCCGGACTCCCATATTTAATGACCTCATCACCAGTTAAGCCTCAGTTTCCCTGTCCAGAGAAGGGAATAAAGATAGCCTTTGCCTTATAGAGAGTTACCGGGATTAAACGCCATGCCCGTGCACGGTGCCCGGCCCAGGGTGTGTGGCAAATGCCAGTCACCACTGTTCCAGAAATCACTTTTGTATCCCTCAACTGGCCCCATGCTGCAAATCAGGAAAGTGAAGCCCAGACAGAAGACAATGGTCAGTCGAAGGTTACACAGCCAGGAAGTGGGGAAGTTTGGTTGTGAAAGAGGATTTCTGCCCAGTGAGCCATCTCTTCCATTGGATACCAGCTCCCAAGAGTAGGGAAGGCGGTACTTGTTTGCGGGGGAGGGGGCAGGGGTCTCGGAAGCGTCTTCTGGAGATGGAAGCCTTTCACCATCTCCATGCAGAGTCTTACGCCCCTTGGGCCACCCATCCCCCCAAGGTGGGTTCTCCCCACAGGAAAGCTCTGAGCAGCCTGTGCTTCTAGGCTTCAAGGGATGACCCAGGATGAACTCTGCATTCTGCCCCTGCTGACCCCCGGGGGGGTGCGGGGAACAACTGAGGGCCTTCTCTCCACAAAGCCCACACCTGGCCATTCCAAAACAAGCCTACAAGGAGCCTCCCACACCGCTAGGAGGGCGGAGGAAGGATGGAAGCCACAGGTCCCCAGCCCGAGGACGCTAACCAGGTCTCCTAAAAACCCTCCTGGAGACTGAAGTATGGCTCGTGGTTTTTTTTTTTTTTAGGCTCAACAAAAATCAAGTCTACCTCATCTGAAATGGAACCAAAACTCCCAATGTGTTCTGTTGACTAGAATTCTACCAACCTGGCGTGCTCACACTAGCTCCCGTGAGCTGATAAACAGCTCTAATCAGCAACTCCATAGTTCTTGTTTTTCCTATTTCTTAGTTAAAACGGTGACTCAATGCATGCAATCTATTTGCAAATGGAATATGTTCAGGCATGGAGTCCACAGGAGGTGACAGAGAATTAATAAAAGGGGGCCTCGTCAGTGAAGAGATGGGGAAAACTTTCCGTGAGGGTATGCACGTCCAAAGCAAGGTCTTCTTCGCAGGCGAGCTCACCGAAAACCAGCCTGGGAAGGAACCATCCAACCCACACTCAGGGCTTCAGCTTGTGCATCTCGCTCGGGATGCGCTCCCACCTGCTCCTCCCAGAGCCAGTACCAAACTACCCTGGTCTGGGCAGTGGGTCACCGGTTAATTAGAGACGTCAAATCTGGTACTAATTCCTGGGGAAGCAGTGTGGTGTGGTAGTGAAAAGTACTTTCTTTTTAAAGCCCACCTCCAACAGGACTGAATCCCTCTAGTGCCTCTGTTTCCTTTTCTACAAAATGGGAATGCGGACAGAACTTAACCCACTGGGCTGTTCGGAGGATGTCAAGAGAGAAAGCCGAAAGGACTCAGAACGGGGCCTGGCATACGGTTAGCACTCAAACTTGGTCACTGTTCCCGACAGTTCTTCCTTCATGAAACGGGACGAAGATCCTGTCCCCTACACTGCCCCAAAAGGACAAGAACTGAATAAGAACACTTTCTTCAAGGTCTAGGCACATAGCAACTGCTCAATAAACACTAGTTTCCTTCGTCAAACAAGGGATTGGTTATTATTAAGCCACAACGCCATAGTTTACTTATCCCTCAGCAAGAAACTACCACCCCAACACCCAATGGCTCAACCTTCCGTGGAAGATCATCACCCCCTCCAACAGTGGCGGCCAGAGTCCAACACCATGATTTTTACCCCGTCTCTTCTCTTCAAGTTCCCTTTGACAAAGATGCTGCTAGCAAAATAATGCCAAAGAAAGTGCGTGGTGACAGTCAACTAGATTTAAGTTCATTTTCTATAGCTTGGGGTCAGAATCGACTGATGCACTCTGGTGATCAAGTTTTCTGCAATTCCCTATTCCACGCATTAGCTCGCTGACAGAAATTCACTGCAGTATTTAAAGTGGCAGCCATCACAACTAACTCAAATTGTATTGGCTTCCCCGATGCTGAAATGCTCTGCTGAAACCATCAATTGGCCAATTCGCAGATAACGTGGTGGCTGAAATTCCCTGTCATGCTGTAAAACCCCTGTCTGCAGCAGCTCACCAGCCTGGAGATCCGCAGTGAAACCTGCCACCAGAGCTGCGGGCCAGGGCAGCCTCGTGTAACACAAGTGGGCCCGCGGAGTGGGAGCTGGTGGGCGGCGGGCGGCTGGCGCTGCCAAGAGGAAGGGCCTCCAGAGAGAGGGTAACATTTGCTACTGGAAGCCTTCTAAAGGACGGTGAGAAAAGAACAGCAGCGTGCACACGCCCAACACCAGGCCTGCCCACTGGGCCGTCTGCCCCCCTCAGCACAGGCCACGGATGGCCAAAGCCACGGGACGCCCACGGCATTGCGCAAAGAAAGTTGCAAAATTCCTAGCAGATGGCACAGGCACAGGCACCTGCCTCTGAAGCAAAGGTTTTCCAAACTCAGGGACGGCCACGAGAATCAGGTGTCCACCTGGCCACGCACTTGCTGTTACCGTCCCACTCCAGGCCTCAGTTTCCCCATCTGTAAGGTGAGAGGGTGCTTCTTAACACACGTTCTACGATTTGACAGTCTGTTCACATTCCAAAAAGCCTTCTCAACAGGGGACCACAATTTACAAACCATTTTCACAGGCTCTCACCCGACTTCTAAAATGCTCGAGAGGCAGAAAAAAAAAAAAAATCCAGGCCCTTACTTCACACCGTTTCATATCACAGATGAGCCAACGAAGTCTCAGAGAGGCCAGATGACTCACCCAGGGCCATCCGGAAGAATCAGAACTTGGACCTCTGGTCCTCCAAGTCCAAATCCCGTGTACCGTCCGTGACGCTGCTCTGGTTCCCAGCACTGACCGGCACAGAGCCAGCCCGCGGCGGACGCCTGGCACTAACTGCGCGCCCACCATGCTCCCGCTCCAGTCTGCGAAGCCCCGCTCTGTCTACCCCATGAGCTCACAAAGCTGCAGCTAGCATCCCGGGCGCAGGGGGGAGGTATGCCATCCCACAGCCTGCTTCTCTCAAACGGTCTTTTGTGACCGGGAGGGAAGGATCAGAGAAAAACCTCAGACAGGGGCCCCAGGGAGCAGCCGTGCTTCTTAAGGTCAGAGGACTGTGAGACAGAAGTGAAATGTCAGGCGCTTCACCCAAACACACAAAGAGCGGGAGACACAAAGCCTGCCTCGGGAGCTGTGCAAACAGCCGTCACCGGGAGGGGACGGAGAATTTGGGAGGCTGGGCCAACCTGGGTCAGACAGGATGCCCTGAGACCTATTCTTGAGATTCTTGCCCTAGCCAGAGCCTGAGCCATGCAGATGTTCAGACAACACCCTCCGCAGGGGGCCGGGGACCCCGCCCCGCCTGCAGACACACAGGAGGACAGGCGGGAGGAGTCCTGTGGCCAGCCAGCAGGGATGAGCTGCCGACTTTAAGTGGGGGCTACTACTTAGTCAGCATTCGGCAAGCATCTGCCGAGCACCTTCTACATGTTCTCTGCACAGAGAATACGGCAGCTAAGGCCAAAGGCAGCCACCAAGGAAACCACCAGGCACCACTCTGGAAGCGAGAGGCATGGTGGGGACACAGCTCTCTCAAGAACCCTCGGAGGTGGGAATCATTCCCTCCTTTTTACAGGTCACGAAACAGGGATCAGCAATCGCTTGTCACTTGTCTTAAGTCACCCCACCTGTGGGCCCCAAGATTCAATCTCAGCCCTCTCTGGGCTAGAGGCTTTCAAAGTTTACACTGAGACCCACGAGAAGGCAAATTTTACTTCACAAACTCAGGACACACGTTTATTCACACAGCAATCACAGAAAACAGAAGTTTCCCCAAACAATACTTAGGCTTACTCCGTATGATAACAGTTGTTTCGTTTTTTGTAATTGCCAGTCGTGACCCACTAAGTTGATTTCCCAAGGCACTAATGGGTCACAACTCAGTTTGCAAAACAATGCGTTACCATGTGCCACTTGTCCATCTCCATTAAAATGTGTATTTAACACACTTGATCCCTGAGCAGGGATCAGACCTTTCCCGCCTCTCAAGGCACAGAGTCTAGCTCACCAATCTGGGGATTTATTCAAGATTCTGCAATAGGCCCCAGGAGTGGGGGTGGCACAAAAGGGGTACAGATAAGAGCTCCTGCCCTTCGAGAGCTTTTAATCTACAAATTAGGAAGGGAAGAGATACAACCTTGACCCAAATCGTTCTCCTTCTGGGCAGCAAGTAGCAAGTGAATACAGACACACAATTCCTGGGGATAAAAGAAAGGAGGGGTGTTCCCATGGGGGTGGTCCTGGCAGGCCTGGTGGAGACTGCCACATTCCAGGCTGGCATCTGCTCTACAGAAGGGCCACAGGGCAGGGGAGCAAAAACCCCATCTCAGGTAGTGTGGTACCAAGTAGGGACCACAGAAAGAGTCAGAGGGGGAAGGGGAAAGTTCCAGATTCCTAGGTCAAGAGATGTGGCCAGCAGAAGAGAAAACGGACACTTGAACGAACCCAGTCCAGGTGCCAGCCAGGAGTGCCCCTAAGTGTGTCTCATTTCATCCTCACAAGCACTGCGGCTGGTCTGGAGGCTGTGTGTGTGAGACCCTCGCCCTCCAGCTGCTCAAGGGTACCTGAAGACGGCAGATTCAAATCCAGGGATCAAGAGCGCTAATCAACGGGTGAGGCAGCCGGTGACCGTTCATGTCCACAGGGACACACCTCCCACACCAAGACCGTTCTGCTGCCACCTCCCTTTTGGCCATGAGAAAGCCAGGATCCATACAGGGCCCCAGGTGAGGTCACAAAAGGAACAGCACACGTTTCGTGGTACTTCTGCTGCGCCAGGCCCTATTACAGAGGGGGGATGCGTGCAGGCGCATAAGCTCATTTATTCCATCCTCACGACAACCTTATGAGGAGGGTATACTTTACCAACCCCATTTTCTACCTGAGGACACGGAGAAACAGAGAGGCTAATCAACACCCCTGAGTTTGCCCAGCTTGAAGTACAGCAAGGCGGCGCTAAGGCAGGGGAAAGCATCCTGGATCCCGACTGGGTTTGCAGGTTTGAGTCCTACTGGCGACCTCAGGTGAGGCATCTTTCCTCTCTGGAGCTCAGTTTACCTATTTCTTAGATGACTAGGTGACCTCCAGTTCCATCACCTCCAACCCTGCTATGTACATACACGTTAAACACATCTCTTGGCCGCCACAGAGGGCGGGACGGTTTGCCTTCTCCCACCACCTGTCCCGACTGCATCCTGGTCTCTCGGAAGATGGACATCACTCCGCACGAGGCTTCCTAAGCACTTACCACATCCTGGGCTGCATCTGTCTCTTCAGAGCAGGCACTCGGTCAGTGAACCGGATCAACACCACAAAACTGCGCGGTGTCTCCCGCTCCTGGTCTGGGAGCCGACTGCCCGGTGCCTCCCTCAGGCTCAGCCCTCAGAGGCCTGAAGCGAAAGCAGCCAACACACCAGCACCAGCTTCCCGCAGACCTGCAACGGTGACACATCCCTTCCCAGGCTCGCTTCCTAAGGCTCCTTGTCGGGACTCCTAAGCCCCATCAAAAAGCCAAGTGAAACGGGAGGCAGGCAAGGGCAGGCTACATACAGGAAAGGATGACCCCACTTAGCGGCTTTCAACCGTGCCCATCCCTGAGAACATCTACACAGCACATCACCGCACAACTAACCTCCCCGGACAGGCTTCTTTTTCTTCCTCTCACCCCTGCCCCCACAACAGCAGGATGAGCAAGGACGACCCCTCTGCCTAGTTCACAGTGGAGAGAATCTTGAGGATCTTGAGAAGTGGAGGCTCCCCCAGGAACAAGGGGTGTGGGGCCATAATGTGAATCCAGATTTCTGCTGATGCCAAGCTGCAAGCCCCTCTGGGTCTTACCATTTCTCTGTGCGGGATGGGGACGGGACTCCTCTGTCCCACACAGATAAGGGGTGCAGATGTCTCAGGGGAGCATTTATCAGTGCCAGCTTGTGGCAGGACTGCTCGCTCTGCCCCTGGCAGGGGTGTGGGGATGAGACAAGACAGCTGGTATGGAGGGGGAGACTCCATGGCACATCAGGGGAGCCCAGGCACTGGAGGGCATCACTGGGAAATTCCAATGTCCAGTTCCCTCAGGTCAGCTTGCTCTCCCAGAAAAAGATGCTGTTGTCCCCATCACATTAAAAGTTTTGGGGGGAAACTTTAGGGCTGCAAAGAGAAAGGAAACAAACTCACCAAGCACAAGGCACAGAGAGACAACCATTTTATAGGTAGGTGATACTACTCAACTCTCACAACAACCATGCAAAGGAATCACCACTCCCCCCACCACCCCACGGGGTGGGGAGGGGGGAATGAAGGATCTGAAAATCCACCCCACCAGGAAACGACAGTGAGGGCTGGAACTGAGGCGTGCGGCCCAGCCACCAGCCAGAGCCCAAACCCTTCAAAATCCAGAGAATTCAAGATCCGAGAAAAGAAAAGCAAAACACGGGAGAGAAATGTTTCTAAAACCCATTCACCAAGGCTCCAGAAAACCCCATTACCCTGGCGAATCAAAAACAAACAATCGTTATTGTCTATTTGCTGTAAGCTCCTAGCAACATGTATTAAAGAAGTTTATGTGAATCATCTAATGCACTTGTGCCGTGGTCAGAATTATTACCAAGCTAAAAAAGATTAATTTTTCTAAATACTCTAAACCCTAGACACTATTATAAAGGCTACAGCTACTGTAACATTTCTGTTATCTTGGCTGACAGGCCCTCAAGCACACACACCTCCCTTCCACTTCTCCCTCTGAAGACTTAAACACACACAAACTCACACACAGAAGCAGGAAAAGTCGGGGGGAGGGGGCAAGGCAGGTCTGGCCTGAGGTCTCCACTAAAGAACCCGCTTCCCTTGGAAAATTAAGACAGCCAAAGGGACACTGCAGGGAGAGCTGGGGGTCTCTGGCTCCTCGAAGCAGTGGTGGGCACAGAGCTAACTCTTGGTCCAAGTTTGCAAATGCTTAGCTAACAAAGATGGCATTATGCACAGACGTGCACACGGCTGGTCTTGGAGTTCAAATGAAGTGACCACTGCCAAAAACTTTGTTTGGGTCCCCACCACTCTACCCCCGCCACCCGGCGCCCCTGCCCCAGCCCCACCTCCCCCCTTGA
Source organism: Callorhinus ursinus (assembly GCF_003265705.2). Taxonomy (NCBI): domain Eukaryota; kingdom Metazoa; phylum Chordata; class Mammalia; order Carnivora; family Otariidae; genus Callorhinus; species Callorhinus ursinus. The sequence continues at coordinate 58,228,507 of NW_027397071.1, read as the reverse complement.
AATAAAGGGCAAGGATTTGCAATTTGGGGTCTTGCCGCCACTTGAAACCCATTAAGGTGGCTGCACAGCCTGGGTTCTGGCAAAATGCAATTCCAGTTACTCATTTAGTGTTTAATTAGCTACCGATGGAAGAGTCTGGCAGCCTCTGTGGTAGGAGGAATTGCAGCAAACGGGGTAGGAGCCCGAAGAAAGGATACAACACAAAGTCTAAGCTCCAAGGCGGGGGGTGGGGGGGCTAGGGTGGGGGGAATAACCGTGTGTTATGTTTTGTCTTTTTAATCTGCCACACAAGGGTGCCAAGGGTCAGAGCCAAAGGCAACTGCTAGGAACTTGCCAGGACCTCTGGACAGATGGCTAGGCTGGCTTATCTCTAGGGAGAGCACTCCCCAGCTCCTCAGAGCGGGTCATGGCCCTTCCCCTCCCATTCTGCCCCACTCGGCGGCCCTCTCCAGCCCTCGCCCCCAAAGGGTTCTGGCAGGCGTGGACACTCCCCGCCTGGCAGGAACCCCAGCTCAGCACATCCAAGGAGAGCCCTCTCAAATATCACTTTGCTATTTCAAACCCACCAAGGACGCTGGACCCCTGCCACAGAGCCACAAATACCTCAGCTCGCGTCCACGCCTAGGCCTCTGGGGCACTTTCCTAACCCCCCCCCCCAACCTCGCAGCCTGGAGACATAGGCTCACAGCTGGGGGTGAGGGGGGCAGGAGAGTCCTGCTGCAGCGGCAGAGTGGAAAGGGAACCAGGCCCTCCTCCTCAGGGGCTCACGGTGGCAGAGCAGAAAGGGACCTCAGGTCTTCACAGCGGAGAAACTGAGGTTCAACGCTCACCAAGGTCATGGGATTCCATGTCTAGTATAACGCCCCAAGTTCTTCACTGGGAATCACGGAGGGGCTGGGGTTAGGTGCAGCAGCCTGTACACCTCCCGAAATCAGGTACAAAGTCTCCTTTGTGGGGACACATGTATTTTCTGGAAGGAAAGGCCAGAGCTTTTATCACATTTTCCCTGCCAAAAGAGGCACTGTACCATAACAAACTCCCTTCCCGACTCACGTCCCACCTCTGCCAGTGACTCTGCAGTTCACCTCGCTGGGGCTTCAGACTAACTCTCTGCTGAATGCATTTCTTCAGTGACTATATACGGGCACACTTGGGGTCAAACGCAAACACCTCCCCTCCATTCAGCAGGAATTCTGTTCACAAATGAGGGCTGTCAAAAGTTGAGAGAAAGAATCTGAAAGACGCACATCTAGTCCCAGCTCTGCCGTCACCACCACCTCCCCCCGGCCACCCGCTACATGCTCCTGGACAAACTATCTAAACTCCAGGCCTCGGTTTCCTCATCTGTGAAATGGGGCTGAAACTTAGGAATAACACCTGACCAATAAAGCCACCACGAGGCCCAACCACAAGCCTTCACCGAAAGGCTTTATAAGAACTGCAGTGACATGAGCGGTGCAAGGAGCCTCCGAGGCTCTCGAGCACCTTCAGCTCAGAGGCCACACCTCTGGGTCTTGCCTACTCCACTCTTTTCTTGCCACCAAGCAGAAAACACACAATTAGCTACCACAGGGAGGGAAAGGGATGCTGGTAGCCCAGAAGGCACCAAAGATACTTCTTTCTACCAGCCACACGGACCCAGGGGGAGAGACAAACAGAGAAGGTGGCCCGAAGTGAGAGACACAGGTGGCACTGGGAGCGTCCACTCCACAAAAGGCCAGGCCCCAGACAACAGGGTCTAAGAGAACCCAATGGCACCCCAAGGGCTTTTACCGATACCCTAAGAAGCCCTGCTCTGGTGGGAGTGGAAAACTCTCACAGCAGGTTCCCCGTGTGAGCCTCCTCCCAGGGCCTCGGGGCTCTTCTGCCTTAGGGTAAACTGATTTCTCAGAAAAATCCACTCCTGTACTGAATGCCCGAACACTCCACATTACACGTGGTCAACATCAGGGCGCTCACGCTTACAAATAACGTGCCAGGTGTTTGCGGGGGGCCGGGGGCGGGGAGGACAGACTGTGACTCAAACAAAAACTCACGAATTCAAAGAGAATTTAAACCCCCTCCCCGCTGAGTCACCTGGTTTATTCCAGGCCCTATAGCCTGGCCTTGACCTGAGAGGAGCCTTTATATCACCTGACCCCTGACCCCATTGTCAGGAAGGGGAGACAATTTGTCAGGAACACAAAATCTTTTCCCTGGGAGAGTGGAGACCAGGATCTTCCCAGTTGAGGTCCTTTCCAAAGATCCTTCCAGCCCCACAGCAGCTGGGCATGCCCTCTAATACTCACTACCCCCATCGAGGCCTGGGTGGGTACCTGGGCTGTGCAACCTCCTCCACAAACTAGGAGAATCTTTGAATCGCCTCAATGGCAAAGGGAAGGCCAGTGACTGCACACTCTTATTGACAAGATGTAAGGTAACTAGTTAACCAGCACTAGAATCACCTGGCTCGAGATCACCCAGCAAAAGTAAAATCACCGAAGGAACCATCTTCCAATATTCCAGTGGTTGTTCTAGGCCAGGCTACCCAGCGACCCCAAATTACCTATTTTTTCTTACCCATAGTTCCTTAACCCCTTCATTCAATTAGCACGCATGCCTACTGTGTGCAAGGTATTGTGGGAGCTACAGAGCTGAATAGCTCTGTAGATCAATGAATGGTCTCTGGCATGGAAAAACTTAATAAGCTGTGGTTGGAAAGACAAGCCTAAGAGAGAAATTAGTCGGAATAGGTGCAAACAAATGACACTTGCCACAGACCTGCAGGGCTGAGCCTCGGCAGTTAGGAGCAGGGATTCCGGAGTCGGTGATGGCCTGTGTTTGGATCCTCGTTCTACCCCTTAGCAGTGAATTAACCTCTCTGTGCCTGAGCTTCCTCATCTGCAAAATGGAGTTAACAACTCCTCTCACCTGGCCACTGGCAGCTTGATTTGAGAGACTGAACCAAAGCACTCAGCACAGGGGCCCAGCACATGGAAAGCCGCCAACAAAGGCTCTGTATAGATGGTTTCCATAGATAACGAGATGGAGTGATCAGAGCGCGCTGAAAACTATCATAAAAGTCCACAAGGAAGTTAAAAGATGGACAGGATTCGAATGGATAAGAGAAGCATGCATTCCAGACAAGAGAAAGAGGGCCTGGAAAGAGACAACAATAATTCTAGCAAGAAGGAATGAGGGCCAACTAGAGGGTAGCCATGGGAATGGAGAGAACACATGAAGATCTGAGAAGGACAAAGAAAAAAGAGGGTTCCGTTTCTTAACTTTCTTATATTTCTCTTAATTTATCAGTTGCTCCTGTCACCCCTGCAGCCCAATGCCACCCTGTAACTCCTTCACCATACAGATGTTCCCTCTCTGCCGCCATTCATCACTCCACCCCTCCCCCTGCACGATCTTACTTACTCTCAGGCCAATGACACCAAGTGGATTCCAATCTAGGATAAAGGGTTTTGACCTCCAAGTCTGTGACTCCTGGGCCTCAGTCAGTGTGACATCAACGCTTGGTAGCATCTTCTACATGTCCACGCCGATTTCAGTACTCGCCACATAATTCTGCCACCATTCCTTAACAAGTCATGGAAAGCAAACCCATGCAAGCTTTCACTGCCACCCATATTGTTTCAAGATGGCAGACCAAACCACAAATTGCCACAACCTTACATCATTTGCTAGAGCACCAAACTTGGTTAAAAATTATTAACTTCTCTGATAGCTTGCAAGAGATAACACAGACATCCTCTATCAAGAGATTTACTTGAAATAGGCAAGTCCACCTATTCCAACTCCAAAACAAAACCATCTGCGCTGCAAAACTGGCCATGCAGGAATGGGCTCTCCGTACATTTAAAAAAAAAAAAAAAAAAAAGATTTTTACTAGGTAGAAAGGGGTCAAATTCACCAACTATTTTTATATGCCTCATGTATCTTCTGGCCTCCTCCCCCAACCTCCAGCTCAGGAAACCCTATGATCATCACCACGGATTTTCCCAGAAGAACCACATCACAAGAGAACCAGTCACCTCACCTTTAACTACTAAAAGTTTACCAGGCCATAAGTACCGTTCGCCAGCTTCTATCTCTCAGTCCTGGAGAGAGCACAAGAACTGGTCCATTTCCACAGCAGTCTGTTCCAAGGGCATTACCTTTAGAGTCACAACAAAACTTCATCCCGTTGAATAGTCTCAAAACCAGTGAGCCTCCCGCGGAATCTCTAACTCTTTGTATTACAGGAGAAACTGTCACCATAAAGATATGCATGGTAATGGGATTTGACCACTTGTGAAATTCAACCAGATGGGTTCCGGGGTCCTAGGGCAGTTTCTGGTGTCCCAGGTGTGTCCTCTGCACGCAGGGGACACATGCGGCCTGGCAAAGTGGGTGGGCCCCGACGACACTCAAGAAACCAACTTTCATGCTCGAGAGCTTAGAGACCATTCCTACCCACCTCATGACAAAGTGCAAGACCAAATAAACCACCTCTTATGTGCATGTGTGCGCACACTCACACTCTCTCTCTCTCTCTCACACACACACACACCATCTACAAGGCCAGTGGGAAGCGAAGACTGGAAGGAGGCTGGGAAGAACGGCAGACACTTCCCCTTCCATCTCCCACATCCCCCAGATCATGTTTCATCTGATCATAAATTCTGACTCCAACCCCTGTTTGGAGTCTAAATTTATTTTTTTTTTTTTGAGGGGGACTGCCACGGGAGATGGATATGCAGCAGACATCGCTCTTATAAGCATTTCATAAATCTTAAGAAACTCATCCAGGTAGAGGATGAATGATAGGGTAGCAAGAGCTATGAGGTGATGAAATTAACTATCTTCACAAGAACACTTTGAACACAAAATTATGGACCAGCCAAGGACTTCAAAGTATACATGGTCTTAGCGGGCACAACGTGAGCCCTCCCCCCCACACACACCCCAAAACATAATTTGAAAAGCCTGCTCCCTGGAAAGTAAGGAAACAGCCCATTTCACCAAACTTCACTCAACCACCCCTTCTGCTCTGAAACACAAGTTTCAGATTTGCTTCTTTGGTGACGGTGGCGGCGGCCAATTTTTTAATTAAACCAACACCGAGGAGGCTCAGTCCTTTCCCAGCTAACTGTCCACTCTGAACATCAACCTCTCATGGCTGAGCCCCGAACACAACCATTTAATCCTCCAGATAGGTATCTACACTCTTCTGCATAATTACAACATTATGAAACACCGTTCCCCAAGTTAAAACAGGGCAAGGGCAGCAGGGAGGTGGGCAGAACAAAAGAAAAGCCAGGAGAAAACAAAGACCACTGCCAATTGGCTGTGTATTTGCTTCTGGTACTAAAGAAGTTAGAGCTATCCAACCCTGTAATTATTGCCAGGATTAAAAATTTGTTACTCACGTAATCATGAAAGGCTTTTGCTTCACTCGAATGTTCACAAGTGTCTCGCCTTTCAGGAGCTGCACAGTAAAGGTCCCAAAATACGCTGCAAGTCGAAAAATAAAATAAGATCGGGTTACTAATTATTACTCGTGTACCAACGACAAGTGTACAATGTGCGGGACTAACAGCACAGCATCTCCCAAAGGCTCCAATCCCACGTTTCCAACCTTTTCGGCAAACTTGGTCTTGAAAACACAACGGACCAACCTCTTCTGGCAAGCCAGACCTTTGTAGTAAGAGGGTTAGTTCCCATTGATCAGGCACCTAATGTGCGCTGGATGCCTCACGCCCATGACCCTGCTTGTAACTACCGCGGGGCTATAAGGTAGATGACTAGCCCTACTTTATTCAAGGGGCAACTGAAGTTTGGATAGATTAGTACAACCCATTTATGGGTGCCCAGATAGGACAGGTAGGAATCTAGATAAGAATCCAGGCCTGCTTCATCTGTGCTCCTTTTACCCCCATCCCCCCAACCAAAATGGCTACATTTCATAAAAAGGTTAAACTGTCAAAGTCAGGACTATGATTCATATGCGGAGCAATCTGGATGACTAGCAATAAAGGAAACCTACAGGTTCTTAAGCCCAGAGCCCAGAGCCCACACCCCCACCCCTCCCGTCTCACCCCCACTCCCATCCAGGCCCTCCCCCAAGGAATTCTTACGCAAGAACCATCCCCCCCACCCAAAGAATGCGTGTCAATTAGCCAAAGGAGATGTTGTCCACACTAAGTATTTTGTCCTTTCATGTTAAAATAGCGTTCCCCAGAAAGGCAACTGTCCACCTATCTAGCAAAGGGGGGGGGGAGGCTTAGATATCTCTGCTTTCTCCCCCTCCAAGATTTGGTGTAGTCCCCCTAACACTTTGTATTACATGAGAACAGACCTACAAGTCATCTGCCAGCCAGTAAAACCTTACACAAACACAGGGTAGTCACTGGTATTAACACGGAGCCTTAGAAACCCTCTCCGGGTCAGGAGCCCAAGGCCCAGGGCTGGGAACCCACTTGACGGAAACAGGCACCAGAGCAGAAGTGGGATTCTTGGTCTAGTGCTCCTGTCCCCATCACCAACAGCTAGCTCAGCGGGTCATCAGACAAGCCATCTCACTCAAGGTGTCTGAATTCCAGGGCCTGACCAACTCCGAATGAGCGCCGGGGCTTCCTCCCACCTGGAGAGCCTCAGCTGTCATTTGCTCAGTGTCAAATGGCACGGAAGCAACTTCTAACTAACAAGACCACGGACACAGCCACTCAGAGCCACCACTGCTCAGGTCCAGCACAACAGACTCTCCACGTTCCTGGGGCTGAGAGAAGGCAGGACAAGATCGGGGGGGGGGGGGGGGGGACGACGCTTCCGGACAGAACAAGAAAATTGGAGGCTTCTAGTAGCTCCAGAGGGAGGCTCAAAAACATTCTTTTCTGTCCCCTGAAGCTGTACACATCTGATCAACTTCTCCGCACACTAAAGACTTCGAATGCTACAAACTCCCTGGCCCCTTCTCAATAACTTTTACTCCTAAACCCGAGCTTCTGCAAAATCCGTGATGGTCAGACGCACCAACCCTGCTCACATACTCCTCTCCAAAAACAACCCCCGAAAACCTATCACCCACTCCTACAGGTAGAATCCTCAGGCCACAACAGTGCAGTTCCAAGGTTGGCAGAAGTCATTAAAAACTCATTTTCTCTGTGCAAGTTAGAACAGACACTTCATCCCCCTGCATTTCAAAGAGACTCAGAACAGTAACCTGAACTGGTGGTCAGGTAAACGCGCGCTAAGATCCCAAGACAGGGCACTCCGATCCTTCTGAACTCCACCAAAATATCAAAAGCCACTCTGCTTTCTTGTCCTTTTCAAAAGGATGTCAAAGACTCGACCAATCGGTCCCGCAAAACATCCAGGTCTTACACTCACAGTGACTCACTCCTGCTGACCCTAAGCCTCCGTTCTTACGCAAACCTACAAGGAGACCAGACCTACAGATCTCCCACCCCAGCAGGACCCAAATAAAGGAGGGAAAGGGTCACAAGCAAGGGAGAGTCACTACCTACAACTACAAGCACTCTGTGAGGTCAACGCCAACCAGTTAAGGTTCTTGGTAAAATGAAACTTTGTGGTTTTAGGGATGCTGGGGGTTGGGGGGAGGACCCACAGAGGAGAGGAAGGTCCAGTCCGTCTGAATCAGTATCTTTAAAGGAAGTGGCGCCCCTTCTTGCTTTTTCTCAGGGTGCCTGCCCCAGTAGAGTTGCTCTCTCAAGGTTTTGAGCTCACAGAAGAAAAAGGGACAGGCCAGTTGTAAAACAGACCTGGTACCCTCTCCACCCTCCCCCACCCCCACTCCCTCTAATTAAAGCAGCATGCAGAACTGACAAAAACCCTTCAAGGTTTTTTCAAGGCCCCCCCCCCCCCCCCCCCCCCCGCCTGGTGCTCCAGAGAGAGAGAGAAAAGTAAAGGAGTTTCTGTACAAACACTAGGCACAATTTAGTAGGTTCTCAATAGGAGGGAAAAGAGAAGGCGAAAACTTCAAGCAGCAACCTCTCTTGTCCTTTCCCTCCTTCCCCAGCCCGGGTCTGAGTGCCCAGAGGTGCCCTGTTCCATGCCAAGCCCAAGAGCTAAGGCATGGGGGTCCGCTCCAGGCCTCCCGTCTTTGTTCACCCAGGCCCAGATCTCAGAACAAAACAAACACACACACAAAACTATCACACAAACTTACCACCACCACGAGTGCAAAAACCCAGGCGGTTCTCCCAACGTGATGTTTTTTTCCCATCGAATCTGGAAAGCAGAGAGCAGAGACAGCTTAGAGGAGCAGAGAGGAAAGGTGGGCTGGGGGCTTCCCAGAGCCAAAAGGCTGAGAAGACCAACTAACAATAAATGCCAAAAGGTGATAAAAATTCAAAATGGTGGCCACAGTGGTTGCTCCTGAAAACAAAGGCTCTAAGAATAGTGGGGAAGAAGGGGTGTCAAGAAATTGGATGATGGAGGGGAATTCCACTCACCTCCGACAAGAAGGTCTGTGCAGATTTCTGTGCTCCTACGTGCAGTAAATATTCGTAGACGTATAAAGCTAACCTGGAAAGTGGGCAGGAGGCACAGAAAGAGAGGGAAGGCGTTAGATCACACGGGGCGCTCGCTTCTGGACCTTGCCAGCCGGCTTCCAACCCTGTCTGCGCTGTCCCATTGTGGCCCCAAGCAGAGGTGAGCAGTTAGCTTGGCCCTGCCTCGGGGCCGCGGGTGGAAGCATTCAGGGGGTTGGGTACCAGGGGACGCGTTGCCTCGAGCCGCGAGGGCTAGAGAGCAGCCCCCAAACTTGAACTTCCAACTGGCATCGGGGCCAAACCCACCTAGGTCTCTCAAACTCGCAAGCCTCCCGACCCCAGAGCCTCCCACCTTTTCCCGACCCACTCGTTGCCACCCTCTCTCCAGCTCTGAGGATCCGGGGAGACTCAGTCCTGGACTCCGGGGTGCTCAGCGCGCTCTGGAGAGGGCAGCAAAGCGCCACCCTCACTAGCTCCCCCCCAACCCAAGCAACTGTCCCCCAAGCCCAGGGCCAAACCGGCGCCGCCGTCCCTGCCCAGCGCGGCGCCCCGGAGGGCGCGGGGCGGGCGGCGAGGCCGAGGGCAGGCAAGGGAGAGCGCTCCCGGCCGAACAAAGCCCCCGGCACGCACTCCTCACGCCGCGGGCGGACAAAAGGAGCCTTCGGGGCTGCGGGAACCACGCGCCCCCTGCCCGCGCCCGCGGGGCAAAGTGCAGCCCCCGCGGCGGGCGCCCAAGCTCTCGCTCCGGACCTCGCCCACCCCTCTCCGCGGGCCCCCGCGCCCGGCACGCCCCGCGGCCACCAGGTGCCCCCTCCCCCGGCGGCGCCCCCCGACGCCCCGGCCTCCGCCGCCTCCCAACAATGGGCTCTCCCACGCCGCCCGCCGCGGCCTCGGGGAAGGGGCCAGGCAGGCGGCGCCGGGCCCGGAGCGCAGCAGCCCCCGCCCGCCCACCTGCCTCCCACCGGCCTCCCGCAGCCCGGCGACGGCGCGGCCGCCACTTGGAAAATAGGGCTTACTTTTCCCGAGCCTGCCCGTCCGAGGGCACCGCCGAGCCTTTGCCTTTGGCAAACATGGTTTGCAGAGAAGAGGGCGCCGAGCCTCGCCGCCGCCGCCGCCGCCGCCGCTACCGCTCCGGCTGCTCCCGAGCTGCCCCCTCGCTCCCGGCCCCCTCCCCGGCCTCGCTCGCTCGCCCGCTCGCGCTCTCCTCGCCGCGCTCCCCTCCCTCCCCCCCCAGGCGCTGGCTCCGCGCTCTTTCCAGCTGTCAAAGCGTCAGCCCCGGCCGCGGCCCCATCGCCCTGGAACTCCTCCCGCGCCGGCTCGGCCTGGGGTGCCGCTGCCGCCGCCGCTCGCCCGCCGGCCCGGCCGCCCGCTGGCTCGCTCGCGCGCCCGCCCGCCCGGCTCCGCCTGCGCCGCCCTCTGCGCCTCCGGCACCGCTGCCGCCGCCGCTGCCGCTGGTCTACTTGGAGCTCAACCGAACGTGGCTACCCGGGCGAGGAAGCGAGGCGGGCGTCAACGTCCCGCGATTGATGGCCGCTTCGGCCAATCGGCGCGCGGGGGCGGGCCCGGCGGCCGGGAGGGACGCCCTGTCAGCGCCCGGCCGCGGCAGTCCCCGCGGCGGCCGCCTCCACCGAGCCGCTGCCCCTGCTCCTGCGGCCGAGCCGGGGGTGCTCGGGGGCGCGCGCCTCTCTTTTCTGTAGATGTGGGGAGGGGACTCGAATCGGGCTGGGGGAGCTCTGGTCTCCCGGCCCCGGCGACGAGGGGATTTGCCGGGCGCTCTCCGCGGCGGGGACCACTGGGGGGCGTGGGGCGCTGCGGCAGCGTCTGAGGGGAGGGGGCGCGGACCCCTAAGCGGAGCGCAGCCCGCTCCCTCCCGCCACGTCCCTCTCGCTTATCTGCCCCTCACCTCCTTACCCCCCGCCTTTCCACCGCCCGGCCTGCTACGGCCCAGCCCTTATCTCCCCCTCCCCCTCGTCTGTCCTCCCCCCTGGGCTCCGACCCCGACCCCCTCCCCAGACTCCAGTGCGCTCCCCAGCCGCCCCGCCCCCGGCCCTCCCTCTTGCCCAGTCCGCCTTCCGAGCGCCGGGCCCGGGGCTCCACGCTGCGAGCTGGGCGGCTCGAGCCGGCGCCGAGGCGCGCGGCTGCTCCTTTACTACATCATTAAAATACTTTGGAAAGCCCCAAAGTGGAGCCGCGCGAAAAAGGTCCTTGGCGTGCTTTGGGGAACCTGGGGGAGGGGACGGGGGGCTTGTGTTAAGAGAAGGGAGAGTGATTGCTCCCAAATTTCTAAGGTCGGCCAGCCCTGACAAGTTAGCCCCTTGGCTTCTCCACAGGAGACTGTGCTGTTCCGGGGTGCGGGGGCGTCACCTGGGTGCCCCGCAACGTGGAATGCGCGCCACAGAAATCAGCAAACTTCAAATAAATGGAGCTAAATTGGGGAGTGGAGCGGGGTGAGAGTCAGGCTTGGGGGGAGGGGAAGCTTCCATTGTCAGTGACCCAGGTGTACAATGGGAAATGGGGGGGGCTGGCAGAGTGACCCAGCTATTTGCTGCTGACTCCTTTCTGCCCACGCTGAGAACCCCAAGTACACACTATGACTCCCTTATTAGACCAGAAAGCAGCGAAATAGGGGAAGACTCCCCCATTTTCAGACTGCTTTTAGAGCGCGGTTCTCTTTAAATGTGATAAAACACTGTCGGCACTGTCTCTTTAAAAGAGTCAAGCAGAAAAAGCTGTGTAAGCGCTGATTGGCTGCCTGTTTGGATACATCTTTAGGGGAGCCTTGAAACTGTTAGCCTAGGTTGATTTTTTTTTTTTTTAACTGCGCTGTTCCAATAAACAAGTAACGCCCCTCCCCCTAACATGCCTCGCACCAAACAGCACCAAACAATTAAAGGATAGGTCAGTGTCCTGGGGAAAACACGTTTCAAGTAGGAAAACTCAGAACTAAATTTCAACAAAATAAAGAATTCCCTACCATTAAAGTTTGCTTATTTTGATCTGTTGTAAAGAGAAAAGGGGCTTTTAAAAGAAATACCCCGCAGCAAACAGATCTGCATTGGTTCAGGAAGGAGATGGTGCATTTTTGGAATAATGTTCTACTCAGTGTAACAAGCCTCCCTAAATTAGAATACAGCCAGACCCTATGGATGCCTCTGGACGCACTGTGTTCTCTGCTGGGACCTAGAGATCGCAGGGGAAGGAGACAGAAAAAGGGAAATACTGAACCCTAGTCTATGGTTGTCTGTACACTAGCCCCTAGTTTAAAGGTGGTTTTGTGAATGAGAGAAGCATGGAGGTTGGGAGGGAGTTGAAATACAACATAGAGGAGAGAAGGAAATAATTACAGTTATTTTTTTCCCCTAGGCGGTTTAATTTAACAGGGCTAACAAGGTACCTTAGAGCCCACACTAATTAAATTGGCCTGTTCATCCCCTTCCCCTGGACTTCTATTTTTGATGGGCTAGGAATGGTCAAGGATGGCTTGTCAACAGACTGACTCACAAGAAGCCTGACTCATCTTGGGTCTGCAAGGCCCAAAGATTATGAGTATCATGAGTATCAGTCAGGTCCTGGCTCAAGGAAAACACTGCCCTTCTCTGGCTCTATCTACTATGGCAGTGTCTACCAAGTTGGCCATGCCCTGCCTGCAGCACAAACCTATCTGTTGGGGCATCGTTTTCCTCCTCTGTCAAGTGGGAAAGGAGGGTTAGAAAATCTTTAATATCTCTTGAGAATCTGATGTTCTATGATGCCGATTTCCCTTCTATAGTTTTCTTTCCCCACCCCCCACCAAGAAAAGTACTAGCACCTTCTTTGGGAGCATATGTGGTAAGAGAAGAGGAGTGGCATTCAGGGAACCTGTGCTAGACAGCACTCTGTCCTTGTGGTCTGCCCTTTGCTAGGGCTTGACACAGAATGAGGCCCCGTGTCAGTGGGTTCTTGGTGAAGCTAAAAGAGACAGTGAGAGGACCCAGACAGAGAGAGCAGGGAGCCCCCAGCCTGCTGGAGAGAAGGGAGTTGACAGGCTCCTGGGAAGCAGGACCACTCAGCAGCCCCAACCAGATATACACCCAGTGATCCAAGACGCAGTCAGATCAGAAGCAAGTCCCAACGCCGAAGAACAGCATTCCAAACCCCAGCCTACCTTTCCCCACTGAATCCCCCAGCTGTACTTTCCCCAGACCACATCTTTGGGCCTGGTGTCTCTACCTGGAATGCCTCCCTCCCCAAGATCCCACTTTGACCATTCCTTAGGGCTAACATCCTGTTCAATGCCATCTTCTCCTCTAAAACCTCTTTGCTTTTCACTCCTGGAGCAAAACTCATCCAACCCTTTGCTTGGTCTCATTTTGCTTGAACCTCCATAGTGGCTCTCCGTGTTCATTCTGCCTATTGTTGTAGCCCGTGTTGTTTACTGTCTGTCTCCTCCGCCAGACCTGGCAGGGAGAGGATCTAACTCTGAGTCATCTGTGTGTCTCCACCACCCAGCACGCGTTCGATACCTGTGTGTACATCAACATTCAGTGTACGTACTGGGAACTGGGGAACCACGAGAGGAAAAATGGTCTCATTCTCAAGGTAGCTCTGGGCCCAGGGGGGAGATAAGAAAGGGACACCACCGACAATGGGATGAGATAAGGCCCCTCTCCCAGCCCCACCCACTTAAACCACAGGCCACCAGGAACTACTGTACTTTTGGTCCCCAGAATGTACCAGGTCATTGTATCCAGCCTAGACTCATCCAGCCTAGACTCACTGTTTCCTCCTCCCTTTCTCTATCCCTACCTCTCTTCCTTTTTTTCTTCTTTCTTTTAGTACATGTCTATTGAGCATCTACTATACCAAGCATTGTTCCAGGTACTGGGTAAGAAACCAAATAAAAATCCTCACTCCATCGAGCTTAGGCTGTTGGGAAATCCTCAGTCTAAAAGCTTGTTTCTGTGACAGACTCCTACTAATTCTAAAATCCAGCCTGGGCAGGTAGCACCTCCACCAGGAAGCCTGAAGCCTCCCTGAGCTCCCAGACTGGGCCAGGTGTCCCCTGGCAGCCCCTGGGACGCCCCCCCCCCACACACACACACACAAACCACAACAGATTGCAGTTGGCCACACTGCGTAGATGTGGACATGTGTGCATCTCCCTAATGGGAGCATGAGTTCCTCCTGGTCAGAGAACGGTCATCATTCACCCGAAGACCTCCAGTGCCCAGCAGCTATGGTGAAAGGAGACTCAAATAACTGAGTGACCAGAATGAGAAGGAACAGGCAGATGAGGTAGGGGAGGAGAAGAAAGAGAGGTCAACTCCAAGCTCGGGCTAGAACGGCCACTCCTTCACTCAGCTGCCAGAAACTGGAGGGCAGAAATCCTGGGCTTTGGGATCAGTTTGGCAGTGGGGTTAAAGGAAAAGTGGCGGCTAAAGGAAAAAGACTTCAGGCCCGTGGGCTTAACCCTGGGGTGAGGGAGATGGGGGGGCGGCCATTTGAATGGTCACTGAACCTGCAGTCCACCCCCCTCCTGTCCTGGCACAGTGGTCCTGGAATTGAGTGGAGGTGCCTCTGGTAAAAACCTTGGGCTCCTCTGCTGGGGGTAGAGGGTCTCCGGCTCAGGTTGGACAACCTGGTTTTAGCTGATGTTGCCCCAATGGGATCAGGAGCCTCTACAAGGGAGTGTGAAATCCAGCGTCCAGGCCTGTCTGGTGGATGTTGGGCAGGTGACCTCCCCTCTGTGAGCCCGTCTGGGAAAGGAGGACCTCACTGTCCGCGTGCAGGGCGGGCAGGAGGACGGCGGGCAGGAACTGCGGGGCACTTGCCTGCTGGGCTGTCAGCCGGTGCTGGCCAAGCCCGCGCTTCCAATTGCCTCTGGACAGTGGAGAGTCACTGCCCTGAAGGCTGTTTGGAGGCTCAGCAGAGATAGTAATTGGAGAAACATTCTGTAAATTGAAAAAGATGGTTACTCCTGATGTTATTAGCACAGCAGAACCCACAAAAAGAGAGGTGCTAAGGAAGAAGGAAGTGAAGTTTAAAATCAAATGTGTTTTGAAATGTCTTCTGCTGGACACACACCTGTGCCGAGACACCTGGTCAGAGCAAAACGGTTTTGGGCGTTTTCTTGAATGGGTTTAGTTCTTTCTAGAAGGCACCTACTAAGCGCTGGGCCCTGAGCCAGGGCCGCTGAAAAGTACAAGAACATACAAGGTGAGGTCCTGCCGAGGGTAGATGGGGAGGAGAAGCCGATGCTGTGGTCCTTCCCGGGTTCCTGCCACGCCTCCCCCACCTCCTCTCCAGGATGTCTTGGCCATGAGTTCATTCCCATGCCACCCACCATGAAGCCTTCAGCAGTGTCCCCCTTGCAGCTCCCTCTTGCATCCTCCACCGGCCTTGGGCCAGCACGTCTCTGTGTGCACTCGGCCACTGCATCTTTATCCACGCCATTCCCTCTGCCTGGAACACCTCCCCCCAGACATGCCTCACTTCCTCCAGGTCCCTGGTCTGAACATGGCCAGAGCCCTCCCTAATCAACCTCTGTGGACTGGCACCTGCCCCCCTCATCCTGGTCTAGTCTTCTCCCTAGCAATCGTCACCAACTACCATAGTATGTGTTTATTTGTTTATCTTACTTTTTTCCCTCATTAGAATTTAAGCTCTGTGGGAGTTTTATCCCCACCTCTAGAACAGGTACTCAGTAAAAATATGCTAAATGTTGAATAAAATAATTGATTTAACAAAGATTTTCTGAGCATCTGGTATGGGCTGTGCCTCCTGGTAGGTGTGAGAATGCCGGGTGAACAAAACAGTCCCAGTCTCCTTCTGTTCAGAGCTCACAGTCCAGCGCGCAAGAGAAGGGTTAATTCAATAGGCACACAGATAAATATGTCATGACAAACCCTACCAAGTAGAGGATGCTATAAGAGCGAATAACAGAGTCTGAGCCTGTGGGGGAGGGAGTGGTGATCAGGGAGGGCCTCCCTGTGTAGGTGACATTTGAGTTCTAAAGGCTGCGGGAGAGTTAACTACACAAAGGAAGAATGTTCCAGGTAGGGAAGGGAAGTCTGCAGCAGGGAGGAGCCCTGTCAGGTGGAGTTATTGATCGCTAGTCCTTGTGACAGGAGCAGCCCTCCCCCGCCCCCCCCGGCTGTGCTGCAGATGCCCCCGGCCGTGGCATCAGAGAAAACCCCAGAGCAGAGAACCAGAGCTTCTCTGCACAGGAGGGGAGGCTCTGTCAGGTAACATTTCGGGAAGCCAGTAACCGTAGCAATGGCTGGAGTCACAAGTGGGCTACCACTTTCATGCTCCTTATAATAGGTATTATAGCAAAAAAGAAAAAGAAAAAAAACTGTCAAGTGTTGGAGGATGTGGAGAACGGGGAACGCTCGTGCACCGTTGGGGGGAATGTGCGCTGGTGTGGCCACGCTGGAAAACAGGAGGGATGTTCCTCAGAACATGAAACAGAGAGTTGCCATATGATCCAGCCATCCTACCTCTAGGAACACACCCAAAATAATTGAAAGCAGGGACTCAAACAGATATCTGTACACCAGTGTTCATAGCGGCATGATTCACAGTAGCCAAAACATGGACTCGACCCAAATGTCCATCAACCGAGGAACGGACAGTGTGATGCATCCATACAACGGAATGTTACTCAGCCTTGAAAAAGGAAGGAAATTCTGATACAGGCTACAGTGTAGATAAGCCTCGAGGACATGATGCTAAGTGAGATCAGCAGACACAAAAGGACAAATATTGCTTGAGTCCACGCGCATGCCGACTGAGAGTAGTGAAGTTCATAGACACAGAAACTGTGATGGCGCCTGCCAGGGGCTGCCTAGGGCAGGGGGAACTTGAGCCGTTAGCTAAATGGATACAGAGTTTTGGTTTGGAAAAATGAAGTTCCGGGGGCGCCTGGGTGGCTCAGTCGTTAAGCATCTGCTTTCAGCTCAGGTCATGGTCCCAGGGTCCTGGGATCAAGCCCCGCATGGGGCTCCCTGATCGGCGGGAAGCCTGCTTCTCCCTCTCCTGCTCCCCCTGCTAGTGTTCCCTCTCTCGCTGTCTCCTCTCTGTCAAATAAATAAATAAAATCTTTATTAAAAAAAAAAAGAAAAATGAAGTTCCGGAGATGGATGGTGGTGATGGCTGCACAACGGTGCGACTGTACTTAGCGCCGCTCAACTGCACACTGAAAACTGGTTAAAATGGTACAGTTATATGTGGTGTATATTTCACCACAATAAAAACCGGAAAGGAAAGAGACTGAGCTAGGAGCGATGAGGGAGGGCACAGAAGGGGTCCAATACGGGACGTCATGGGGCTTGGAAAGGAGCACCTAAAAAGGCATTCAAACTTGTCCAGTGAGGGGAGAAGTGATACAGAGCGGGAAGTGGTGGGAAGCATCTGGAAAGCTGTCAGGGCCAGGCCCGGTCTAAACTGAGGTCTGAGTGGAAGTTGGGGGGCAGGTGTGGAATATGTTTCAGATAAGAATGAATGGCATTCACGAATTTATTCAACTGAGCTGGACCATTCAGGGCCTTGGGTGTCATGCTAAGAAGTTCAGTCTTTGTCCTGCAGGCAGGGACTTTCACGAGGGATGACCTCCTTGTGCTTTAGGAAGAGCACTCCGGGGGGCCCGGAGGAAGAGGGAGCCCTGAAGGCCGTGAAAGGCTCAACAGCAGGTGAGATGGAGGGAAGCTGATGGAAGAGAGTTCCCGGGGCTCTGTTACTGACGGCATATGAGGGTGTGAAAGCTGACTTCCAGGTTTCCGGCATGGGTGAGGGGCTCTCTGTCGGGGGGCCCAGGAAGGGAAGCAGGTCTGTGGGCAGCAAGTATGAGGAGGTCAGTCTTGGACGTGCTGAGTTGGAAAAGCTCATTGGACGTCCAGATGGAGATATCCAGGGACAGGTAGACTATAGCCTGGGACTCCGGAGCCCTGAAGATGGAGCCTGGGGAGTTATCAACATGTGGAATGCAGACTCAGGCCCAGGGAGGCAACTAAGGTGACCCAAGCATCACCTGGGGGAGAGCAGACACGTGCGCATGGTACAAATGGTGCGAACCACCCCCCACCCCCACCTCAGAGCGTCCGAGGTCGGGATGCTTCTGAAGGCCCCTTCCCACTCTCTCCCGATTTCCTTCCTTCCCCTTTGACTGTTCTTCCTGTGATCCTAGAAAGGGTTCTTATTCTCCAGCCTCCTCTTAAAATTATATTAGGTGAGCTATTGCTGATACAACGTTACATAACAAACAACCCCAAAATCTCAGTGGCTTATTATAAAAGCCATTTATTTCTCACTCAGAGGTCCACAGTCAGTCTGGGCAGCTCTGCTCCAGTCTGCTCATGGGTCCCCCTTGCTGGCACCCAGGCTGAAGGGCAGAGGCTGCCTGGCATGGTTTTTCAAAGTGGATGAAAGGAGCACCAGATGCCAAGCCAGTCCATGCGAGCATCCACCTGCTCCCAAGTCACATGGCCAACCCAGCCTCAGTGGGGCAGGGAAGTGTATGCCTCCCGCAGAAAAGGAAGTGGATATTTGCTACACAAGCCACCATGAATGAGCTTCTCTCAGGCTCTGTCCTTGACCTTCACTTTTGCTTTGGGCAAGTTCAGCCATGTGTGTGGCATTGACCACACCTGAACCTCCATGATGACTCCTGAATCCATCCCCCTGGCCTGGACTTTTTTGTTAGTACCAGCCTCCCCACCCTATCTGTTTAGTTGAAGGACATTCCCACCTGGATGTTCCCCCAGGTGATTCAAAGTCCCTGTGTCTAGAACTGAGCTCATTATTTCTCCCTATCCAATTCCTACTCAGTCCTCATCTCTGTGCAGGGCACCAGCACCTAGGCAATTGCCTGAGCCAGAGATCTAAAAGTACATCTCTGCTCCTTTTCTTACTTACCCCTTGCCCCCTCTGCCAGCACCTGGGTTGGTCAGCTAGATCTAGTAAGCATCCCACATTTTTCTTTTCTTTTTTTAAAAGATTTTTTTTTTAAGTAATCTCTACACCCAACGTAGAGCTCGAACTTACAACCCCAAGATCAAGAGTCCTACATTCTCCACCGACTGAGCTAGCCAGGTGCCCTATAGGCATCCCACATTCTGTCTACTCACCACCCCCACTCTCATCACTGTGATCCAGCCCTGGATTATTGCAAAACCCCCAACTGATCTCTCTGCCTTCAGACTCTCCCCAACCCTCCACCCTCTCCTGGCCAGCCAGAGGGATGTGTTCAAGGCACAGATGTGACATGCCTTTGCTCAAAACTCTTCAGTGGCCCTCCTTCTTATACAAGATGAAGCCCAAGGTCCTCTGCAAAAAAGTTCAAGGTCCTTCATAGTCTGGCCCCTGCCTCCCTTTGCAGCTTGTTGCTCACCAGTGTCCTGAGCACTGGGCACGGATGTGCTCCTTGGGAGTTTGCAGGCTGATGGGGGAAGCAGACAACTCTACCAGTACTTATGATACAATGTGACAAGTGTCACAACGGAGGGTACAGGCCCCTGTGGGCAGAGTGCAGGGGTGTTATGCTGGTCCAGTGGGTCAGAGACGGTGGCCAGGAGGAGGCTGTGGCCTTCCTCAGACAGTAATGGGAATGGATGAGCACTCTCAAGGAGAAGCTGGAGCTGGAGCTCTGAGGAGCCCCAGCCAGTCCAATGGAGGAGGAGCTGATGAAGGTGATGGAGAAGGCCTGCCCAGAGGAGCAATGAAGAGGAAATCTGGGGGAGGCAGTGCCTAGGAAGACAGTGCTTTGAGAAAAATGTTGACTCGCAGATGGTGGTCAATAGCAGAGGGCTCTGCAGAAACTGGCTGGCTGGTGAGGGCAGTTTTAGGGGAGCAATCTGGGCAGAAGCCATATCACAGCAGTGGCGGTGTGGGAGGGGCACCAGACAGAGACAGCAGGTGCAGACAGTCCTCTCCAGATGTTGGGCTGTGAAGGGGATAAGAGACAGGCCAGAGTGCCAGGGGTAAGGAGCTTTGCTGTGTTTTGGTTGAAGACAAGAGAGACTGGATCCTGTGTAAATGCTGACTGGAAGGAGCGAGTAGAGAGGGAGAGGCCAAAGGTCCTGGATGGAGCCAGAGGACAACGTTACAGTGAGGTCCCTGAGGACAACGTTACAGTGAGGTCCCTGAGGAGGTGGGAAGGGAAAGGGCCCAGCGCAGTTGGAGGGCCGTCTTCACTCCCCTCTGGGAACGCAGAGATGAGGAGACTCAGCCTCTGCCCTCAAGATACTCATGGTTGGGGCGCCTGGGTAGCTCCATCGGTTAGGCATCCCACTCTCGATTTTGGCTCAGGTCATGATTTCAGAGTCGTGAGATCGAGCTCCAAGTCAGGCTCCACACCTAGTGTGGATTAAGATTCTCTCTCTCCCTCTCCCTCTGCTCCTGCCCTGCTCGTTTTGCGCCCCCTCTGTCTTAAAAAGAAAAGATGCTCATGGTCTAGGGGAGGGGACTGGGGCTTTGCAGAGGAAGTAAGCTAGGAGCTGGGGTTTTGAAGGTTGAGCAAGAGTTTGCTAGGCAAAACAGCAGTGGTGAAGGGATTCTAGGCAAGGGAACAGCATGAGGCACAGGTGTTGGGGGCCGGGGGGAGGGGCATGGCGACAGGAGAGGGGGACCAGGATGCTTCTCACACCCTTCCACATTGACTTCATGGGCACCCACCTTGGGCACCTGTGGATCCTGAGGGAACACTAAGGACTGTGTCGCGTTCATCTCTGTGTAGTCCAGTACCTGGCTTCTACGTGTGTTGAGTGACAAAGGGTCCACTTGGGACAGAGTAAGTCTATCTTGAGGATGAGTGTCACGGAGATAGCAAGGCTTCCTGGGGGGGGTTCGGTCATCACCTCTCTCCCTCCCAGGTGCTGGACACTGTCCTGGCTGGCCCCAGTGAGTGCTCAGTATATGTTGGCTATGTCCCTGGAGGCCCTGTGTCCCACACCTCCTCTCTAGCCACCCTCTGAGGCCACTGGGGGAGGAGGTGCGGGAGCAGCCCTCTCCCCCAGCTATCTGGGACACCCAGAGCAGAGCTCACAGGCTCATTCTCCGATTCTGAGCCCCGTTTCCACGGAAACAGACATCGGCAACCATCAAAGTCCCGGCTTTCAAACACGAGTCTCTTCCAAAACTTACTCTCACGTGATTCATAGACTTCACAGTTGTGGGGGCTGCAGGGGCCTTCCAGAGCGTCCCACCCTCCCTGTGATGTGAGGGCAGAGCCAGGGCTAGAACACCGGGCCCTGGCTCCTAGTTCAGTGCTCTGTCCTTCTTCCAGTGCTGCCCCAACCCGGGAGACCCCACAGCCACCCTGACCCATTGGCCGGGGCCTCAGTTTGCCCATCCATCCATCTAAGGAGGAGAAAGTACCAGCAGTCAACACACACCTGTTCGACACCTCAGATTCCTGCCAGCTCAGTAGGGATGCCCAAAACAATGTGCACAGGGGCGGGGGTGGTCAGCCTCCTCTTCCAAGGCGGATGTCACTGGAACCCGAAACCTGCTTCTTGGTCACTGAGGGCTGGGGTCCTGCCTCAGAGGACACTGGGAGGAGGGGCTGAGAGGACACGGGTCACCCCCAGGCACTGATCTGGCACAGAGCAGGCTCACAGGAGAGGGGCTTCGCTCTGCAGTGTCCGCGGGGCTCTGCCTCTCTCCGCTTCGGGAATGCTTTCCACCTGTCCTATCTGCTCCCGGTCTCCGCCCTCTCCTCTGCTCTGTCTTGCAGTCCATCGCTCTGTCTCTGCATCCCTGTCTGTCTCTACCGCTTCTGTGTCTATGTCTTGACCCATCTCTGTCTCTGGGTCTCTCCATACTGTTCCCTCTCAGTCCCTTTCTGTGGGCTTCTCTGGGTTTTTACCTGTCTCTGGATTTCTCCGTTCTCCCACCAGAGAGACACATGAAGACAGGGATTTTGTCTCTTTTGTCCATTGTTGAATCCCCAGTGTCTAGGACAGCACCTGACACATAGTGGGTGCTCAGCCAGCACTTGGCAAATGAATGATGTCTTTACATGTCTGTCTGTTTCTCTCCCTTCCTACATCTGTCTGCCTCCCCTTTCTGTCTTCTCGCTCGTCCTCATCTGCAGCTGCTGTGTGTTTTTGGACTTCTGCTTCTCTCTCCCCCTTTCTTTCTTTGTCTTTCTCTTTTGCTCTGTCTCTCTCATTCTCTCTCCCTCTCTCCCTGTTCTGTCAGTGGCCGCTGGCCTCTGTTTTACACATGGGGGCATGTGCGTGGGCACACACGCGCGCGTGCGCGCGCACACACACACACACACACACACCCATCTGCAGCATCCTTTCCTGTAAATGTTTCCTAGGTTGATGTGGGTTTAGAAAACCTAACTTCACTATTGCAGCTCCAACCCTCAGAGAGTGGCCAACATGCATCCCCCCTCCCCTAAGTTACCATTACAAACAGGACCAGGCACCCAGCCCCACAGCAAAACTAGGAGGTTGGCAATTTGTTTCCAGTGCCTTCAGCCAGCTCCTGAGTCACTGTTTCCCTCTGCCCAGTGCCCCTCCTGAACAGCAAGACCCCCAGGGACCAAAAGACCGCCCCGTCCAATAATCTGATGTAGAAAAGGTTCTGAGACCAGCCACTCACTGCCCTGGTGTGACCTTAGTCACCATCAGGCTTCTTCAGGGACCTGTCTAAAAATTTCTTTTCTGGGACACTGGGGGAAGATGAAGGTTTTGCCTCCAGGAGGTGGAGTGTTAGGCCCCTAGGTGCATGAGGAGGCAGTATGTGGAGGTTTAGAGAAAGAGGTTCACACCCCCAGATACCAGCCTCATAGACAGCCCCCTAACCGACAGACAGTGCGATGTGGCAGCGGGAACATGGATATGGAGACCAGCAGAAGAGCTAGTTCAGTCTCACCCCTACTCTTTATTTGCTGTGTAGTCTTAGCAAACTCTTTGACCTCTCTGAGCCTCTGCTTCCTCATTTGGAAAATGGGGGGTCATTGCTGTCATCCTTTTGGAGTGAGATTCAGAGCAAGGTGTATAAAGCACTTCATACTTCACACATAGTTACGTGCTCAGTGATCGACCATGTCCATTTCCCTCTCAGCGTGTTGGATATGCCAGGAAAGATGGAGCCAAGATGTGGTATATATGTGTGCTGCACGAGGTCCTGAGGTGAGGCTGCAGGCCAGGCTTGTGCAGTGACCACTAGCTCTAACTTTGGGGTCAGAGAGGCCACTGACTGCTTGTTGTTGACCTTCCATAAGCCTTGGTTTCCTCTTCCATAAGATGAAGGTCATCACACCAACTCTTGAGGATTTTTTGGAGGATTAAATGAGATAATAGCTATAAAGTGCTTGGCCAAGTGTGTGATCAGGAAACATCAGATGGTACTAGCTTTCCAAATGTGAGCTCACGGGGGTCGCAATGATCCTAAAAGTATGTGTCTTTTCCACCCCTCCTCCAGGGGAAGGAGCTGGGCTTGGATGGGAGGGGCAATTCACCAGGTCAGCCAGCTAGCCGGAGGCAGGCTCAGGACCTGACTCCAGCCTCTTCCTTGGCATTGTCACTATTTTAGCCTCTCTCTCCTTTCCAGAGCTGCCCCAAACCGGGAAGCTGAGTCCTAGCTCATAAGTCTTCCCTGAACACGCTCGTGGGCTCCCTCTCACTAGGCAATGCGGTGATTGCATGAGGGAGCTATATGTGGGAGCAAACTCCCTGCCTCGGGAGGCTCATCCAGGACAGCCCAAGCTCTGGAACTTGACATGGGACCACAAATGGGAGAAGAGCCAGTGGGGGTGGGGAGGGCAAGGAGCCACGAACAGTGTGACATGTGAAATCCTTCAGGAAAAGGGTGTCTGCTGCTGTGAGTTCCAGGGAAGTGTCATTCACGAGTGTAGTTCATCTTATATACTGGCGTGGAGACAAGAATAGTGGGTGTGGCACCCCATTGGCACTCAGGCCTCCGAAGGAGGGAGGCGTTTACTCACAAGAATTATCCTGGAGACGCTGAGGGGATCTTAAGGCAGAAACCCCAGCTGGGCACACCTGGAGCCTGCTCCCTCCATGGCTAAGTCCCCAGATGCCTTGAGGTAGGATCCAAACCCAATGAGCAGCCTGGAGTGGGACAGGCTAGCTCAGCCACAGCATCTGGACCACATATGCCCCATTCCGTCCCCTAAATGGCTCAATTCCAACCGTGGGATGAGACGACTAACTGAGCCATCTGGGGGAGGGGGTGAATGGAGGGGTCCTTCTGGAAAGAGGGCAGGAATAGAGATTATCAGCAGTATCTTTAGCTGATAGGAATGCCTGATAACACTAACCCCCACCCCCCTGCTAATTTTTGTATTTTTCCTGCCTGTCAGAGCCGTGAGTCACCCTCTAAGTGAAGAGATTCCCATGCTTAGGTGCTGGCTGGCTGGCAGATGCCAAAGCAAAAGAAAGACCCAGTAGCGAAGTGCTTGGCTAGGTTTAGCAAGGTGCTAGGGCAGTTGGCATTCACTTCTCAGAAAATGAACTGTCTTCCGAGGAGCAACTTTCTCTACTAGGCATTTATTTACCCTCTGCCACTTTGCAAACACGATTCCAGTTCAAAGAGCTTGCAACAAAGAGATTCTGTTCCAGGTTATTTAAAGAGAAAAAGAAAAAAAGAAAAAGCAAAACCAAGGAAATAAGAAGAGAATGGATATGAGCAGTGCATCTGCTGTAGCACCAGATGAAGCTATAAGCTCCTTACTGGCCAAGGCAAAAAGGGAAACATGATCACTTATGGAACTCTTGACAGAAAGAGGGTAGAAACTAACGTTTGTTGAGTACAGTCTGGGATTTTTAACATAGAGCTCTCATTTCCTACCCAGGACCCACGCAGTAGGCCATCGCTAGTCCCATTTTCTGGGAAGGAAAGAGAACCTCAGGGGATGCAGTGGATTCTGTGCCGGTGCTTCACTGAGATTCCCTCTCCTGGACCAACACCCTCATCCCGCAGCTCCTGGGACCTCAGGCTGCAGGGGATTACTTCATCCAAAGTCACACCCCCTTCAGGAGGAGATTTCTACTCCTGCTCTGAGGGTCTAGAGGTCCCAAAGAGACCATGTTTCCATCAGGGGACACAGTGAGTGCTCCAGTAAACTTTAAACCATGGCTGCTGCCTGACTATTTGTAAACTCCTCGAGCTCAGAGACCATCTGCAAGAATCCCCACGCTAGCAGAGGTAATTGACCCTGGTCAAAAGGAGTTATAGCCATATGGTTAAGCAACAAGAGCAGGGGAGAAGATGTGTCATGCTCAGGTGATCCATGGGGGTGTCCTTTGTGCTATTTGTCCAGTTTTAATGGCACATGGACAAGTCAAGCAGACCATGGGAACACCGGGCTCAAACCCTTTGTGGTTGAGGGTCTGGGTCTCCACCACAAAAGCTGCCGCTGGCAGAAGGTGAGGACACTCTAGATGAGGTGGTGGACGGCCTTGAAACTTCTGTAGCTGGTGTGGTGGTTTATCCCACTAACCCTTCTCTTTCAAGTTTCCCAGGAAACAAAGCCAACCAGAATCCCAGAGAAGTGACTCCCACGTGGGTCAAACTTCATGGCAGCAAATGAATCAGGACAGGGCAAGGGGTGGACTATAGTGGACGCTCTGGTCATCCACTCAGATTTCCTCTGCAAGGCTAACCCACCCCTCCTAAGCTGCTTGAGATATTGCCGCACGGGTCCTCACCCAGTGTTATGCCCCCTCCCCAAGGTGGCATAATGTGGAGCCGCAGTCCCTGCTACCTTGCCTCAATTTGGGATATCTCAGAAGGGCTATCCCTGCTCCAAGGCTCTCTGTAGGATCAGCTGAGGCTTCAGTTATAGCCACATTGCTGCTCAGCTTCTGCCTCCAACCAATTCCGCCTTCCTACCTGCGGTACAGGCACATCTTCCAAGAGCACTTCTCAATAAACCTTGGGCCACAACTCTCAAAGCTGGGGTTTCTTTCCAGGGAACCCAATTTTTTTTAATAGTCTCCACGCCCAGCATGGAGCCCAGTGCAGGGCTTCAACCCATGACCCTGAGATCAAGACCTGAGCTGAGATCAAGAGTCAGACACTTAACTAAGCCACCCAGGCGCCCCCCAGGGAACCCAATCTTAAGTATACATGTTGACAAACTTGCTCAAGGTAACAGCCCAGATAAACACCTTCCCCGCTATGTCATGGGGACAGATTCTCAAAGGAGGCAAAAGTGTTCTTGCTTTGAGTTATAAAATTTTAATTAAGTATTTGAGACTCAAACGGTTTAAAATGTGTATATTATTTATAAGAGAAATTCCCAGTTTTCCAGGTGCTGTTGTTGCACAACCAACCCAAACCTAGTGGCATAAACAATAGCTCTTTTCTCATGCTCAGGGATTCCAGGGACCTTAGACAGGGCACAGTGGGGTTGACCGGTCTCTGCTCTGGGGTGTCTGGGACTCAGCCAGCCAGACTCCAACAGCTAGAGGCTGGAATCTTCTGGAGGTTTCTTCTCTCACACATCTGGTACCTAGGCTAGGATGACTCAAAAGTTGAGCTCAGTAGGATTGTAACTTGGGCATCTGGGTTTCAAAAGGGAGAATCCTGAGAAAGAGCATTCCCCTGTATTCAAGGAAAAGGTACAAGACTGTATGACCTTGCCTCAAAAGGCACGAATTGTCACTTCTACTGTACTCTCGTGGTCAGAGCTGCACAAGTTCACCCAGATTTCAGGAGTGGATGGAGACCACACCCCTTGTTGAGAGAAGTATCAAAGAATTTGCAACCATTTGTTTCTTGAAACCACACACTACTCGTAGGGATTTATCATAGGGAACAAATACGCTTGTCTAAGATCTATGTAAAAGGAAATTTACCACAACATTGTTTATAATGCTGAAAAATTGCAAACAAAATGACCAATGACCCATAGGGATTGGTTAAATAATTTGTGGTACGGTGTGTCGATACTATGAAATATTATGTAGCTATTTTTTAAAAAAAGATACAATATGATGGAAAGATTTTATAATATATTGTGAGATGGAAAAAGTTGATTGTAGACAGTGTGTATGGGATGATACATTTTGATTTATTTTTTTTTAAGATTTTATTTATTTATTTGAGAGAGAGAGAGAGAACACATGAGAGGGGGGAAGGTCAGAGGGAGAAGCAGACTCCCTGCCAAGCAGGGAGCCCGATGCGGGACTCGATCCTGGGACTCCAGGATCATGACCTGAGCCGAAGGCAGTTGCTCAACCGACTGAGCCACCCAGGCACCCGATACATTTTGATTTAAAGAATAGTTTTTTTATTACAGAAATTTTCAACAAGTTAATCCAGTTTCTCCTGAGCCAGCACTGAGCTAGGCACTGGGAATACAGAGTGAATGAGGACCTGCTTCTTCCTGTGAAAGACTTTACATTTCTGGGGGCAGGGGTGCTGGTGCTGGTGGTGGCAGATAGACACATAGGAGGGGTGTTTCTCTTTGGCAGCTTTCCAGAGGACATAACACTTGAGTTGAGTTTTGAAATAAATTAGACAGACAAAGGAAGAGGAAAGGTGTTGGCAGTCTTGGAGGCTGACTCTCCCACCCCACCCCTACATTCCTTCCACCAATCATAATCCTATTTCCATTGCTGGCGATTGGTTTAAGAATGGGCATGTGGCCAATCCTAGCCAATGTGAGCTGAGGGGAAGTTGGCTAGGGAGCTTCTGAGAAAAGCTTTCAAGCATCAAATAAGGAGACGCTAGACATGATTTCTTTTTCTACCTCTGGACATTGTCACGGTCTAGGAGTGAAGACCCAGTGTACCGCCATCTTCTCTTAACCCAGAAAGGATTCAATCAGATTCACCTGCATCTGATTGCAATGGTGGCAGAGAACAGAGACAAAAAGAGCTGCCTCCTCAACATTTTTGAGCTGTTGGTTGTACAGTGCCTGGGGTTCATCTTGCCTCTCTGCCAAGTGAGATAATGTGTTCCCTGATTGCATAAGCCAGTTTGCATTAAGATGTTCTGTTACTTGCAGCTGAAAGCATGCTATCACAGAAGAGCATTCCAGGTACCAGGAGTAGATGAGCCAGAATGGGCTGTAGTTCAGTACGGCTTCAGGAGAAGCTGTGTGGAGGGGAGGAAAGCCAAGGGCTGACAACAGAGAGGCAAGTAAGGCCAGGTCATGACAAGATTATGCCACTGAAGTTTCCAGGACTTCATCCTGAGGGCAATGGGGAGCTGGCCAAGAGTTTTATTATTTATTATTTATTTTTTATTTTAAGTAAACTCTACACCACACTTGGGGCACAAATTCACAACCCTAAGATCAAGATTTGTCTGCTCTCCCAACTGACCCAGCCAGGTGCCCCTGGCCAAGAGTTCTAAACAGCGAAGTGGTTTGTTCAAATCCACGTTAGGAAAATCACTCTGGTAGCTAAGAACAATTTGCAGGAGAGAGAGACAGAAAGAGAGAGAGAGCAAGAGCGTGTACTTGAGAGTGAGCACAAGGAGATCAGTTGGACTACTGATGGGCAAGGGCAGTGAGGTGGAGAGCAGGAGAAAGTCAAAGAGGTGAGAAAGAGGCAGAGGTGCCAGGCTGGGTGAGCAACTGACTGTGGTGGAGAGAAGAGGTTCAGGGGTGGGCATCTGGGGAACAGAGGTGCCAGACACTGAGAAAGGCAATGCAAGAAGGGTTGCATGGGAAACAACGCTTAGTTTAGATGTGGTCTGTACATGGTGCCCCAAGATGCTAGCAGTGTAGAGAAGGCTGCGGAGAGGCCTTTCTTCTGATAGCCACCTTGACTGGCTTTGGGGAACCATCCCCCAAACACTGGATAGAACCTTTGGGGCTGGGGGGCGGTGGTGTCTGCCATCAATTTGGCTAAAAGGTGGACCATGACCCAAGCCTGGACAACTAAATTGTCTCCTTAGAATCTGAACCTTGACTTGTCTCACAATGTAATCATTCATCCCCAAGACGAGGTTTTGTCTTAGTCTGGTCTCCCTTGAACTTAGTGACTGGGCAAGAGCTTCTGTGCAGGAAGTGTATTTGGGAAGTAATTCCAGGGAGCAGGAGAGAGGAGCTGGGAAGAGATAATCCAAGGGTTATCATGTTGGACGCTCCAGCCCACTGGAACCTTCTGAGGAGTAAAGTATGAGTCTCGGAACAGTCTGCCAGAGGGGACGGGGGGATGTGAAGGGAGAGGCCAGTATCCACTGGCCCCTGACCCACTGAGTAAGGGTGGACAGCCCCGTGTCCCTGGGTTGCCCATGCAGCTGCACCCAGTGGGCTCCCACCGGCACCTCAGGCGGCAGCATCAGGGGAAGTTGGGGCAGAAGTGAGAGGCCGCAGCACATCTTACTGTGAGATGAGGCACTGTCAGCGCAAACTGAGTCAAAACCTGTGCAGGCAAGACCAGAGGGGCAGCATGGGGGTGGGGGGTGAGAGGATGTGAGGCAGGGCACAAGAGATAGACGATACAGGCCTCAAAAGGCTGCTGGGTCCTGCCGGCTGGATTTCCAGCAGTCTTCTTCCCATGTTCCTTCCAAGGCCCAGCAGTCCAGCTTTTCTTTTGGTTCTACAAGCCACACCATAACCTTCCAGTGAGTTCCTTTTGGGCTCACGTTAGCTATAGTCAGTTTCTGTTGCTTACATGCAAAACTACTAATGGATGTAGTACCTGTGGTCGTAGAGAGCAAACAAAATCTGTTGTGGAGAAAGTAACACAAGTAGGGGCAGGAGCTACTCTTCAAAGGTCCCTTGGTAAAATCAGAGGGCTGAGGCTTGTCTCCTGAGGGCATAGCCTCCCGCTGAATCTAAGGAAGAACTTGAACCCGTACAGGGAGAGCATCCAGATACTCTTGCCTCTAACACCCATGCTCCTGTCTGAGAACAGCAAAGGCAGCCTGTTTCTCCTCAAAAGCCCTGGGTGGGTGTGCTTCCATGCTGAAAGAGGGTTGTCACGGTACAGCATCTAAGAGTGGGTCTGCTTAGACCAAGATCTTGACCCTGAGTAAGGGGCTTCATGAGCTTATGGGCACAGAATGGAATTAACACTGCAACTGAAGCATATGAGTCTGTGTGTGTGTGCGTGCGTGTGCGTGTGTGCACATGCGTGTGCGTGTGTGTGTGTGCGTGCACCAGCTTCCTCAGCGGAGATAGTACCAGTGGTCACCAACCAGATGTCACCTTTAGGAAACCATGACAAAAAGGCTGGGAGAAAAGACATCTTGGCAAATTAAGACAAATCGGTAGAATACAGACACACCAACTGGTGTGTTCATTTTTTTTTTCCTGTTCTAAGAGCGTTAAGCTTAGATATCGAGTACCTGTACCCCCAAAGGAGCTCCAAGTCTAATTAAGCTGACAAATACAAATATAAAGTTGAATAGGAAATCATAAGAGCTAAGATAGAAGGATACAAAATAGAGTATTTTATCATGGGAAATCCAGAGAGACTGTCTAGAGGAGGAAGTACCTGGGTGGGTCTTGAAGGATGAGGAGTGTCCGGGCAGATGACAGGGAATAGAATCAGCATGGTAAAATCCTGGAGTGCAAAACAACATGGTGCACTAGGGGACCAGATGGAAAGTAACGGTGGGAGGTAGCGAGGGAGTTCGTACTTGATCCTATAGGAAAAGGGGAGCCTTTGAGAATTTCGTTTGGGAAACAAGACTATTGTATGCACATTTTTATATATTTTATTTATTTATTTTTAAAGATTTTATTTATTTATTTGACAGAGAGAGACACAGTGAGAGGGAACACAAGCAGGGGGAGTGGGAGAGGGAGAAGCAGGCTCCCCACAGGGTGGGGAGCCTGATGGGGGCTCAATCCCAGGACCCCAGGATCATGACCTGAGCCATAGGCAGATGCTCAATGACTGTGCCACCCAGGCGCCCCACATTTTTATATATTTTAAATAAAACATGTGCATGATATAAAAAAGTTCAAGTAGTACAGAAAAAGTGGAAAGTGAAAGCCCCGGCTGTCTTCTCCTCCCACCTAAACCTCAGGTAGCCTTAATAGCCAGCCAGCTTACGGTTAGCCCTCCAAATGTTTTCTACACACCTCTAAACACATTCATGGATATGTCCTTTTCACTTCTAACAGATGAGTTTATGTTGTATATACTGTGCCATGTACCTTGCTTTTTTATCTTAACAATATATCCTTTTCATGTTATATAAGGGGACATCTCATTCTTTTTAACAGCTTCATTGTGTTGCATGGCATAGGTAAACAAATTACCCTCCAAAAATCATGATGCCCATTTCCACAGTCACGAAACATGTGTGAATGTTGCGGTTAGCTTTCCTCCCTGTCAACATTCTAGCAGTCTTTTTTATCTTGACAGTCTGATATCTCGTTGACAGTTTTGACAATCTGGTATCTCTTTGTTTTAATTTATGTTAATTAATTTAATTAAAGCGAGGTTGCTCATCTTTTTACTGTGTTTATTGACCATTTGTCTTTGTTTTTTCAGCAACCAGCTTATTCGTATCCTTTATCTGCTTTTATCTCTGTTAGTCATATCAACTTATAAAAATTATTTATGTAATGTATGGTGATAACATAATAAAAATTTTTAAAAAATTATTTATATTTTGGGGCACGTGGGTGGCTCAGGTGGTTGAGTGGCCAACTCTTTATTTCGGCTCAGGTTGTGATCTCAGGGCCCAGGGATTGAGCCCCCTCCTTGGGCTCCATGCTTGGTGGGGAGTCTGCTTGAGGTTTCCCTCTCTTCCTCTCCCTCTGCCCCTCCCCCACTCCCTCTCTCTCTCTCTCTCTCTCTCTCAAATAAATAAATTTATTTGAGATAGAGAGAAAGAGCGAAAGAGAAAGCATGAGCAAGGGACAGAGGTAGAGGGAGAGGGAGAAGCGGACTCCTCGCTGAGGGAACCCAATGCACGGCTCAATTCCATGACCCTGAGATCATGACTTGAGCTGAAGGCAGATGTTTAACCAACTGAGCCACCTAGGCACCCCTAAAAAATTATATTTTAATGAAATTTGACATTTGTTTATAATAGTTATAATAGTTTATATATATTCATGTATATAAAATATGCATATATTATGTATATATGTGTGTGTATTAATATATCTGTATATATAATATATGTTAACTATCTTTTGAGTTTGTTTACAGGATTTCTGCCATATAGATATTCATGGTTCTTTATGTTCTCAAATTTATCATTCATTTCTTTAATAGCTTCTAGGTTAATGTCATACCTAAAGGTCTGTGCCCATTCCTAGGTTATGAAATAATTTATCAATGTTTTCCTCCAGCACTTCTTAAAAAAAAGATTTTATTTTTTTATTTTTGTATGCAATCTCCACCCCCAGCATGGGGCTCAAACTCACGACTGTGAGATCAAGAAGACCATGCTCCACTGACTGAGCCAGCCAGGCACCGCTCCTCCAGCACTTTATGATTTCATCATTTATATTAAAATCTTGATTCTGTCTGGAATTTAGTTTAGATATGTATGTCTCTCAGCTAGCAACTTCATAGTCACTACGTTCCCAATTACTTCTTCCAGTTATTCAAGTTTTCTTTACCGAGAGAGTCTTCCATTTCCAACTTATGAATGAGGCTTGTACTGAGGACCCATGTCCAAACTGCAAATGATAAAGACAAACTAACAGGAAATGTTGAAGCCTGCTGTCCTGTCCCTATCTGAGAACTTTTACATTCTACGCAGAAGGGTAAGTGCAAATGTAGATACTTGCTATGTTCTGGAAAGGGGGGTGGTGGGCAGGTGAGTAAAACCGTGACCAGTGCTAGTGAAGATGTGGTGGCCTGGGCATGCTCACGGGTGCTGCTGGGACTCTACCTGGATCCAATCCTTCTGGAGGGCAGCGTGGTAACCTATGCCAGGAAGATTCATGAGCTTTGACCCTAAGTCCACTTCTGGGGGTTAACCTGAACAAAGCATCAGAGAAGCAACATTCACGTACTAGGGAGTTCATCACAACAAAATTAATAAGAAAGAAACATCAAAACAGTTGTAATAGCCATAAGTTATGATTAGATAAATTAATAATGCTTCAGTCAAATTACAGAATATTTTATGGCCATTAACAATCATGTTTTAAAGAAATAGTCAACGGGTGCCTGGGTGGCTCAGTTGGTTGGGCGTCTGCCTTCAGCTCGGGTCATGATCTCAGGGTCCTGGGACCGAGCCCTGCGTCGGGCTCCCTGCTCAGCGGGGGGTCTACTTCTCCCTCTCCTGCTCCCCCTGCTTGTGTGCACCCTCTCTGTGTCAAATAAATAAATAAAATCTTAAAAAAAGAAAAGAAATAGTCAATGTTATGGGAAATGTTTATGATACAATTTTAAGTGAAAAACATAAGAATATAAGGTACTTACATAGTATGAGACATTCCCCCCTAATTTATATCATATGATGCATATGTCTGTGTGTGATATATACATCAGTTAGGAGCTCTGAATTTGAGTGTGTCACTTTTCCTCTCTAGAAGTCAGTTTTATCCTCTGTCAGATGGGGCACTGGGGGTACTTAACTCATAGGGTTGCTGTGGAATTAAATAACATTGAACAACAACAACAACAACAACAAAAACATGAAAAGTAATTAAAGACCGGAAAAAAAAAATGTTAACCATGACAGGGTTACAGATGCTTGGATTTTCTTCTTTACAATATTTTGGTACTTTTCACGTTTTCTAAAATGACATACTATAATTATGAAATAAGTGAATGTGTTTAGGTAAGTAAGCAAATTGTTTCTATTGTTCTTTAAATAACGAGTTACATGGCTTGAATGTAAATGATTGAATTTTCTATGAAAATATAAAAAATCTGAAAATAGGAGCACCTGGGTGGCTCAGTCGGTTAAGCGTCTGCCTTCGGCTCAGGTCATGATCCCAGGGTCCTGGGATCGAGCCCCGCATTGGGCTCCCTGCTCCATGGGAAGCCTGCTTCTCCCTCTCCCACTCCCCCTGCTTGTGTTCCCTCTCTTGCTGTGTCTCTCTCTGTCAAATAAATAAATAAAACCTTTAAAAAAATCTGAAAATACATTCTAATGGTCAAAAAATGTTTAAAGTATCTGTATACATAAGAGGAAAGTGAATCCGCTGCCCAGCCCTGTCCCACAGCAACCCCCAGGGGCCATCTGGGGGTGATTGCCCCTAACACCACTTTGTTACGTTCCTTTTTCCTAATGTGACTTTGGAGATAGAAAAAGATTCCCACACCTGGTGACTTAATTTGGATCTGACAGAAACCTAATTCAAAGTGGCTTACTCAAAACAGGACTTTTTTTTGGCTCATGTAGCTGAAAAGCCCAGGGGTAGTGCTGACTTCAGACCTGGCTGGGTCCAGGGCCTCCAATACCACCTTTTCCTATGTGTTTCTAACTTTTGGCTCTACTTTCTTTGGCGCTGGCTTCATTCACAGACAGGATCTTCCTGTAGAAAGCCTCAAATATGGCCACCAGTGGTTCCAGGCTTATGTTCTACTGCTCAGTAATCCCCATGAAAAAGCAGCATTTCTCTCCTGGTAACTCTGCCAAGAATCCCAGGTCTTCCTCTCATTGGCCTGTTGTAGATCACGTGACTGCCTAGGGCCATGGAATGCTCTGATCCCCCAGGCAGCCTGAGTTTTCAGCCTCACTTGGAGCCAAGAGTAAGGCAGAGTGAGTTCCTGAAAGGGAAAGCAAGCATTGTCACCAAAGAAGGGGAATGAATGCTGAACAGGCAAAATAATATAGGTGGCCACCACCCTGCCTTAGTGCTTCTAGAAGAATAAGCATTTACTGACTGAGGTACGCTCTCCTTTTCAGAGAGCCACATAAAAATGGGGGCACTGCGTTCCTGCCAGTGGCTTTGCGTGCGGATGGTGTGAACATCCCTGGGAGGCTTGAGTGTTGTTCAGCCCTCTGCCCAGCTGCTGACACTC
Source organism: Callorhinus ursinus (assembly GCF_003265705.2). Taxonomy (NCBI): domain Eukaryota; kingdom Metazoa; phylum Chordata; class Mammalia; order Carnivora; family Otariidae; genus Callorhinus; species Callorhinus ursinus. The sequence continues at coordinate 58,194,162 of NW_027397071.1, read as the reverse complement.
ACAGAGCTTCACACTGGTGAGCTGGTGAGTTAGTTTCTTCAGTTACTTTTTTGGGTTTCAGTGAATCAAGTAAACATTTTAAAAAGCACCGAAAGTTTGCTGTGTGTCATAAAAGTGGAGAAGGAGAGGACTGGGTGGGGAGAGAGGCTGTGGGGGAGGACAGAGGGAGAGTCAGGAACCAGTAGCTCTTGGCTCAGGGCAAAAAGGGACACACTTTTTTGAGGACCAACCCTATGCCAGACACTTCCACAAATGTACAAATGTACAAATGTACTTTCACACCCACCCAGGAGGGATGAGACATTAGTATCCCCATTTTATAGATGAGGAAACTGAGGCACAAGGAAGGAAAAACACTTGTCAAAGCCACTCAGGGAAACAGTAGCCAAAAAAAGGGACTCAAGTGCAGGTCTATCTGCCTTTTCTTTCTGCTCTTTTTTGCTGGCTCAGGAACTCACAGTGACCCTATCAGGTTTCAAATGGAACCCAAAATTCTATCCCTAGTTCCAGCCCTCTCCAAATATTTCTTTCTACAGCACACAGAGCTAACCAGGAGGCTGCACCATCTGAGCAAGGTTAACAGCCCTATTTGTTATATTGGTCTGATATAATAGCAGCTTCCTCGCTCCCTATTCACTTCTGTTTGCCACCTACCACCTCTGCAACTACATCCCTTCTTCTGTGCCTCAGTTTCCCAGGGAAGAATTCCTATTGCTGCCACAGTCTAGATAGAAGAGAACTCACCCTCTTTATTAATCCATTCATTTATCTATTCATTCAACAAACACTCACTAAGCTTATATTGCTATCAGGCCTGTGACGAGAACTCAGTGAGACAGCTCCCGCCCTCAGGGGGAATTTGTAATCTAGCAGTGGTAGGGGAGGCCAGTCACAGCATGTTAGCGTGTTGTTATCCATGCCATGAGATCTGTAGGGCACTAGAGTGGCCCCTAACTCAACCCAGGCAGGCTGAGATGGGCTGAGAGCCAGGGAAAGCCTCCTGGAAGAGGTAACACTTAAAGATGCTTTTATTTTCTTGTAGAGGTATATCTATTCATTTGAGAGTGAGAGAGTGAGAGAGAAAGGGAGAGAGCAAGCCTGAGCAGGCGGAGGGGCAAAAGAGGAGAATCACAAGCAGACCCCGCCCCCCCATGTGGAGCCTGCAGTGGGGCTCCATCCCACAACCCTGAGATCTGGACCTGAGCCGAAATCAAGAGTTGGACACCCAACCGACTGAGCCACCCAAGTGCCCCAAGGATGCCGGGACAGATTGTGTGTTGAGGTCATCTGTCATATTCATGGCTGTCTATCTTTTTCTGAATAATCTTTTTTTTTTTGTATTTGGGGTGATTCTCCCTAATGAGTCCCACCTTCCCGAGATAGAAGACGGAACACCCAATCCGAGCTTCTCTTGCACGTAAAAGGCAGACACGTGACGTAGGCTCTGCCCATGCACTTGTCCAGAACTTTGATCCAGGACGGAGCAATGTGAGGAGATGGCACCTTGCTGGAGCAGGTGGTCTGGGGGGCACCCCGGGCTGCAGGGCTGAGTCCCTGACACACACGTGGCCTTGGTGCTTGTGGCACAGCACTACCAGCTGCCACTGGATTTGGAGTGCTAGCAGGTGGTGTTTGGCCATGGTAGTGGCGGCGACAGCACGTTCTCCAATGACCGGTCCTGTAGCGTGGCCCTAGGAATGAGGTGTATTAGTGACTCTGTTCCTCTCATGCTCCTGATGATCCTCTGAACTACCTCCCAACCTGCAATGTACCCCATTTCTGCTTTCACATGCCTGAGTGGATTCCACGGCTGGCAACCAAAGCCCTGCATGAAACGCAGAGGCAGGCAAGATGCTATGGTGGGTGATGAGGTGTGGCGGGGCCAGATCATGGAGGACTAGAGCCAGGTTAGGGGTTAGGATGTGGGCAACAGGGAGCTATAGAAGGACGTTGCAGAGGAGGGGCAGTGCCTGGGCACCACTTTGCAGAGAGGCCAAGCGGAACATGGATACAGACTTAGAAATCATGAGGTTGGGATCCTTATTTTCAGATCCATGGAGGGATAGTTTTTAAAGTCTGAAAGAGGGATTATAGAGAAATGGTTAAGAATATGGACTCTGTCCAGGCTCTATGCCTCAGTTTCTTCATCTATAAGATGGGAAATAAGTGTACCTATCTCATGTTTTGAGAATTAAATTAGTTAGGGGTACCTGGCTGGCTCAGTCAGCAGAGCACGCAACCCTGATCTCAGGGTTGTGAGTTTGAGCCCTCACCCTGGGGGAAGAGATTACTTGAAAATAAAGCCTTTTTTAAAATTTAGATTTTATTTATTTATTTTAGAGAGAGAGAGCACAGCCAGAGCGGGACAGGGAGGGGCAGCGGGAGAGAGAGTCTGAAGCAGACTCTGTACTGGACAGGGCTCCATCCTGTGACCACGAGATCATGTCCTGAGCCGAAACCAAGAGTTGGACACTTAACCAACTGAGCCACCCAGGCGCCCCAAAAATAAAATCTTTTTTTAAAAAACGATTAAATCAGTTAGTTTTACGAAATTCTTAGAACAGTGCCTGGCATTTAGTAAACACTTTGTAAATGTTAGCTATCATTATTGGGAGCAATACTGAAAAGGCTGGGACTTAGTATGGGACTTAGAGTGACAGGTTTCTGGCCCTTGTTTTGCCACAGCTGTGACACGTGACCTTGAACAAGATGCTTCCTCCCACTAGGCCTCAGTCTCTGACATATGAAATGTGAAGACCAGATCTCTGATGCTCTTCTCTCTGACATCCCAGCTCTGCTCCTGTCTCTGTTCCCCAGGGGTACTTGGAGCTAACTCCAACTAGGTCTTTTCATCATTTCACCTCTTGTTTGACGCAGTTGACCACTCTCTCCTTGGAATGTGATCTTCCGTGGCCTCCTTGATATCCCAGGGTCCTGGATTTCCTTCATCCTTTCTGGCTGCTCTTTCCTACATCTTCTTCCTGGCTTTTCATCTTCTACCTCTTAACTGGGGGCTTCCCTAGGGCTCGCCCTGGGGCTCTCCGTTCTTCAGTCTGCACTCTGTCCCCACGCCATGTCCTCTGTTCTCAAGGCTTCTATCACCTCCTCGAAGGTTCTGGTCCTGCATTGCTGCCTGCCTCCTGGACAGCTCCACTGGATGTATGTAGTACATCAAAGAGAATTTATCATTCACTATCTGGCCAGACTTACAGTCCCCTTCCTAGAAGATGACACCACTATCACCCACTGAGGTGCCCAGACCAGAAGCCCTTGTTCTCTATGGGCCTCAAATCTCATCTGTTACTAAATCCTCTCAGAGTATTTTGTTTACTTAGCCTCTACCCTAGTCCAGGCCCTCCTCCTCTCACCAGGACTTTCGCACCAGCCTTCTCACTGAGTTCACTGCTCCAGGCTTGCTTTCTCTGATCCATGCTATATAGTGGTATATGGGTATGATCAAGCAGGGCTTATTCTAGAAATTCAAGTTTAGTTTAATATCCTAAAATAGATCAATATAATTTATTACATTCACAAAACAAGATAAATATGATCATTTCAATAAATAGAAAAAAGGACATTTAATAACATTTAATACCAGTTATAATAAAACTCAGCAAACTAGCAATAGAAGGGAACTTCTTTAATCTGAGAAAAGATCTCCACAAAATCCTATAGCTAAGATTATATTTAATGGGAAGTATCAAACATTTTCTTCCTGATGTCAGGAACAAAGAAAGAACGTTTCATCACACCATTTTTGTTCAACCATTATACTAGTGGTCCTAACAAGGATGATAAGGCAAGAAAAAAGTAATAGAATGGGGAGCCTGGCTAGCTTGGTTGGTGGAGTATACGATTCTTGATCTCAGGGTTGTGAGTTTGAGCCCCACATAGGGTATAGAGGTTACTTAAAAATAAAATCTTTGGGGCGCCTGGGTGGCTCAGATGGTTAAGTGTCTGCCTTTGGCTCAGGTCATGATCCCAGGATCCTGGGATCGAGTCCCGTATCAGGCTCTCTGCTCAGCGGGGAGCCTGCTTCTCTCTCTGCCTCTCTCTCTCTCTCTCTCTCTCTCTCTGTCTCTTATGAATAAATAAATAAAATCTTAAAAAAAAATCTTTGGGATGCTTGGGTGGCTCAGTCAGTTGAGCATCTGCCTTCGGCTTTGGTCATGATCCCAGGATCCTGGGATTGAGTCCCACATCGGGCTCCTTGCTTGGCAGGGAGCCTGCTTCTTCTTCTGCCTAGGGCTCCCCCTGCTTGTACTCTCACTGTCTCTGACAAATAAATAAATAAAATCTTAAAAAAAAATCCTAAGGGGCACCTGGATTGTTCAGTGGGTTGAGCGTCTGACTTGTGATTTCAGCTCAGGTCATGATCTCAGAGTCCTGAGATCAAGCCCCACATTGGGCTCTGCACTCAGCAAGGAGTCTGCTTCAGATTCTCTCTCTCTGTCCCTCCCCCAACTGGCTTCTCTTTCTCTGTGTGTGTGTGTGTAAAATAAATAAATAAATCTTTAAAAAAATAAAATAAAATCTTTAAAAAAATATTTCTAAATAAAGTATTAGAATGAATTCAACAAAGTTCCTAGATAAAGACAATATACAAAAATAATTATATATTTTTTAAAGATTTTATTTATTTATTTGAGAGAGAGAGAGAGAGAGAGCACAAGTGGGGAAGGGGAGGAAGGAAGGGGCAGAGGGAGAAACTGACTCTCTGCTGAGCAGGGAGCCCGATGCAGGGCTTGATCTCGGGACTCCAAGATCATGGCCTGAGCCAAAGTCAGATACTCAACCGACTGCGCCACCCAGGCACCCCCAAAATAATTATATTTTTATATGTTAGCAGCAAACAATTAGAAAATGAAATCTGAGGGGTGCCTGGGTGGCTCCATCAGTTAAGTGTCCAGCTCTTGATATCAGCTCAGGTCTTGATCTCAGGGTCATGAGTTTAAGCCCCACATTGGGCTCCATGCTGAGCATGGAGCCTATATTTAAAAAAAAATGAAATTTGAAAATAATACTATTTACAATGGCATCAAAAAACATCAGGAATAAACGTATTATGCATAAGACCCTTACTCTGTAAACTTTAAATATTGCTGCAAGAAGTAAAAAAAGACCGGGGCGCCTGGGTGGCTCAGTTGGTTGGGTGACTGCTTTTGGCTCAGGTCATGATCCTGGAGTCCTGGGATCGAGTCCCACATTGGGCTCCTTGCTCAGCAGGGAGTCTGCTTCTCCCTCTGACCCTCTTCCCTCTCGTGATCTCTATCTCTCATTCTCTCTCTCTCAAATAAATAAATAAAATCTCAAAAAAAATTTAAAAATAAAAAACAATTAAAAAAAAGAAGTAAAAAAAGACCTAAATAAAAGGAAAGAGAAAGGATATACCATGTTCATGGATTGGAAGATTCAATGTTGTAAAGATATGAATTCTTCTCAAATTGGCCTTATAGACTCAATGCAATTTCAATAAAAATTCCAATAGGTTTTTTTAAGTGAACACCCTGATTTTAAAATTTATATGAAATGCAAAGAAACTAAACTGATAGTACATTGTTGGAGAAGAACAAAGCCTGAGAAATTATACTACTGTATATAAAAGCTTACTATAAAATTTTAACAATTAACACAATATAGTATTTTCATGGAGTAGACACATATACCGATGATGCAGAATAGAGAACCCAGAAATAGATCCACACATATATTATTACTTGATATATGAAAAAAAGGCCACTACAATTCATTGGAAGGAAAAGGGTATTTTTAAAAAATGGTGCTGGAAATTTGAGGGGGAGAAATCTTGACTCCTACCTTATGCCATACACAACTTTTTTTTTTTTTTAAGTAGGCTCCATGCCCAATGTGGGGCTTGAACTCACAACCCCAAAATCAAGAGTAAAATGTTCTACCAACTAAGCCAGCCATGTGCCCCACTATACACAATTTTTAAAAAGATTATTTATTTATTTATTTGACAGAGAGAGACACAGCGAGAGAGGGAACACAAGCAGGGGGAGTGGGAGAGGGAGAAGCAGGCCTTCCGTGGAGCAGGGAGCCCGATGCAGGGCTTGATCTCAGGACCCTGAGATCATGACCTGACCCAAAGGCAGACACTTAACCAACTGAGCCACCCAGGTGCCCCCCACTATACACAATTCTTAATTCAACATGGATCAGAGTCCTAAGTATGAAAGATAAAACAATAAAGCTTCTAGAAGAATTCATAGGAGAATCTCTTATGATCTTGAGGTAAGTAAAGATTTTTTTATCATATCACATACTCACCAAAAAGTCAACCATAAAGGAAAAAGTTGAAAAGATAAAGCATAAAGGAAATGTCATTAAAATTAAGAACTTTAAAAAAAATTAAGAGGGGCGTCTGGATGGTTCAGTCAGTTAAGTGTCTGCCTTTGGCTCAGGTCATGATCTCTGGGTCCTGGGATGGAGGCCCACATCAGGCTCTCTGCTGCACCCCGTTTGTGCTCTCTCTCTCTCTCTCACTGTCAAATAAATAAATAAATAAAAATCTTTTAAAAAAATTAAGAACGTCTGTTCATCAAAAGATACCAGTAAGAGCGGCACCTGGTTGGCTCACTTGGCAGAAAGCGAGAATCTTGATCTCGGGGTCATGAGTTCAAGCCCCATGTTGGGGGTAGGGGTTACTAAAAAAATAAATAAATAAAAACTTAAAAAAAGGTACCACTATGAAAGTGAAAAGGTATGCCACAGATTGGGAGAAGATATTTGCAATACATATATCCAACAAGGGACTTATACCTAGAATATTTAAAGAATTCATGCATCAAGAAAACAAACCAGGCAACCCATTTTTTTTTTTTTAATTAAGGAAGGGGCGCCTGGGTGGCTCAGTCGTTTAAGCATCTGTCTTCGGCTTGGGTCATGATCTCAGGGTCCTGGGATTGGGCCCCGCATCGGGCTCCCTGCTCGGCGGGAAGCCTGCTTCTCTCTCCCTCTGCCTCTCCCCCTGCTTATGCTCTCTGTCACTATCTCTCTCTCTGTGTCAAATAAATAAATAAAATCTTAAAAAAAAATAAAGGAAGAGGGGTGCCTAGGTGGCTCAGTCAGTTAAGCATCCGACTCTGATTTCAACTGAGGTCTTGATCTCAGGATTGTGAGTTCAAGCCCTGTGTTGGGCTCCATGCTGGGTGTGGAACCTACTTAAAACAAAAATAAAAACAAAACTAAATAAGAGACTTAAACAGACACTTCACAAATTACCAATAAGCAAATGAAAGGTGCTCCACATCATTAGTTATTTGTGAAATGCAAGTTTAATTTTTTTTAAGATTTTTAAAAATTTATTTTCTTGGGGCAACCTGGGTGGTTCAGTCAGTTAAGCATCTGTGGCTCAGGTCGTGAGCCCATGTCTGGCTCCCTGCTCAGCGGGGAGTCTGCTTCCCTCTTTCCCTCTATCCTTGCCCCTGCTCGTAGTCACTTTCTCTCTGTCTCAAATAAATAGATAAAATCTTTAAAAACAATTTATTTTCTTTAGTAATCCTACACTCAGTGTGGGGCTTGAACTCAGACCCTGAGACACTGACTGAGCCAGCCAGGCGCCTCAGTGAAACACAAATTTAAACTCCAATGAGATGCTATTATACACACTTACCAGAGTGGCTAAAATGAAATGAACCAACATTTTCTTCTCCCTCTTTTTTTTTCTTTGAGAGAGAGAGTGAGAGAGAGAGCACAAGAAGGGATAGGGTCAGAGGGAGAAGCAGACTCCCCAGTGAGCATGGAGCCCGATGCGGGACTCGATTCCGGGACTCCAGAATCATGACCTGAGCTGAAGGCAGCCGCCCAACCAACTGAGCCACCCAGGTGCCCCTGGACCAACATTTTCAATTGTTTGCAAGGAGGTGGAGCAACCAAAACTCCCATACATTGTTAGTAGGAAAATAAATTGATATAGTACTTTTTTTTTAAATTTTTTTATTGAAATTGATATAGTACTTTTGAAAACTGGCAGTATTTGCTGAGGTTAAACATATATGTCTCAGGAATTCCACTACTGGATGCATACCCAACAGAAATGAGGGTGCATATGTTTACCAAAAACAAGGTACAAGAATATTCATAGCAGCATTATTTATAATAGCCTAAAATTGGAGGCAACCCAAATGTCAATTAACGGTAGAATGGATAAATAAAAAATATGTGTATTCACACACACACACAGTAGATTATATACAGCCATGGGTAAGAACAGACAATTGCCACGTGCTGCAACACAGATGAACATTTTGAGCAGAATGCAAGGCAAAAGAAGCCAGGCACAAACAAGTACATGCTATAGGATTCTATGTGCATGGAGCTCAAAAACAAGCAAAATAAATATATGGTAGTAAAAATCAAAATAGCAGTTACTGCTTGGGGTATGGCTGGGTAGGGGCATGAAAGAGCCTCCTGGGCTCCAGAAATGTTCTGAGTCTTGATCTGAGTGGTGGTTATAATTCATCAAGCAGTACATTTAAGATTTGGGCAATCTACTGTTTGTAAGCTATACCTCAACTTTTAAAAGCCTTAAAAAGTTTAAACTATCAATGTCCATTAGTGTGTCCCGTTGCTTAGAGAAGAAAATCCAGATTCTTTTTCAGAGCGCTGATCCCCACAGTCATTAGCTCGTTGCGTGGCTTCCACCATACCCCTACTGGACCCTAAGCTCTGCAAGGTTAGGACCATGACTGCACAGGACTGGGACTGCACTTTCTGTGGCTGTAACCCCAACTCCTAGCACAGTCCCTGGCAAACAGCAGAAGCTCAATCAATACATATTTTAAGTAAATCAATGGATGAGTAGTGGCTTTATCTTGCTCCAGTAGTAACACCTCTAAGCTCCTTCTCCAGCTTCCCCTCCAGAGGTTTCTGGAACCTTCCAAGCTCTCTCCAGCCCTGCAGAGTGGCTCACTCTTGCCCAACAGGTGGTATTCCTGCACCATCTCCAGCCTTTCTGGAATGTCCTTTCCCCTTTCTTGTCCCACAAACTGCTGCTCCAGACCCTTCTAAGCCCATCCACAACTCCCTCCTTCATGCTCTTAAGACTTGAATACAGCATGGGCGCCTGGGTGGCTCAGTTGGTTAAGCGACTGCCTTCGGCTCAGGTCATGATCCTGGAGTCCTGGGATCGAGTCCCGCATCGGGCTCCCTGCTCACCAGGGAGTCTGCTTCTCCCTCTGACCCTCCCCCCATCTCATGTGCTTTCTCTCTCATTCTCTCTGTCTCTCAAATAAATAAATAAAATTAAAAAAAAAAAAGACTTGAATACAGCACACAAATCACTATGTCTTTATTTCTACGGCTCCACAACTCCCTGACTTTGAGACCTTAGACAAGTCACCTAACTCTCTGGGTTGGTGATTCGGTTTGCACACTCGCCACTAAGACTTACTCTTTTCCCTTGATGTGCCCAGAAGCCCGACCTCTGTGGACGATATCACTGAAAAACCTTGCCTTCTGATTCCCTGTGGATTCAATCAATGGGCAGTCCCAGGAGGAGCGAGAGGAAAGGGTATTCAGTCCTCTCTTCCTATCGCCATTTTCCACAGCCATGGCTCCCATCAGGTGCCCCCACTTTCACCAGCATCACTAGGTGCTAGTGACAACCTTCTCACTTCTTTTCCCTTCAGACCTATAGGTGGTAATGGCTCCCCACTGTTGCTAACGTTGGGGCGCCCCACCACCCTTTGTAGGTTTCCCTCACTTTTCCACACTTCTGTAAATAGTCCCTTTGTTCAACTCTGCAAGAAAGCCTTCAGTTACCATCTGTTTCCTACTGGGACCCAGTGTCACATTCTCCCTAGCCCTCAATTTGTTCATTTGTAAACAGGGAGGCAACTGTGATGATTGAATGAGGTGGTGTGTATGCGGTGCTTAGTAAAATGCTAGCCTTCGCATAAGTGCTCAAAGAATAGAAACTACATTTATACTTATGATTTTGCTCCAGTGCTTGGCTGTAAGTAACCTGCTTCATTTGATGGAGGCCCAATAAATATTGACGAATGAATGAAAATGAATGATTGAATGGGTGAGCAGTGACACAGAGCAAGACAAGCGTCACTATGTTCCTTATAGACTCTTTGTGTTTAGCTGAAGAACTTTCTTGTGGTATAGTGAGCTCCCCATGCTTGGAGGTGTACAAGCTCTGGAGGTAGAGATAATCAACTGATGGTGATGTTGAAACAAAGCGCAGCAAAGCAGTGGCATGGAGCAGGGCGAGTTGGTTAGACTTTTCGAGACCTTTCTAGCTCCAAGAGTCTGCAGTTCTCTGACCCTAGGAGTCAAAGGAAAAGAAAACAGAAAATCCCTTGGCTCAGGTTTTGAAGAAAGAACAAGGGCAGATCTACACATGGACTCACAATATTTTGGTTCAGCTTTTAAAAACCACCCAGTTAGCTAGCCTCATTTACAGAGAAGCAAATAAAGCCCAGAGAGGGGAAGACACTGGTCCCAAGTCACATGGACAGGCTGGAGCCCAGCTGCCCTAACTCCCAGCCTGGTTATACCTCTACACGCATCAGGCCTCGGAAGAAAATGTATTCCAAAACAAAAATTTCTTTTAAAGGAGAAAATGGGGCATCTCGTGGCTCAGTTGGTTAAGCATCCAGCTCTTGATTTGGGCTCTGGTCATGATCTCAGGGTTGTGAGATTGAGCCCCCTGTCGGTCTCTGTGCTCAGTGGGGAGTCTGCTTGAGAGTCTCTCCCTCTCCCTCTCCCTCTGCCCCCCCTCCTCTGCCCACTCTCTCAAATAAATAAATCTTTTTAAAAAATAAATAAGAAATAAGAAAAGAAGAAAATGTTTTCCTCTTACAAATTCTACAAAATGACTCCTCTCCGTACCTTTGCAGGACCAGATGCACATCACTGCAATGAGTCAGTGAGTAGGGAGGGAGCATCATCTGAGATCATCACCAGACAAGATACGGGGTGGGGGTGGAGACAGGAGCATGTCCTCACCTTTTGGGGACTACTGGGGCAGAGAGAACAGATGTGGTTGGTGTGGCCCAGAGCAGAGCAGGGGCTCCCAGGAATAGCTACAAGGAGGGAGCTCTCAGAAATTTCCAGCAGAGTGATCATGGCAGGAGTGAGCTCCTCAGTCCCTATGGGGCATGGCAGGGGCCACATGGTCCCTAGCCACCGGTTCCGGAAAGGGGCTTTGTGCCCAGGTTGGGGAGAAGAACTAGGAGTCTCTGAGGTTCCTTCCCCAAGCCAAAAAGACTTCAGTATCTTAAGGTTGGAAAAAGTCAAATTCATCCGGCTTAATATCGCCCACAGGATGCTGGAAGCATCTCTACAACATCCCTGTTGGCAGCCGAGATTTATCCGGAACCCTCTCACCTGGACCCCTCCCACGGCCTCCCACTGCTCTCCCCATCCCCTCCCCTGCTCCACCCAGAAGCCGGGGTAGTGTTAATGGGTAATTATCAGATCATGCTCCCCTTAAGGCCCTCTGGGGTGGCCCTTTACGTGGAGAAGAAAGTCCCTTGGTTCACAGACCCTTCTGGGCTGGCCTTTGCATGCTCTCTGACCACTGTCCTGTGACTCTCCTTCACTCAGCACACTCCACGATGCTGGCCTTCTTTTTGTGCCTTAGACAGGCTAAGTTCATGTCTGCCTCAGGGATCTTCACTTGTTGTTGCTCTATCTGGAATGTTCTTCCTCCAAATCATAGCACACCTCCTCACTGCTGCGGGGTGCCCTAGGCTTCCCTTGGGGACGAGGTGCTCATTCCCCTGTCTGTTCTCAGTTGAGACTCTGTTGGAATGCCTCCTCTGAAGATAGCCAGCTTGCCCAAAGTCTTGCCCCTTCCTGTGAGCAGCTAGCTACCCAGTGGCTGGTCAGTGTGAGGGTACAAAGGCTGGGGCCGTTGCCTGGAACTGGGACAACTTGGAGAAGCTCTCCTTGCTCCTTGATCCATGAAGGTCAGCTGAGGCCTTTGTTCTTACTTGAGTGTACCGGACTCCCTCCTTTACTCTGCTCTGCTTCCCTCACTCACTCACCCCTTCCTGTGTGCAGCTCTCCATCTTAGCGTCTGCTTCTGGGAGTCAGACTGAGGCAGCCTAGTGGGTGTCTCTTCTTCATTTGAGTCTCAGCTTAGACGTTATCCTCCTTAGCCTCCTCCTGGCTCACCGCGTGCCATGTTGCCTGATCTCTTGTCCCTGTACCCTATTTTGTATGTGTCACCTTTTGAAACTACCTCTTATTTTTGTTTGTTTCACTCACCTGCTGTCTCTCTCCCAGACGAGAGCATCGGATTCACAAGAGCTGCTGTCTTGTCTTCTCTGTGCCCCAAGGCCAATGCCAGTGCCTGGTGCAAAGATGATGCTCAGCAAATATTTGTGGACCCCTCCAATGTGGGTGGAGGAGTGAGCAGGTGAAGGGGTGAAGCGTGGCAGGAGTGATGCCTGCTTTTCCTGCTCTCCCCAGCCCCATCCCTCCCCCCAGAGCCCCTGAGCCAGGCTGTGGGGCCCCTCCCCCATGTGACCCCGGCTGAGCTGGGGCCTCCTGGGAGGATGGAGCCTGCAGCCGCCTTGGCTGCCTGCCCTGTATTGATCAAAGCTGGGAGGCCTGCTGGCTGAGGTCTGTCCCAGCCCATGGGGGCGGGGGAGTGGGAGGGGGACTCTGGCTGAGATTCATGCAGGGCTTGCCTGGGGCAGCGTGGTGCTGGCTAAAGATCCATCTGCTTTGGGGGCTGACAGCACCCCTTCCCCACACCTCTCAGGGGAGGCCAGACTAGCTAGCTCCAGGAGGATGGCTGGGCAGCAGGGTGTGGGGACAGAGGCTGGGCTGTGGCTTGGACACTGAATGCTCCTGGCCTCTTGCTAAGCTCTGCGTTTCATGAACATCACTATTTACGGAGATCCTACCAAGCTCCCTCTCTTGGGGCCGTGGAGTGGACAAGTGCCTCTATACAGGCCTGTCTAGTACCCCTCTGTGCACAGCACTGTGCAGGACCCAGGGATGAGGTTCTCAGTGAGCTTGTGGTCTGGTGGGAAACACCAGTCACAGCTCACTGTGATCCAGGGCACAGCAAAGGAAATGGTGGGGGAGGGAGGTGGGGAGGCTAAGGATGCTCCCTCCCTTCAGAGTCCTCACTCAAGAATGAATAATCAGGGTAATTCCTCTTTGTCCATAAAAGGCTCTTGGTCCAGAAAGGAGAAGCAACTGGCCTAAGGTCACAGGGCTACTAGCAGTTAAGCTGGGGCTGGAGCCCAGTCTCCCATCCGGCAGGTGGACTCAGAGAGGAGGATGCTCAGGCATCCCCAGCACTCTGCATGCAGGTCTTGAGCACCTCCTCTGGGCCCGGCCAGGTGGTGGGTGCTAGAGATGATATGGGGATGGTGGGACCCACCCTGATCTCGGGAGCTCACAGCCCAGGAGAGAACGTGCATGCCCTCATGTGTACGCACACACACACCAGTAATCCACACTGGTCCAGTGATGGAGGTACACAGAGCTGGGAAACCGCAAGGCAGAGGAAGTGACTGTGTCGGAGACATGCTGGGAAGACCTTCGGGAGGAAGTACTCCCTGAATGGTGTCTTAGATGGCTGATTTTGGAAAAGCAGGGACATGGGAAAGAGGCAGAGTAAATCAAGCCTGGGCACAGCATGAAGAAGGTGCTCAGGCTGCTGTCTTCTGTTGCCTGAGCAAAGGCCACAGCCCTCTTCCAGGCCTCCAGACTCTGGCCTCCCTGCCCTTCTGCCCACAACCCACCCCACTGCCCGAGCAAGGGCTCTGAAACATGACTGGGATCATGTTACTCTCCTGCTCAAAGCCATCAGTGGGTTCCCGCTGCCCTCTGGATAATGCCCTGTCATCCCAGAGCTTGAGTGCTAGAGGTCAGGCATTCTGTGTCCACCCACTCCCATTGCACAGAGAAGAAAACTGAGGCCCAGAGAAGATCACACAGTGAGACAGGGGCCACTCTGGAAATAAAATGTGGCCTTCCGGGCCCTGGACAGGGCTCTATTTCCGGACACTGCATCTTCGGCCCTCCCCCGAATGCCCAGCGGGTATTTAAGGAGCATCCCAAGTCTCAGAATAGCAAAGCGGGGAGGGACCCTCATTTTACAGATGAGCACACCAAGGCCAGGACAGCAGGCCAGCTTTGCAGTTCTTAAAATACTTGCACCAAGGTTCTCAGTTAACTCTCACAACTCTGGGAAGTAGACGGGATAAAAGTTATCATGCCCATTCGATAGACGAGGAAACTGAGGCCCAAAGACCAGAGTGACGGGTCAGGGTCGCCTCGTGGCTTCGTTTGTTCACCCTTCCTACATGCCCTGCGCATGCGCTCTGTGGCAGGCCCCGTGCGGGGTGTAAGCCGGGTCGAGACCATCCTGTGCACGGGGTGTTCCCAGACTCCTTAGCAATTCTGACAAGCTCCAGTGAACCCCAGCACAGGATCCCCAGGGGCTGGGAAGCCCACGGCGAGACTTTGGGGGTTGATATTTCAGGGGAGTTCAGTGTGGGAGCTGGGGAGGGAAGGAGTTCCAGGCAGGGCCTGGGCCAGTCTCATGCTTCCTGCCTGGCCTTCTTACCAGAGCTCCTTCCTGGAGGATTTAAGACTATGTTGAGCAGTTGTTTTAAATTTCCGGGCAGGGGGCTGCAAGGGAGGAGGGGTGTGCAGGCCGTCTGGGGTGTGGGCTGCTATTTACCAGGGCCCTTTGTGGGATGCAACTCTCCAGGCTGGAGGCTCCCACAATTGCTTCCAGCTGGGCTGTCAGCCAGCCGGAGGAGTTGGGGGTAGGCTGGGAATGGGGGGGGGGTGGGCCAGAGAGGAGGTCAGGGGCATGAGGGGTCCCTTCCAGCCTCCAGGATCGCCTCTGCCTCCTTGGGTGGCCACTCTTGCTGGGGTGCCGGGCCTGGCTGAGCATCCTTGAACACAAATGTGTCTATAAACTGGGAATCCATCCGGCCTGGACATTTCTGAGCTTTATGGCCTTTATGCACTTAATCTTTCATTTCCTCTCCCCTGCTTCATCTCCCCGCTCACTTCCCCTCTTTCCCGAGAGCAATTGCTCCACTCCCCCGCCCCCATGGCGTGTGGAGGCTCCCTGGCCCCTTTGTCAGAAGCTACCTGTGTGCACAGCTGTCCCGGCTCCCTTGGTCTCTGTCTGGGCCCACCATTCATTCCCTTTCCGACGACAGTAGTGGATAAACGGGCCCGGCAGAAACCCCTGTTTCCTCAGCACCCACAGGACAAACTCCTTAGCCAGCTAGCCAACACCCTCCATCCTCCTCTCTCCGCCCCCCTCAGGGATAGCCCACACTCCAGCCCTAGCCTGAGGAACCACAAGCACCCGTGTTGCTGCTCTCTCCCTTGCTCACGTGGGGCCCCCGCCCAGAATATCCGCTGTCCATCTTTCCCCCCTGGCTCAGGCATCCCGCCCAGGGCGGGTTGGGGCATGTCCTCTGCGAGCCTGCAGCCTTATTTTCTGTAAGGGGAGAACACTATTTGGTCTTGTTTGTCTTACAAGCTTATTGATAGACCAAGGGGAGTAAAGAGCTTTGGAGGTTGTCCAGGACTGTATCGGTTCAAGGATAGGGAGGCTAGATTCATTTTGGGGGATCCTACTTTCATGGAAACGTACTTTACCTCAAGAGTCATTGCGTGCTCCGTCTTGCTGGAATCCTAGAACCAGGTTCTGGGAGCACGGCCTGTCTGTGGTATATGCCAGGGTCTGGCTCAGGGGAATCTCTCACAGGAGAGATCCTCCCATTCTTTCCCTTCATCTTATACCGTTATACCGGGGAGACCAAGGCCGAGAGAGGGAAAGGAACTCACCCAAGGTCATACAGGAAATCGGGGTAGAGTTGGGACCAGTTCCTTGAAAATTTACTAAAAAACTAGTAAGTGAAAAGAACTCCTAGCTGGGAGCCAGGAGAAGAGGAGGTCCGAGCCCTAACTTAACCCCTAGCCCAACCTCAAACAAGTCCTCTGAGTGCAGTCTTCCTCTTGTGCCCCTGCGGTACCCTTCCCTTTCCCCTCCCCCACCAGGCTTCCTTCCTGCCCGTTCTGAGGGTGGGGGTTGGGACTCTCCTTTGAGGCCCCTCCCGCCCTCCCTCTCCTCCAGGGCAAGGCTCTTAGAGAGCTGGGCCAGGCCTTGGTGCAGGGCCTGGTGGGTCCCACACTCAGAGAATGAGTCTGCTCAGGACAAAGAATGTCAAATGTCCCTTTTGTTCTGGGGATGTTCTGGGTGGAAACAGAGCCCTGGGCCAGCCTAGGGAAGAATGGAGCAGGATGGGTATGTATGGGCCGCGATGGTAGGATGGGGTGAGGGTGTGCTCTCTGGGGGTCCAAGAGGGTGAAAGGTCACATGCGTCTCTAGTGCTTTGGTCTTGTTGCGGCGTGGGGGGGGGGGGGCACCTCCCTGGTCCCACAGCAAGGTGGTGGGAACCTTGTAGGCCTGGGTCCCTAGGTCCCTACACGGTCACTAGGCTTTCTCAGTGCGTTTCTCCCCACCACATGTGCACCAGTGGTGGAGGTGTCTGATCTTCAGCGAAATCCCAAGGGGATGGTCTGGTCACCCCCATTTCACAGGGGTGGGGAGTGACTGGTCTCTAGCTACTCAGCTAGGGAAAAGCAGAACCAGAATTTGAAATCAAGTCCAGCTCTAAGCCAGGGCACTTACCACTTTTCCCTTGAGGGCAGAGATCACTCTGGCCAGATTTTAACTGGACAAAAGACTCTTCAGAAAGGTGAAGCGACTTGCCTCAGGCCACCCAACCTGTTTGGGACAGGGACTGCCCAGGCCAGCCCTCCCACCTGCTCTAACTGGCTTCAGCCCTGAATGACCTTCTCTAAGATCGAGGGCCTCGGGTCACGGGAGATGCTCTTCTTCCTCCAGGGTCAGTTTAAGCTCCCAGATTTCACCTTGGAGCCCTAGAGTGCGGAGGAGGAGCACGGAAGCTGGCTCCTCATCAGTCCTGTGGTGCCTGTCAGAACAGCTCTGCTCTTGGAGACTGAGTTTGCTCCCCTCTAAAAAGGTTCTGCCTTGTGGGGTGACAGGAGGGAGCTCTAGCAGACAAGGGA
This sequence comes from Callorhinus ursinus, assembly GCF_003265705.2. Taxonomy (NCBI): domain Eukaryota; kingdom Metazoa; phylum Chordata; class Mammalia; order Carnivora; family Otariidae; genus Callorhinus; species Callorhinus ursinus. The sequence continues at coordinate 58,177,101 of NW_027397071.1, read as the reverse complement.
GGCAAAGGTGAGCAGCACTGACCAGGTCTCCATGCAGGCGAATTCCCCTCTTCCCTCCTCCTTTCCTCCTCCCTGCCTCCCTCCCCTTGGCTCTTTGGCCTTGAGGTCAGATCAGGCCTGATTAATGAGCCTGGGAAGCTAGTTCAGCAGGGGGCCGGGAGAGACAGGCAGGGGCATGAGAAGGTAGGAGGCAGGAGAGGGGACAGGAAAGAGCCTAAGGAGGAGACAGAAGTGGAGTGAGAGAGCCTGGTCTTCAGATTTCTGTTCAGAGGCAGGAATTCATTCCTGGGGGCTCAGAGCACTTGAGTTACCCACTGTCACCTCACCCTCTAGGACCCTGGACTACCTGTCCTAGAAGGGACCATCCCCTGCTCCCTACCCCAGATTGTTCAGATGAGACCACAACAGGGCCCTGGCACCTGGAGAGCTTGCCGGGATTTCCCCATCTCATGGGCCCACTGGTTGAAAGGGGGCCGGAACTGAACCGGGGTGGTGGAAGAGCTTGTCTGGAGGCCAATGAGCACTCGGTTCCCCGTGAAGCTGTGTGTTTACTTGGGGCAGCCCTAGGGGTCTGGAGGAGATTCTGGGAGCTCTCAGGCTGGACAAAGTCCTGCATGGTGGGGTCTCCCAGGTCTGCTCCACCTACACCCACATGCTCCCCACCTTGCACTCAGGCTGAACCCTTAACCCCCTCAATGGAGAGGGGGGTCTGACTTCAGGTTGTCTCTCTCTGTCAGGCTGGATGGATTCCTCACAGAAGATGCTCAGGCCCTTTAAAAAGAAAGAAATAAATAAATTGAAGACCAGATTTAAAGTCTTGCCTGAATGCTCCCAGCCCGGCTTCTTCCTCCGTCCTCCCCCTGGAGCTCTCGCAGCCCCCACTGCCTGAGCCCCCCCAGGGCCGTGCAGCCTTCCAGTGGAGTGGGAAGAGCAGGAAGGAATCTTGTGTTTTTGAGAGCCTCCTATGTGCTGCACTGTGCGCCTTACCTATTGGACTTCAAGCTCGTAACAGCCTTCCCAACCTGCTCAGATCCTTATGGCAGGCCGTGTCATCCCCACTTGTCCAGAACCTGGCAGAAGAGAAAGGTTGGGCTGAGAGAGGGTGGGGAACTTGTCCCAGGCTGCACAGAGGCAGAGCTCAGGAATGTCCTCAGTCTTCCGAGTGTGGCTCGGAGTTCTCATCTGTGCCAGCCCTGCCCAGGATCTCCAGGTTCAGGCCAAAATGGGCAGACATCAGAGCCGGAAGGGGACTCAGAGACCATTTCGTATGGCTCTTTCTCGTATGGATGGAGACTGTGACCCAGAGGAGGCAATGGGCTCACTCAGGGTTCCACAGCAAGTCATTCCAGGTGCCATGCAAGGTGCTAGGGGGTGGGGGACACAGCGAACAAAAAAGACAAAGTGCTGGTCTCCTGGAGCTCTTACTGACGGAGCCCAGCAGTGCATTTGGGGTTCCCATATGGGAAGTGTGGTGGCTTCTCATGGCACACAGCAGCTCCTCACCCAGAAGGCTTCCTGGAGGAGGTGATTTCAGAATTGAGTGGTCGCCGGTGACAGGCAGAGAAGGAGTGCTCCAAGCGCTGGAGTGTTCTCCATTCTCTGCCCCTCACAGAACCACTGGGGAGATTTAAGGGATGAAGTACACTCTGGCTTAGAGTTACCAGGTAAAAATACAAGATGCCCAGTAAATTTAAGTTTCAGATAAACAACAACAACAAAATGTTTAGCATAAGTATGTCCCATGAAACATTTAGGATATGCTTATACTAAAAAAAATTATTCACAGTTGGGGCGCCTGGGTGGCTCAGTCGTTAAGCATCTGCCTTCGGCTCAGGTCATGATCCCAGAGTCCTGGGATCGAGCCCTGCATCGGGCTCCCTGCTCAGAGGGGAGCCTGCTTCTCCCACTCCCTCTGCTGCCCCCCCCGCCGCTTGTGCTTTCTCTCTCTCAAATAAATAAATAAAATCTTTTAAAAATTATTCATTGTTTATCCGAAATTCAAATTTAACTGAGAGTCCTGTATTTTTATTTGCCACATCTGGCAACCTACCCTGGCCACCATGATGGAGTCGGAGGGTGTGAGGCTAGAGGCCAGGGGCAGCAGGGAGAGAAGGTGGAGACACAGGAGACGGAGTCTGGATGGAGTAAGAGGGAGAAGGAAGAGGCAAGGCTAACATCCTGCCATCTGGGCAATCAAGTTGGGGCATGGAGGTGGCACCCCCAGGGAGCATGGTGGGAGACAGGGAGCATGGTGGGGCATGGAGGTGGCACCCCCAGGGAGCATGGTGGGAGACAGGGAGCATGGTGAGTTTAGTTCCGGACAGTTATGGCTCAGATCCCCCAGGGCCCTCCTAAGGGACACGTCCAGGTGACGGTTGGGGCCAGGGTTAGAAGCACTGTGGCTAAGTTGCCATTGGCAGAGTCAGGGAAAGGAGATTCCAGTCAAGGGAAGGGCAGGGGCTAACACGTAGCAACACGTAGCAGCGGCTCCCCTCACGCACCCCCATCACATGACTCAGTTGTAACTCCTGGCTCAGGGAGGGGCTTGGGGGGCGGGCACCCCGCTGCAGCTGGTTCCGGTCCCTGGCAGTACCACCCCAGGTCTACCTCTGCTAGGCTCCGAGGACTGGAATTTGACTTTATCTTCCCAAAGGTCACCTTGCCCACAGTCCTACCCTGGGGGTGGACATTCCTCACATTCCGTGGCCCTCACAGGAGGTGGCAGGTCCAGGTTTCCAACCATCCTCAGCTCCTCTTGGCAGGTCTTCTCGAAGGCCTGCTACGCATCCCTGGGGTCTGGGCTCGGGGGTCTGACCCGTCTATGTTTGAATTCTGACTCCGCCTCCTACCAGCTGGGCGATCCTGGGGCCAGTTACCTCTCCTTCTTGAGCCACCGTGTCCTCACTTGTAAATGGGGGATAATTCTGACCGGAGTGTTGTGTGCTCATGTCTTTAAAAGCACCACCTCAGCACCTGGCTTTCAGCAGGTGCTCTTAATACTGATTCCTCCTTTGACTTCTCTGAGCCCCAGTGCCCTCATTTTTATTTTTTATTTTTTTTAAAGATTTTACTTATTTATTTGACAGAGAGAGACACAGCGAGAGAGGGCACAGAAGCAGGGGGAGTGGGAGAGGGAGAAGCAGGCTTCCCGCGGAGCAGGGAGCCCGATGCGGGGCTAGATCCCGGGACCCTGGGACCATGACCTGAGCCGAAGGCAGACGCTTAACGACTGAGCCACCCAGGCGCCCCAGTGTCCTCATTTTTAAAGAATAAATGTAGGAGCGCCTGGGTGGCTCAGTTGGTTGAGCGTCTGCCTTCGGCTCGGGTCATGATCCGGGGTCCTGGGATGGAGCCCCAGGGAGCCTGCTTCTCTCTCGGCCCCTCCCCCCCCTTGTGCTTTCTCTCTCTTTCTCTATCAAATAAATAAATAAAATCTTAAAAAAAGAAGAATGTAACCTCTCATGTCAAGCCAGGGACGGGCATGTATGGGCTGTAACGGCCCACGAAGTAGCTGTGTGGGGGGCCCCAGAACCCCATACTTCTCAGGTCCAGCAGAGGCCGGAAGAAAAGTCTGAGGTGACCTCAGCTGGGCAGGGAGCAGGCAGCTGGATGAGTGGCTGCAGTCTCCATGATCTGGCTGCTGGGAAGCAGAAGGCTGGCCGGAGGGCCTGGGGGCAAAGGCTGATAGAAACAGAGGCAGGGGAGCCCACAGACCTGGGCAGCTGGACCTCTGCTCTGGCTCCGTTATCTCGGGTTCCCCTATGCCTGCCTCCAGTCCTACCCCTCCTCCCAGGCGTGGGATACATGGAGCCAAGGGGACACGCCACCTGGAGCCCAGGTTTATCATTCTAGATCATACTCCAGGTGCCTGGTATCTGGAATTCCTTGCCCAAAGGGCTCTGAGACCGCTTCCAAGACCTGGGCCTATTCTCCCAGCGGGCTGTGCTGCAACCTTAGGCCTGAGGGATGGACAAGGAAGGAGCTTGGACATGGGGCCTGCACACAAGGACTTTTGCAGTAGGGGTGAAGTAGGTGGGAAGAGAAGGAAGAACCTGGCAAGGGGACTGTCATTTGAACTCTTGCCCCAGGGTGCAAATATGAGGGGTGGGCTACCCCATGGAAGGACCAGAGTCAGAGGAGTCCCAGCATGGTAGCTGGAGGCTTTGATCCAATGATGGGCCAATTTTACCTGCAGATTCCCAGACCCACCCAGGGAAATTCATATTCTTGGGCTTTGGAGAAGATTCTAGAATTTACATATTTAATAAAGATGGCTAGAGACCATGCAGGGAGCTTTGTGCCTAGCACCCCATTCCCCATTTAATTCTTTTTCTTTTTTAAGATTTTATTTTGTTTTTTTAAAAAGATTTTATTTATTTGCGAGAAAGGGAGCCAGTGAGAGAGAGAGAGAGAGAGAGAAAGCATGAACAGGGGGAGGGGCAGAGGGAGAGGGAGAAGTAGACTCCCCGCTGAGCAGGGACCCCCCCCCCAACTTGGGGCTTAATCTCAGAACCCCGGACCGTGACCTAAGCCAAAGGCAGACACTTAACTGACTGAGCCACCCAGGTGCCCCTTAAATTTTATTTTTAAGTAATCTCTACCCCCAATGTGGGGCTCAAACGCACAACCCTGAGATCAAGAGTTGCATGCTCCACTGACTGAGCCAGCTGGGTGTCCCCCATTTAATTCTTACAATAACCCTGCAAGGTAGGTAGCTGGGAAGAAACTGAGGCATGGTGAGAAGATTTGCCTAAGACCTCCCAGATGGCAGTTGACAGAACTGGGATGGGTCAGCACAACGTAGAATCTCCTTGTACTCTCCTGCCTCTCCCTCATCCCCAAACAACCCTCCCAAACCCCAAAACCTCAGAGGTAATGGTACATAGGCAATTTGGGTCAGAAGTCATTGGACATATTCTACTTGGTTCCAGGAAAACAAATCTTAGAATCCAATTATGAAGCATAAATCCTCTTCTCTGGTCTGGTGAGGGCCCCCACCCTCTGCTGACTCTGGGGCAGCTCTCAGACCCTGGCAGGAACTGTTACCCTCCAGGCACCGATGTCCCCGTGTGGATCTCTCCAGTCCACGTCTCCAGGTCTCTTGGCTCCAAACTCAAGTGTTCTCAAGTTGGGCAGCACCTCCCGCCCCCAGACCTGCCCCTCTTCTGGCCCTGCCACACTCTCAGTGCTCAAGCCAGCCACCTGCGTGTCCCCGTCCATCCTTAGCTCCCTCTCCAGTTACTTCCAGCTCATAGGTCACCATCCTGCCAGGTCTACTTCCTTAATAACAATGAATCTGTCCCCATCTCCCATTGACCTTGCATCTCCCCTCCTTCAAGTCTCATCATCTCCCAAAAGGACCACTGGCTCCTCCAAGCCACTGCATATATGGCACCTAGAAGGGTCTCTAGGAAAACAAGGGACAGGTCATGCCTCTGTTAAAAACTCTACAGCGGCTCCTGTCTCAGTGCGCTTTGACTAAAAGTCAAGCTTTTCTATACTCTCCAGGAACACTGAGGGGCTTTGTAGGTCTCCCTTACACCCCTCCCCACCCCCCACGCAATTTTTCCACCTCTATGTCTTTGCTACTGCTGTTCCCTCTTCCTTGGGGTTTCCTGGCTAACTGTTACTTCCTCAGATTCCAGCAGCACAGCCTCCTGCAAGAAGCCACCCCTGCTTCTCCCAGGCTGGGTTAGGACCCCTGCTCGGGGCTGCCATGGCTCTCTTGCAGCACCTGCCACCTGCACTCATAATAATAGCTGATATTTATTGAGTGGCGACTCCATGTATTTTTCTTTACTGACCCATTTAACCTTCACAAGCACCCTATGAGACAAGTTCTATGATCATCTCCAATTTCAGATGGGTAAAAGGTTAAGTAAATTGCCCAGGATCACACTACCTGGGGATTTGCAACCAGAGTGGCTGGCTCCAGAAAGCTGGCCTCTCTAATCCTGAGATGCTGCCGCCTGCTGTATTGGGTGGACCTTGGTGGGGGTGGGGGGGCGGCGGCAGGGGCGGGGGTGCGGTGTGCGGCGCGTCCAGGTTGGCTTCTAGGGTGGCTTCCGACCCATCAGGATGAGCCCAGCGGCTAGCCCAGGTTCTGGCATGGGTAGACGCCCGACGCCTGGCGCTCCTGCCCTAGTCTCAGACCTCTGCGGGGCTGTAAGGGCCCCCGGCGACTGGGGCGTCGGACGGCCCAGCTGGGGCGGGCTTGGGGCCAGATGGGCTGCACGGCTGCGGGGAGGCCAGGGCGGCCGGCCGGGGCCGCGCGTTGCCATGGAGACGGGGAGGGGGCGGCAGCCTCGCCCCGGTGGGCGGGGGAGCAGGTGGCGGGACGGTGCGCCGGCTGGGGGAGGGGCCGGAAGGGGCCCCTGGGGGGCCGCGGCTGGAGGGGCGCTCCCCCGGCTTCGCCCCCTCCTGCCTGCTTCCCGGCTCCCGCTGCTCTCTGCGCCACTCAGGCTCTGCCTCGGAGCTTCCAGCTAGGACTCCAGTCCTGGCCTCGGCTCCCACTCCCTGTGCATCTGGGTCATATCGCTTCCTCCACTCCCCTCCTAGCCTCAGTTTCCCCGACTGTGGAATGGAGGAGTTGCACCAGGAGATTTTCATGCACGCTTCACCGCACATAGTTTTTATGGCTCTGGGATAGGCCCGGGAGGATCCAGGGTTGGGTAATTTCTCATCCTCTTCTTAGATGGAGGTATGTTCTCATCAAATGACGCTCGTCCTGGGACTCAGAAGCGGGGAATGTCAAAGCTAGAAGAGCTGGTGGAGCCTCGGACTCCAAGCGTCTCCATTATACAGAGCAGGCAATGGAAGCCCAGAGAGGGTGAGGAACCTGTTCCGGGTCACACAGCGAGTCGCAGGCGGGGCAGGGTGGTGAGAATCTAGGTCTTATCTTCCCATTGCTCCACCCATCACCTCCTGCCTTGGAGCCAAAACCGGTGTCAGGCTGGGGGGGGGGGCGGGGAGGGGCAAGTTGCTGTGTGTTGTGGGGGGAAACAAAAGCCCCTACTCTCTGCTCTGCCAGAGCCAGCTGTCAAGGTGACAAGAAGGCTGCCTGCGAGCTCAGACCTGAGGTGGGGCTCCCTAGGTGCAGCAGAGACCCCCGTGGTGGTTCGCCACCACTCACACCCTCATGGTCTGCATCGAAGGGCTGCACAGCTCCGTGCCATTGTGCCTGCCCTGCAAGAAAGGTGTGGAGGTTGTGGCTTCTCTCCACCGAGCGCACCCATGGAAAATGATGAGCTGGGACCCCAGCCGGAAGTGTGGCCCCAGAGCTGGCCCTCCACACCTCCCCCGACCCCAGTCCTCTCTGGGAGGCCCTGCTTTCCTCAGGAATAAAGCCCCTTCCTCCTCCCTCCTGGAGGACCCCTTTCTGAGTGCTCAAAGCCTCAGCCACAGAGGGGGGTTGTCTGAGAGGGCTGTGCTTGCTTCTCTCCCTTCAGGCAGGAGTCCCTGGGGACTGGCCCTGCTCTGGTTCCCAGCTGATGATGGTGGAAGGTGGTTCTGGCTAGGGGTGGGAGTGGAGGGGAGCAGGGCAGAGGCAGGGTCTGTGCCTTTAAGGTACAGCGTACTGCTGGAGTACCACCCCCCCCCACAGTTGCCCTATTACACAGTCACGCAGTCACGCAGCCCCCCACACACTCCAGGCTCTGTTCTCTCTCTCTCTCTCTCTCTGTCACCCTCTCCACACGCACACGCACACTCCCAGGCTCTGTTCTCTCTCCCTCCCTCTCCCTCTCTCCATACAGGCATCCACACTCCGTCACACACACAGAGGCATCCACACTCTCTGCCTAGCCACCCTCCACCCCCCCCCCAAGGTCTAGTTTTAAAAAACATGGGCTAAGGGAGGAAGGGCAAGGGCAATGAGTTCTGACCTAGAAAATGGGCCCTGCCTCCTGTCTGTCCCCAGCCTGGGAAAGGGGGCTTATTTCTCAATTTGGTATCACTGCCCTGGGTCAAGGTTACAGAATGAAATGAAGAACCCAGGCAGGATGAGAGTCAATCTCTTGGAGACGGAGGGAAGGGGGCTGCTTGGCCATGGGCCCAGCCTATTGGCTAGCAACCCAGGAAACAGGGGGCGTCTCCTTCCCCTACTCACTCAAGGTGAACTCACTTCTAGCACAAAGGAAGCAGGTTTAGGGACAAAGGTACGTGGGTGGCTTAGCCACAGAGGGATGAACCAGTTGACCTTTCAACCAGTTGACTTATAGTGAAGGGGCCCTTGACCCTTCTTAGGCCATTTTATACCTTTAGTCAAATCCTGGATTAGAATTCGGACCAAAGCTTGGGAAGAAAAGTCCTTTTTTTTCATCTTAAAATGTTTCTTGCTGTAGCTCCATGTTGAGGCTGGGAGCCTTCTACCTAAGTGACTCTCAGCCTTCTCATCTCAATGTCTTCTGATTATTTGTGGGGAGCTCCTAGTCATCCTTCAAAGCCCAACTCAAAGTCTCCCCAACTAGAGGGCTTTCCCTGTGTCAGTCCGTTGGGCAGAATGAGTTCCTGTTTACCCCCGAGCATCTGGGCTTTCTACGCGTTCCACAGTTCTAGCGCTCCTGTGATTTAGCAGGCAAGTGTGTACCTGAGCTGTGGATGGTGCTTTTCTCACATTTTCTCATTTATTCATCACCCCGTATCTGCCTCTGTGGTGGGGATTAGGACCCCCCCTTAACAGGTGCGAATATTCTGGCTTAGCGAAATCAGTTGAACAGCTCAACAGGATTTGAATCCACATCTGCCTGGTGTCAGATGCTGGCCTTTCCCCCTGCCTCTCACCACTCTTCACGGGCACTCTTCCCTGCAGGAGACTCAACGGAGGAAGAGCAGGTCCGTGAAAGGAACCGATGTTACCACGTGGACACTAAAATGTACCCTCTTCAATGCAGCAAAATTTTACCAGGCATCTCCCTGCTACAGACCCTGTGTTGGGTGCTGGGATAGAGAAACAAAATAGACCCTGTCTTCTCCCATCCTTGGGGACAATAGGCACACAAACAGGCAATGATGACCTAGGGTGCTCGGGGCTGGCATGCTAAGGAAGCTGGCATCCCACAGGAGGCCCTGGCTCAGACTGGGGGCAGGGACTGGAGAGGTTGAGAAAGGGCTCCCCAGAAATGATGACAAGGGGGTTTGAAGCCAGAATAGGAACCAGCCGGGTAGATGGGGCATGTGGAAAGACAGATTGGGGATGCCACTGAAGAGTCTTGAGTGCCTTACAAGGAGGTTCACCTTCCTCCCAGGGGTCAAGGGGGTCCGCATGGGTCTTTGGCTTCATTGGCCCAACACCCCAATGGCTGCAAGGTCAGACATTCAGCTAAGGACCCTCCTGACAGCTGGTCTTGACTCTGGGGGTGTGGGAGTCCCAGAGTTCCCTCCAAGAGCTCCCCCAGAATCAGGAAGAGGAGGTTGACAATGGCTCAAGATGGGCCACCCCAGCTTGGGGTTCCTTCCCTATCCCCACCTTCATGGGGGGTCTGTGGCCAAGACACTACAGCTGGTACTGAAGTTCAATGAGGAAAATTCCTTGCTCAGTAGCATTGATTCCAACATGAAATGACTGGTGAAATTCTTACCTTCACCCCCTTTAAATAAAAAGATGAACAACGGCACTGAGACCCTAGGTCAATTTCCTAGAAGAATGGTTGATGTTAGACCCACAAGTCAGAGGCGCCCCACCCAGGATTTCCCTAATGTCCAGTCATTGGTATCTCCTCCATGCTTTCTGCTGTATCTCCCTACCTCATCTGCTTAGTGGTTTTCTTCGAATTAACTCACTTTTACAAAACTTTAACAAAGGAAATTGTGTCTGTACTCTAAATGTGTTGGCTTTCCAAAAACAGAAGGTAACTATAAAAGTAAATTCAATGAAAACAAAGCAATTCTAGCTTAGATACTCTTGCTTGCTAGGAGGCCCCTCTCTTTGCTCTCAAGGGAGATTAGCGAGTGCTAGAGAGGTGTTAAAGACATACCAGCTTCACACTGGCCCTTTCTCCTTCTTGACTTCAGCAGAAGCAATTAACTTTACTGAGATAAGCTTGAGGTTCCATGTTCTGTGTGGCCAGTTCTGGGTGCCATTCCTGCTCAGTGTACCTGACTCGAGCTCTGAGAGACTTGGCCTTAGTGGAAGGAAGCCCTTTGGTCCAGAGAAAGGGGGAGACACGTCCAAGGTCATTCAGTAAGGAAGTAGCCAACCAGAGCCAAGGACCCAGGATGGGGCTGGTTGAAGAGGAGCCGGGGGCCCAGTGCTGGTGCAGGAGAGCGAGCCGTGGGCTGTGACACGTGAGGCTCAGCACCGCTACTGTCTATCTAGATGTCCCGGAGCACAGGCCAACATGGCTCTGAGCCTCAGGTCCCTCCTCTGTGTGGGAGATCTCCTCTACCCCCACATGCTAGTCCTATAGCACCACAATTACTTCCCAGAAGACAGAAACCCCTTAGGACCTCCCCATAGCTTACAGGGCAGTGTCCTGTGTCTGCTACAGGAGCCCACCCCCCACCCCACCCCCACAGTCTGACCCCTGCTCCCCCCTCCAGCCCCTCCCCTGCCCGTCCAGCCACAGCCATCTGCGGAGAACGGTGCCTGGACCATCACAGGCACATGCCGTCGATATTTGTTGAATGAGTGAATCCGTGAATACTTTGCCGCGCTCTGTGCTGCCTCATCTATGCATCAGCTGTTGCCTGTGCTTGGAATGCCCTTTCTTCCTTTCTTGGTCTCTCGGCTTTGATTCATTTGTTAAAACCCCGCTTAGACGCACCCCCTTTTCTAAGAAGCTTTCCCTGAAATTTCCCAGAAGCGTTCATTACCCATTATTTCAACAAATGACCATCGAGTGCTTCCTATGTGCCAGGCATGGGGCTGGGGGCTGGGGAGACCAGCCCGAACAAGATGGAGGAGGACCCTCCCTTCCTGATCCTCCCCTCTCCCGAGCCTCCCAGGGCCAGGCTCGGGCTGAGGCTCTCACATTGGCCACCCCAAAGCCCTAGCTGTTATTTGTACCTGCACCTCCTGGACTATGTGGGAACTCTCCTCTTTGGTCATCCTGGGGCCCCAGAGTTGCACTGTCAGCCCCGAGGCCCTGCTCCCCACCCCCAGAGCTGGAACGTCTAGAACAATGTGAGCATCAACAGAAGCAATGCTGGCCAACTGAGAGATGGAGAGTCTACTGTGTGCCGGGCACCTGGCCCACGGTCTCCACCACTCCGAGAGCACACTGTTAAGTCGGTGACTGGGAACTGGGACTCCCACTGGGCCCTGTGGGCCAGGCTTCTTCCCCCGTGGGCCCCTCAGCCCTCCCGGGAGCCTCTTCCCGAGGCCAGATTCCAGGAGCCTCCTCATTCTGAGCCCTGCTCTGCACACCCCCATCCCCCTCAGCACTGGCCTGGCTTCCTGGAATTTGTCCTCCTAATTGAAACCAAACACCGGGGCTCCTCGAGGGCTGTGTCCCAGAGGCCCCGGTGGGTTTCTCTTTCCCGGCCTCCTCCTTTCCCCAGCTGGGGGCGGGGTGCTCAGCCCTAGGCAGCACTTGTGGGGAGGCCCTTCCCCTGCACAGGGTGTGGGGTGGGGGGCCCTCCCTGCTGCTTGGGTCTGAGTGAAACTCAGCTCTCTCACAGGCTGGAGACGTAGAAAGAGAGGGACAAGGAGGTAAGGGAAGAGGAGAGAATGGAGAGTGGTCAACTCGGACAGCCCCAGGAACACTCCCGTCTTAGGCCAAAGGCCTGGGAGTTGGAGGGCAGATCTGTGAAAGTCAGCTCCATCCAGACCTACTGTGTGACCTTGGGCCTTGGGCAAGTACTTCACCTCTCCGAGCTTCAGAAATTCCCCATCTGTACACAAACGGGCATATATGGAGCCCATCTCATAGGGTTATGGCGAGCCTGCAACAAGATTACCCTGTGGCCTGTGGTCGGTGCTCAGTGAGGCCCAGTGACCGTGACTGTTGTCCGCCGTAGCATGGGCACATAGCCTTCTCTGGCAGACACGTTTGAGGATGTGTGGGACTGGAGAAGGATGTAGTTGGAAAGGTCACTCAGGGTCAGTGACTGTTTGTTGAACGAAGGAATTTATTCAACTTTCAACAAACATTCACTGGGCGCCCCCCCCCCGCGCCAAGCCCTGGGACGCACTGCAAGGGAAGCTGGGCGCCCCCCTGCGCCAAGCCCTGGGACACACTGCGAGGGAAGCGAGGCACTGCCCTCAGGCGCACTTGTGGGGGAGGGGTGGGCAGATGGTCACAACAGCTAAAGGCGATGACAAAGCAGACTGATCGGTGACAGGGAAGCAGAGGGGGCTGCGGGAGCCCCCAGGGGGACCTCACCCAGGCTGGGGCAGGGGACGTGGTGGTCAGGGGTGGCTTCCCAGAGAAAGTGGCGGAGAGCTGAGACGTGAATGTTTGCCTCCCCTTCCTTTCTGTACTTATTTCCAGCAGCACTTGTCACGGCTGGGCCAGCTGGACGCAGGTGCTGCCCAAGGCGGCGGCCGTGCTGGGAGGCCCGAGCCGACCACCTGCCCTGGGCCTCCAGCACCCTGTGTTTCCGCCCACGTTATCCTTAGAACCACTTGTTTTCATGTGTGTGCTCCTTGAGGGACTGTCCCGTCGACATATCATGCAGGTCACAAATGTTTTACAAAATAAAAAATAGGGGCACCTGGCTGGCTCAGTCAGTAGAGCGTGTGACCTCAGGTGGTGAGTTCAAGCCCCACGTTGAGCCTAGAGCTTACCAAAAACAAAACAAAACAAAACAACCAGATGGAATTACTTTTAATAATATACAGTATTAAACCCAACATATCTAAAATATTATAAACATGTAATTGTTATTAACAAATTGTTAACAAGCTAATGGGAGTTGGAGGGCAACGTCCCTTTTTTGGGAAATCCGGTGTGTGTTGTGCACTTAACAGCACATCTCAGTTTGGATCAGCCACATCTCATGCACTCCGTCAGTCTGCGTGGTGAGTGGTTACCATAGTGGATAGGGTCGCTTGAGAATGTGGGTTCCTCTAGGGCAGGGAACCTTTACTTCTCATCTCTTCAATGCCAAGAGGGGTGTCCTCGGCAGAGGGTGCAGCAGGGAGGAGAACACGGGAGTGAGAGAACAAACCATGTTCAGGGAATAGCATGCCCTTTGGTATGGCGGTCTGTGAGGCAAATCAGCTGGGACGAGTGGGCAGTTGGACTGCGTGTGTATCTGCGGCCAGATCAAGAAAGGCCTTGAATGATGTGCTAAGGAATTTGGGTTTTGGTTATGTGGGCAATTCAGGTCCTCATTTATTTATAAGCATTCAGACTAAGGCTTTAGAAAGAGGCTTCCGCCAGGTAGCATGGAAGATAATTTGGATGGAACCAGTCAGGGGGCAGGGAGACCAAGCCAGGAAGCTGATGCCATCACATAGGTGAGTGATGATGAGGCAGGGACAGATCGGAGAGACAGAGATTGAAGGTCAGGACTCGGAGACTGATGGGTAGAGGGGGTGTGGGCAATCAAGAATACGTCCCAAGTTTTTAGCTTGTGGTGCCAATTTTCTGAGCCAGAACATGGAGGAGGAAGGGGAGGAGGAGGAGGTCTGTTGAAGACAACAGCGAGTTCAATCCTGGTGCCTGCTGGCCTGGAGAAATTAGCAGGAGGTCTTGATGGACAGGAGCAGTAAGTGGTTAGGGTATAGTGTGCTAGAGCTCATATGTGGTGTGGGCTGCCGGTCACACATGGCATTCAAGCAGAGCTGGACAACCACTAGCCTGGGATGCTGCAGAGGGCTGATGTGCATCCCAAGTGAGCTGGGCCTGGTGACCTCTCAGCCTAGAAGGCCTCTGACCCTAGGATTTTGCTGCATGTGTATGAGACACTGTCTACTGCCACTTGGACATGTCTCTAATTTGGGGGCCTTTGTGGTCTAAGGGTAATTCATGTTTTGGGACCTTGACCCACAATTGGAACTGGGGGTGGCATCTAATAGGCATGATGGCTACATGGGGACAGAGGCTCCATCCAAAAGACCACGAGGGAAAATAGCCCTGAGATCCAGTTGGACTGATATCTTGGAACCAGAGAGTGAGAAGGATCCCTTGATCTTCAACCAGCCTCCCCTCCTCCCCACAATTTGATTTGTGGGAAAACTGAGGGCCTTGCCCAAGGTCACACAGCAGGTCACGTCTTCTCCAGGAGGAGGTTTGGGGGTTCGTGCTGCATCTTGGCACCATGCCCCCAAATCCCAAGTGCCTATAACATCTGCATCTCCTTGCCTTTCCTGGGCACAAAAAATGTTCTTTGACACATGTGGAAAGGGATCCCGGTCCTTTTTAATTAGGAGGATACAAAGAGAGAAGTCAGACGGCCGCCCCCACCCACGGTTGGAAGACTAAGTGCTCCCCAAATTACACAGCAGATGCCAGGGCTCCAGCAACAAGACCCAGCTTGATAGCTTTGTGGTAACCTCAGCCAGCACGATTTTATTTTTATGTTTTAACTCCTTGGTGATATATAGACTTCTCACAGGCAGGAAAAAATGGCATCCAGAACTTCTCCCTTGGAAAAAAAAAAAACAAAAAAAAAACTTATCTTTGAACTTGTGCAACACACGCCCAATTTAATTAACCCTTCCGTCAGGCCACTTGGTCTGCCCGGGGCCAAGCGAAGAAAGCTCTCCTGCCAGGTGGGCGTAGAGCAGCGTCCTTAAGAAGGAGGCATGGGACCCCGACGTGTCCTTGATCCTCTTGGGGCCTCTGGGTCCCCAGCAACTCCCTGGACACACAGCCCTATGGGCAATCGTATGTGCCTCCTCTGGGGTCTATTTTTTCCTGCTTTTCAAATTTCAGTCTAAGGTGCCTGTTCTAGAGGAGTCCCCGCATCTCATCTGGGCACGCTTGCTTCAAACCTCTATTTTTACACAGCCTTGCTGTTCAGAACCAGAACCAGAAGGTTTTGAATCACAGCTCACCCTGATCCTCCCCCTACTCCCTCATGTGCTCAAGGTACCAAGGCGGGGCATCCCCCACATTCTTTCCTCTCTAGCCACACTGACTGCCTCGTGGCACCCGTATCATTGCACCCCTCTTTGGTCTCCCTCATCCAGATTCATTTTTCAATGCTCAGGTCTGCTCTGTCATTTCCTGAACCGGAAAACTTGAGAGGCAAGCCCCTCCCCCGCTGTCTGAAGGCTAAAGCCCCGACTCTCACAAGTCTGAGGCATGGTGCCCCAAGACCACTTCCCCACGCCCTGTATGTGTATTCCATGTTCCATTCCCTCAACGTGCAGATGTTTGTGGAGCCTTTCCTATGTGCCAGGAACCGTGCTGGGCACTCAGGAGGTAGGTGATGCACAAGTGCCCAGAAAGTATGTTTTGAGAGCTGGGGGTTCGGGGCTCCGAGGAGGGGCACGGAATTGAGAGAGGGACTGGGCTGTGGCTGGCTCTCTTCTCACTGGTTTCCTGTTTACTATTAAGAGCTGCCCATCCCGCCCAGCGCACAAACGTCCCAGCGAACCTTGGTATGTTTTCAGACAGGCAGCTCAGTCACAAACGTGAAGCTGTCAACTCAAAATTCGCCTTCAGCTGCCTTGAAAATCTGCAAAGGAACCCCCTTTAATCCTTCCCTTCCTACTCCACGCACTCCCTAACTTCTGTCTTCCTCTCCCTCCTTGGAGGACATATGGCCCCTTGAAGTTTTTGTTTGCTTGGGGGGGGGGAGAAACCCCTCAGCTTCAGTGTGGAGGGTTTTTCTTTCTTTCTTTCTTTTTTATTAAGCATCAAGAGATGTAGCAATCTGCTTGCAGATACTGTATGTGCATAATTAATAAAATCTCATTATTTATTTATAAAGAGACACACAAGGAACTGGAGAATTAGGGCTATCCCCATTATATATGAAGAAGGAGAAAAAGAGTAGGAAAGAGAGGCAAATACTTTTTGAACGTTAGATCCTTCTAGAGAAGTGAATCTCTTAATATGCAATGAATAAAAAGACATCTACTCCCCACGGAAGTGGTGCTCCGTGCCCAGGAGGCACCGGAAAGCAGAAACCTGGTTCAGGGAGCTTAAAAAAGGAACAGGACCAACTCAGTGCTGGCAGTGCCCAGCACGCGGCTTTGGCTTTGGGTAGTTGGCAAGAGAGCAAGAGGCACGGTGGAGGGCCTGGCGGCAGGGGAAGAGGCTTGGGAACCAGTCTGGGGCTCCTAAAGGAGGGGACTTGGGCACAGAATCCCTGGTAGGTGGGGTAGAAGCGGGCAGTCACCACATAAATAACCCGGACGCCGGCTGAGGGGAGCCCCTGGTTTCTCTGGTCCATTACAAGGCGGGTAACATTAACGGGGTAGGTGGGGAACGACACTAGGAGCTTCTAAACGCTAGCTCTGCCCTTGGACCTCTGCATGCCAGATGCCCAGCCAGGACCGCCAATATCAATAACCCAGCTTATTATATAACAGCCCCTGCGGCCAAGCAGGCAGGGGTCAGAGCCTCCCAGGCTTGAGTTGGGGTGGACCTTCGCTCTCCTCTCTCTCTCTCTCATTTTTTCTTGAGACATGCTTTAAAATAGAAAACAGGCTTGTGCAGGAACCAACCCCTTAGAAAGGGGTGGTTTGGAGGGATTCCCCCCCCCCACCTCCCTCAAGTGCAAGCAACTCAAGCAGCGGAACGCTCAGCCTTCCTGGGGCGGTGGGCTTCGGGAGGGGGCGGGGAGAAGGGCTGGGGAGGGGGTCGGCCTGGGCAGCAGCCCCCGCAGGGTTACCCGGGCGCGTGCAGGGAAACGTCTCAGCAATTCCAGCGCCCGAGCGGAGCGCGCGGGGGGGGGGGGGGGGGGGCGCGCGGCGCGGGGCACCTTGAAACCGCCGGCGGCCGCGCGCTGATTGGCCGAGCCGCCGCCTCGGCGTTCCAGCCAGGCGCCCCTCCCCCCGCGCCGTCCACCCCGGAAGGAATTTCCTCCTCTGGCGGCCGCTATTGTTGTCCGCCTTCGCTGTTTGGGTCGGATCGCGTAACCATAGTATCCAAACTGTGTCCACGCGGGCCCCCAGCCTGGGACCCCTGTACCCCCAACCCCCCCACTTTTTTTTTTTTTTTGCTGCCTACTTATCATGACTTCATCCGACTCCGGGGAGCAGGGGAGGGGGATGGGGCGGGGGGAGCTGGCCCACTTCTGGCGGCCCTTACTTCGAGATGTTTTCAATTATAATTTTTTAAAGTCTGCTTTGTGGGTTCGGGGCTTTTAAATTCTTCCCACTCCCCACTCTCCCGTTAAACCTTTGGACCAAACTTGAATGGGGTTTTCCCTCCGTTTCCCCTCTACCGCCTGCGCTCCAAACCTTGACTTTGCTGCTCACAGCTCGGGGGGGGGGGGCAGGGGGGGCGGGGGGAGTGGGCTTCGCAGCAGGGGTCACCCCCGCAAACCCAGCCCTTCAAATCAGGACTGTGTTCTGGTCCCTGGGCCTGGGCTTGAGCTGGGGAAAGCAAGGCTTGGTGGTGGGGTCGGAAACGTCGGATCCTGTAGCCCCCCGCACTTCTCCAGCCCCAGGGCTCTTCCTGGCGGGGTTGGGGGATCCCTGGAGATGGATATGGGGGAGGAGGTACGGGGTGGGTGTCCGCCACACGTAGGGGGGCTCAAAGGGATAAGAGGACGATGGGGGAAGCAGCTGACAGGTTCTTGGGGAAACAAGCCCATGGCCCCTCAAATTTCTCCTTCGGTTCTCTGGGCAGAGACATCCTAGTCGGCGCGAAGCAGCCTGAGCCCAATACCTTACCCCCACTCCTACAAAAAAAAACCCCAAAAACCCTATCCCTGCGAAGTGCATTCTGCAGGGAGAGGTGGGGGAGCCAGCGGCAAGTCCGCACCGGGCAGGCTCCGCGCAGCGCGGGAGCCCCCGGGGCTGGGGCCGGCAGCGGGGGGCGGTGTGTGTGCTGGGGGCGTCAAACATTCCCAGAACTCAAGTATTCTCCCGGCGCCCGTTGGGGCGGGGGCAGCTTCAGCGGCTGCCCAAGTTCGGGGCAACACTGCCCCCTAGGGGCCGCCGCTGGAGATTCGCAGCCGGGGCGGCCAGGGGCCTTGAGGTTTAGGTCTAGTTCTGGACCCAGCCAGAAGTACCTGGGCAGCGGCCGCAGTGACCACCCCCAGTGACCGGTGACAGGCCTCAGCGGACGGTTTCCAAGCGCCAGTTCTAGGGGCCGGGGGATGAGGTGGTGGGGTTTGTTTGCTCTAGAATTTAAAACAGATAGTTGGGTGCATCCTGCAGACTTCCCGTAATGGATGGGCTCTTTCAGATGAATGGATGTAGTTCCCCGACTGTGCGGTTGGGGAAACTTGAGACCCGGAGAGGGGAATGACTTGCTTAGGGACGTAGGGTTTGTCCCCAATCCTCCTGGGGTCCTGTGGCTTTTTTGGATTCATAAAGTCCTCTTTCATCCCTGACCTCAGTATCTTGTCAAGAGAGGCATTATCAGGCATTTTATAAATGAGAAATCAGAGATGTCTTGATTTGCTCACACAGCTGAGTGAGAACCCAGATCCCCTGAATTTCAGCCCAGCTCTCTATACCGTGGGGACTTTGGGGGACTCGAACCATAGGCTCAGCTAGCTGGCCAGCCTTCCACCTGGGGAGCGCTGTGGCGCTCTATACCCATCGCTGCCAGACTAGGGCAGAGGTGCTGGCTCCAGCTGAGGGGGTTGTGGGTCTGCTGAAACCCATGTATTCTAGGCTCCTGAACTGCTGCCTTGTCTGGGCCTCAGTTTCCCCATCTCTAAAATGGGACGTGGGCAAGAGGATCTGGAAGGCATCTTGCACCCCTAGTGTTTGATAACATTAGGCTGCTCCTATTCTTTTGTTTGTCGCCTCTCTTCTGCTCTCCCTGGCTCTTTGGGTTCGGAGTTGGCTGGGCTGGCTGCCTCAGCCAGTACCCGCCCCCCCACCCCCCCGCCGCCGCCGCCGCCGCCGCCGCCGCCGCCGCAGGGCTTCTGCGGCTGCCCCGCCCCTCCCCTCCTCTGCTGGCAGGCTCAGAGCTGACTGTGGGAGGGAGCGGTGGGCAAGGAGCCAGTAGAGCGTCAAGTCAACCCCTTGGGAAAACAGGGCTGGGGTGGGGGCTGCTGTCAGAGGCTGCAGCTAGGCGATGGCGGACCAGGGTCCCTGGGGGTTATTTGCGTTCAAGGTAACTGGTGTCCGAGTTGGCTGCTAGTCTCCTTCCTCTCTCTCTAGAGATGCGGGGAGCTGTGCTGGGAGTCATTTCTACTCCTCCCTCTCCCCAGCTGCCCACGAACAATCAGTCACCCAGTCTGGTCCTTTCTCCCCTTAAATATCTCTCCAGTCCTTCTCCCCATCCCGCAGCCACCACCCTAATCTGCCAGACTGCTGGTCTCCAGGGGGCTCTGAACTGGCCCCTCTGAGCCTTCCTCCACGCTGTCCCCTGTGACTAGCTTTCTGAAACACAAAGTGCACCCTTGTCCGCTTCAATCCCTGCCCTGCCTTCCATTGCACTAGGATCAGCCCCAGGTTGGTAGCTCCTCTGTGACCCAGGCCAGCCTGCCCCTCCAGGCTCATTTTGGGCCCTTGTGTCTGGTGCATCTTTTGGTCCTAGTGACCCTGCATGTGACTTCAGGAACCTGTCTTGTTCCCTGGCCTCACACAAGTTGTGACCCTGGGTCCTTCCAGCCTTGGGGATACTGAGGTGAATAAGAAGACCACTTTTCCCTGCAGAGAGCTCATAGACCATGGCAGACACAACCAGCATGGTCATATGATATATAATAATTGTTGGCGGAATGTGGTCTTAAGAGGATCTTCACCCAGCCTGGGGGAAATCAGGGAAGGCTCCCTGAAGGAGGTGATGCTTGTGCTGAGTCCCAGGGGAGGACTAGGAATCGGTCAGATACACGGAGGTGAAGAGGGAAGACAACCTAGGGAGAGAAATGACAGGAATAGGCATCAGTGTGGGCAAGCACAGGTCATGAGAGAGCATGACCCTTAAGGAATCTGGAAGAGACTGTAGCTGAAGGGTAAGAGGAAAGGGCAGGGGGGAGGGATGTCCCTGTGGAGGGAGCCGAATCCAGGGGGTCCTCGCCCGTGGTAGGGAGCCAGAGAGGGTTCTACGCCCTGGGCTGGACTGCACGCTGAGAACACCCTCCCTCTTGCAACCAGGCCCTGGGAATGCAGAAATTACTATTTTTTATTTACCCAGCCCTCCTTATTCCCTGCCTCTTTGCACAGAGGATCTGAAAGGATCTAGAGAAAAATCAGATATGGTTCTTGCCTTCAAGGAGCTCGTAGGCTGGGATAGATAAAGCATAAACTGGGTCAAGCAGAATGAAGAAAGCACAGTGAGAACTTTCTAAAATATACACCTAGTGGCCGTGTTCACCCCTGCCTGAAACCTCTTTATTGGCTCCCTGGTGCCCTCAGGGGCAAGCCCTGCTCTTTTGCGTGGCACTTAGGGCCCTGATGGCCTCTCGGGCTCCCCTCGGCTGCACCCTTCCTACTCCCTTTCCTCCAGCCGGCTGTTATTTGCAGAGGGGACCACGTTCCCTCCAGCCATCAGACCGGGGCCCATACTGTTTGCTCTGCCTGGAATCCTAATTCCCGGCACCCAGGCCCCTTACCCCTTCTTCATTCACTGTTGGCTTTTTCCAGATGCTGCTGAGGCCTCCCTCCCTCTTGGAAGCCCTCTATGGTCCCCAAAGCTGGGCCGGGCTTCTCCCCTCAGCCCTTCTTTATCCCAGTACCCATCCGAGCATAGTTGAATAATCCACAGGAGACTGGCAGGCTCCAACTCTGATCGGCCCATGGGTCTCCAGGTCATCCATACCCAGGGCTCAGAGTGGATGTTCAGTTAAGTTTTTGTTGTTGAGAATAGTAGTACTAGACATTTACTGCATGCCTGCTGTGTGCTAGGCACTGTGCTAGCCTCTTGTTGGCCTGTTACTTTTCTCTTTTACAGCAACCCTATAAGGTTGTTGACATCATCCCATTTTGTGGGTGAGGAAACTAAGACTCAGAGAGGAAACGATTATCCAAACCATGAGGGTGTTTGTCAAAACTCATCGAATTTACCTGCAAATGATACCTCAATTTTTAAAAATGAAAAAAAAAAAGACAAGAAAACTACCCTAGCATTTCATATTTCTTATGTCTGAAAAAACTATGAGAAACAGTTTGTTGTTATTACAAAAGAAAAAAAAAGAGAAGGCATAGCTGATTTGAGGCAGGGCCAGAACTTGACCCATGTGGCCTATCCCTAAGCCTTTGTTGATCCCACCTCCCTCTAGTCGACTAAGTAAGCCATCTGGGGGCCCCCGACAAGGTTTCCCAGGAGAAAGTGCTCCTTACAGGGTGCGGGGGGTCCCACTGACAGAGAAGGCTGGAAAGGAGGTGTTCAAGGTGGGTGTGAAAGTCCACCGCAGGTCAAGGCCAGAGGCTCAGGGCAACATGGTCCCAGTGCCAGAAGCATGTAGGGGAATCATGGGAGATGAGGCTACCCTGGTAAGCTGGGTCTGGTTGGAGAAGGCCTTGACCACCTGGACAGAGTGGGACTTGGTGTCCCGGTGAAAGGAGCCATTGACTCCTGGAGAGCACTGACCTGAGCTTTGAGCTTCTCTTGGAGGAATCTGCCCTTTGGGAGGTGGCAAGGGGTGCTGGTTGCTGGCCAGTGGGGCTGGGTTTGGAGGGGCCAGAGCTGGGGGCAAGGTGGGGGGGAATCCCAGGGCATGGAGATCTCCAGAAGAAAGGCAGAGTCTGAAGAGGAAGCTGGTGTTTGCCAGAAGCCCAGTAGATAGCCCAAGGCTGCAGAACCCGACAGAGAAGCAAGACTGGGCTCATGGAGCCAAATTCAGAGTTCAGCAGAGCAGGGACTGGGGTGAACTCGGGCAGGGCAGGGAGAGGGGAGCACCAGTCCAAGGCCTGGGACCCACACCTGGCATTTGCCCTCACTTCCACAGCCGCTTGACCTTGGATAGCATAATGGCCTCAGTTTTCTCATCTGAAAAAAAT
The DNA here is from genome assembly GCF_003265705.2 of Callorhinus ursinus. Taxonomy (NCBI): domain Eukaryota; kingdom Metazoa; phylum Chordata; class Mammalia; order Carnivora; family Otariidae; genus Callorhinus; species Callorhinus ursinus. The sequence continues at coordinate 58,155,134 of NW_027397071.1, read as the reverse complement.
GGGGATATTAGTACCTGCTTCATGGAAGATTCTAAAGATTAAATGAGATGATATGTACAAAGCTTTTCATACTGTGCCTGGCTCATAGTAAATACATAATGTATGTTGGATTTTTCTCCTTCTTCCTAACTGCCCCCCCACCCCCTTTCCAGTCCCCTTTTCTGGGTGCTTCTTTCCCAGAGCACCCACGCCAGTGAAATCCATATAGGGCCCTAAATATGCACGTATTGTTGTGAAATATGTAGTGCTTTTTTTTTAAGTTTCTATTTATTTATTTGACAGAACGAGCGTGAGCACAACCAGGGGGAGCAGCAGAGGGAGAGGGAGAAGCAGTCTCCCCACTGAGCAGGGAGCCGGATGCAGGGCTCGATCCCAGGACGCTGGGATCATGACCCGAGCCGAGGGCAGATGCTTAACGACTGAGCCACACAGGCACCCCTGTAGTGTTGTTTTGGGTGCTAGAGGTGTCATTCTGAATCTTTCATTTCACCCTCCTACTCAACACTACGTGTTTGAAGATCTTTCTATGTGGCTTCCAGGTGCTGGATAGTTTCCTGAGCGGACACCCACCGTGTTTTAGCATCCATTTTTCTGGTGAAGACATCTATGTTGTCCCCAGTGTCTTCTTCCCACAAAGAATTCCTTGAAAAAACACCCTTATCAGTGCATCTCCAGGGACGCCAGGGTGGCTCAGTTGGTTGAGGATGCGATTCTTGATTTCAGCTCAGGTCATGATCTCAGGGTCATGAGATCGAGTCCCGTGTCAGGCTCCGTGCTCAGCGGGGAGTCTGCTTGAGATTCTCTCTCTCCCTCTCCCTCTGCTCTTCCCCCCACATGCCTGCTCACTCTCTCTCTAAACAAACAAACAAATAAATAAAAATCTTAAATTAAAAAAAAATGAGTTCCCAGACACAGATGTGTCCCCTTGTGGACCTGTACGAGAATTTCCCTGGGATATCCAGGGGTGCAACTGCTGTGTTATGGGACACACATCTACTTAATTTTACTAAATATTGTTAGCTTTCTAGAATGACTAAACCACTTGGTACCCAACCGGTGACATAGGAGAGTTCCCGCCTCCCCGCCTGCCTGCCAGCACTTGGTATTACCCACCGTCCTAATATTTGCCAACACGTTGGATGTGAAGTGCCAGCGTGTGAATTTGTGAGGTTAAGTAGGTCTTCATGCACCTGTTAGCCACCCGGCCTTCTCTTTCTGTGAATCGCTTGTTGTGTCCGTCACACGTTCTCCTGCTGGGTTTCCTGATCTGTCTTCCTGTTGCGTCCTCCAAGGTCAGCATCGAGGACAGCCTATGGCAACTGCCTCAGAGCATCTCTGTCCTCTGGGGATGGAGCAATCAGGTTGGCTTGAAGGGTCTGAGCTCTCACTCACTGGTGTCACGGTCATTTGAATTGCTGTCATCTCGTAAACCTTTTCTGAGTGCTTTCCCGGGGTTGGGTCCTGTGCGGGGTCCAAGGACCCAATGACTCAGGCTGTTCTTACTTCTAAGAACTCACAGTGCCGTGAGAGAGGTAGACTGGGCAGAACGGGGTCGTTCCAAAGACCAAGTAAGTGAGGTGGTACAGATGAAGCAACCATCCCACTTGACGGTCCTGGCTTGGGTGATGGAGGAAAACATCCACCGCTGAATCAACAAATCCACCCCCAAACTTCTAGGGAAGGCAGCTGCAAACTTGGAAGGGCTTTTGTTTGAGCCTCCTGAGGGATGCCTGGGCCTGAGACTAGGGCAAGGGGTCCTGGAGAAGTTAGCCTAGCTAACAAGATGGCGGCGGGGGGGGGTGTTCCAGGGTTGTGAGGAAGGGATGAGGCAGACAGTGGAGGAGGGGGAGAGGGGATGGGAGGTGGGGTGAGGGGTGCAGCGTGAAGAGGCCAGGCATAAACCTCAGTTAAAGCTGGGTGCCTGACTCCCCTGTCTCCTTAAACCCTTGGCAAAGCCCACTACATCCTCGTCTGCCTCAGGTGAGCGTTTTGTGGAAACCAGGGGGAGGGGTGGAGTTTCTGTCCAAGTTCCCTGGCTTGTGACGGAATCAGCCCCCAATGGCCGGTGAGAGTGTCCCAAGATTAATCAAATACAGCAGAAGCAGGAATTTGGAATCAGAGGTGATGGTGGAAATGTAAGTCAGCCCCTGGGGAATTTGCAGAAATGTGAAATGTGGAGGAGTTAGCTTCCAAGGGTGAATGGAGGGTTTCTGGCGGGTGATCTTATTTAAATCTAAGTGGGGGGGGGCGCCTGGGTGGCTCAGTTGGTTGAGTGTCTGCCTATGGCTCGGGTCATGATCCTGGGGTCCTGGGACCCACCCCCCCAGCATTAGGCTCCTGCCTCTCCCTCTCCCTCTGCCTGCCACTCCCCCTGCTTGTGCTCTCTCTGACAAATAAATAAATAAATAAAATCTTTAAAAAAAAATCTAAGTGGGTTTTGTAGCAGATTGTATTTTCCCAAAACGGCCTCGGTAATATCTTCCGTCCCATATGCTCCTCTTCAGTGTGACTTTGACATTCCTCCCCTCGAATCGAGGGGTAGACCTGTATGACTCCTTGACCAACAACGTGTGGTGGAAGGACACGATTTTTATGATGAAGGCCAGGTCATAAAAATGCCATGCCCGTCTGCTTTGTTTTCTTGGGAGATTCATCGTGGTGGAGGCTGGCTACCACCGCTGCCCGAGAGCCGCCATGCCGCGAGGAGGCCCCAACTCGTTCACACGGACAGGCCCCGCAGAGGGGTCCTGAGGCCAAACGAACCCAGGGGTGCTCGGCCCGCCCCAGCCGCTGGGCCCTCTGCCAGGCCATCTCCTCTGGTCACTGCCTGACCGCAGCGCCTGGGGGGGGCCCCCGAGCTGGACCTGCTCCGTGGCGTCCTTCCCACGTGTCTCACCCACTGAAATCCTGAGAGGAAAGAACGTGATTGTTATTTCAAGCTGCAAAGGTTTGGCATGATTTGTTACACAGCAGTAGGTATTCCAAACAGGTTTATACTTATTTTATTGTCAGTCTTCTCTGGCAGACTCTAGTTTTTGTTTTCAGTTCTATTCTCAGCCCTGAGCCTGGGACGTACTATGCTTTACAGATATTTGTTGGATAAATGGATGAAAATTGACAATCCATAGCAGCGTGGTGTTGGGGGGGAACCAAAGGGTTTGTGGGAGCCCAGGGGAGACTCCTAACCCGGCCTGGGAGATCTGAGAAGGCTTCCTGGAGGAAGTGATGCTGCTCTGAGTTCCTGGGCAGGGCTCGGCACGTAAGAATATCTGTTCCTCTTCTCTGGGTGCTGCTTGTTTGTTTCTGGCCCCCCAAGTGTGGCTTCCTGGCTTGGTGTGTGTCCAATAGGCCCATCCGTGTGTCCATGTAGGGGGTCCTCCTTCCCTAACCCTACTCCCGCTCTCTTTTTTCCCTCCCTCTCTGGGCCTGCAGCCTCACTCGTGCCATCTCTGACTCTGGGTCTGGCTGGAGAAAATTAAGTCAATGGGGAGGGAGGAGTTGACAAATAGTCGGTCTGGTAATTGAATTTTTTTTTTTTCCTCTAGCCCTCTCTCCACCCCCCAGAGAGCAGGAGGAATTAGCTTCTAGACAGTGGTTTTCCCGGCTAAGGAGCTCTGCTGTTGCAACCCCTTCCTAGCCTAGACCAGCGGGAAGAGAGGGAGGTGGCAAGCAGGAGCCTTCTTAGGATCCTCTGGGGCTAAGCGGTATACAGAGGAGGAAATGGAGGCCCTGCAAGGGGAGGGATTCTAAGGATTCTCTGTAGGCACTAAGTGGGTGGCTACCTGAGCCAGGACTAGGGCAAGGCCACCTGGAGGCAGCTGTCCCAGGAAAGTGGGGAACAGGGACTGGGAAGGATTTGGTGTGAGGCACACTAGGGGCAGCCAGCTGCAGGAAGCCTGGGGCTCCTGGTTCCCCCGGCAGGAGGCAGCCCCTTTCCCATTGGTTGGGATTTCCTTGGCGGGGAGGCTGTGGAGTAGGTAGGGAGGCCAGCCTGTTGCTCCACAGGTCCTGGCTACCCTGCGGGACCGTCTTCACATAGAATGTCCTCTAGGAGTGGAGATGGGGGCTACTGGGCTGGTACTGACCTTGGGCAGAGGGTTGACAAGTCTGACAATAATCCAGCTACATGCTCTATGTCTGTCCATTCTGAAACATGGCGTGGCCTCAGGGACCTTACAGAACCGTGAGAGTTATGGAAGGTACTAGCTCGTAGCTGGCCCTCAATCCATAGGGTCTTTTATTGCCTTGTTGTAGAGACGAAGACACCGAGGCTCCAGGAGGCCCACGTGGCAAGTGGCAGCTGGAGGATTCACACCCTGGGTGGCCCGGACTTCCAAGCCCTCTCCACACACAGGCTTCTAGGCTCTGTGGGAGAGGTGGCCGCGGCCGCCCTGTGGGGTACAGGGTACAAGCTGGGCCCTCGCGGGGTGGGGATGCAAGCCCGGCTCCACAGGGCAGGAGGGGGCGGGTGGACCGGCAGGGGTTCTGGGCTCTCCCCTGCCCCCCCAGACCCAGCGGGGGTGGGCGCCGCAAGGCCCTGCCTCATGGAGCGGTGGCGGCTGCGGGTGGGCGGGCTCGGGAGTGCCTGATTTATTAAGCTAATGTTCTAGCACATTTTCCCCATCCCATAATGAGCTGTTTCCACCAGGGGGTGTCTGCAGAGCGACTGCGGGCTTCCGGCTCCAGGAGGGAGGCAGGGCTGGCTGGCAGGCGGTCTAGGGTGGGGAGGAGGGTCAGGGTGTCTGGCCGCCCAGGGAGGGGAGGGGTAAGGTTGGAAAGTCTGGGTTGAAAAATCATCCTCTGGTGGTGGGGTGGGGGGCGGCTGTTGAGAGGAGGCTGGAGGCTAGTCCTGCCCGTGCAGCTTGGGAGAGATCCCATGTTTTTTCCCTGTGCCAGCCTGGCTCAGCTTCCCATCAACCCCAGGGGCCTGGGAGGGAACACTGGCCCCAGCATTCTGGCCTGGTTCCTCCTGGCCTCCCTCCTCCACGAACTTCTGAGCATTCTGAGCTCAGCCTGCCTACTGCCTGCTTGTTATCCGCCCAGAGCAGGCATTTCTGTGGCTTGATGTGACCGTTATGTCCTTTGCAGCCAGACGGATCTAGGTTCAAATCCCAGCCCAGCCGCCTCCTAACTCTGTGACCTGGGGGCCGAGGGCAGGGGGATCCCTGACCTCTCTGAGCCTCAGTTTCCCATTTTAGGATTAGGATAAGAAGCCGTATCTTGTGGGATTAGTGTGAGGATCAGCGAGAACGCAGGTAGAGCTTTGTACAGGGTGATAAACCCAGCCTTGGCCACCTGGCCTACTGACAGTGGGACAGACCTGCTGGGGAAATGGGATGGCTAGCTTGGGTCTCTTGAGATCAGTACTCCCTAACGTGGGGGTGTGCAAGGCCCACTGCCCTTCCCCGGGAACTGTTGCCATGTGTTAGAGAGCAGGGTGCTTGAGTGACTTGCCCAGGCCCCTAGTACATAAGTGGTAGAGCAGGGCCTGGAACCCCGTCTGCTGGACTCCCAAACCAGTGCTCCTTCCTCTCCTCACTAGAGGTCACTGAGGGAGCCTTCTGGCCTTCAGCAACCCTCAGGACAAAGGTGAGTTCCCTCAGCTTTCTTCTTATAGCAGGTTAACCAGCCTTGGGCTCTGAGTAAATACGGAATTTTGTGGACCCTTTCTGGGAAGGGCTAAGTTTGGAGGAAGAGAGGCTTGGAGGGACCGGCCCCCTGGGTACCTACACCTGTTGTCTTGGTTCTCATTTCCTCCTGCATTCAGAACCTCCCTGAATCCCCCCCCCGCCCCCTGCAAGAGAACTGAACCACCCAAAAACATTAACAAGCAAGTGGGATGGACTGAAGGTTAAAGCAGAGATGGACGTGGCCATTTCTGTTCATGCTTAAAGCGAAGAACCTGAGAGAACCTGTGTTAGATGTTCTGCTCTCCCAGGCCCCTGCCCGGCTGTCTGCCCTGGGGGCTGCCCCATCCTGCCCTCTCCACACGCTGCTCCCTGCCTTGGTGGCCTCTCTCTCTCTGCCCCCTCACCATGCCGGCCTGTGGCCATGCTGTCCCCTCCTTGATGGCTTCCCTCCTCAGGGCTGCTGCCTTTGAGCATTCTGTCCTCTCCACCACTTCCTCCCCTGGCCACCGGCTCCAGAGAAGCTTTCTAGTCACCCCCACCGTCTTGCCGGCTTCTGTTGTGTTGGGGTCGCCATCTGAAAGGACCTTGTTAGTTGCCTGCTCCCCTCAGGTATCGAAGCTCCGGGTGCCTCGTGCCCAGAATACACCCTGGGAATGCAGTTGGCGAATAATCCATTTACATTCCCTTCTTCTCAAATTCACCTGTGCCCCAGCTGCTTGCACACTGAAGTGATCTCAGGACCCCAGGGACTTGATATCAACAGCGGCCACTTTCCTTGCCGTTGCTAAAACCTGTTGGTCTTGCTGGTAATTGGCACTGTGGGGTGCTTGCCGTATATTAACTCACTGAGTCCTCACCACAACTCCTGAGGTAGGTCCCGTTCCCATCAGCACGCCCATCTAACAGGTGACAAAACTAACGCCAGAGTCCACTGGTCCTGTCTCACACAGTCAGCAAGTGGCCGAGCTGGGGACTGAAATCCAGATGGTGATTCTTTGGAACCCCTACTCCAGACTGCTTCTAGAAGCAGCATGATGTTCTCACCTGCCTCTCAGAGGGCACCCCCCACCACCTGTGGAATGTACACAAGCCCTTGGAACTTGCACCCTTAAGTACCTACTGCACCCCAAATGGTTTTTCAGAGAACTTCTTTACGGCACATGTAATGTTTGTTCCCAACTATACATGTTTGGGTGAGCAAAATTTCCTCCATCTTTTACACATTTAAAAGAAACCAGAGTGTGAGGGAAGGACAGTGTTTGAAGGAGACAGAACCTTTCCTGGAACCCATTGGAACTGGGTCCCAAGTCTTTTGTCTCTCTGTGCCCCTCTCCTTTTCCTTCTTCACGCCCCCCCTTCACGTGTCCTCTCTGATCTCCAAGTGGGTAATAACCCCCCCTTGGCTCCTGAGCACTTATGCACCCCTCCATTCCACACCCGGGAAGCCCAGCTCCCATGGGAAGAGAGAGCATTTAATTGGCTGAGCTTGGCCCAGGTGGGTCCAGTTGAGGCCCAGGCACCTGTGACCGGGGTGGGGGCGGTGTGTGTGAGGTGCAAGCATGGCTCCTGTGGCCTTGGCCGTAGTCTTCAGAGGAGGGGTGGCCGTGAGCTGTGAGGCTGGCACTGAGAGTGCCCGGCGTGGTCATGAAGAGCCTTGAATGTGACACTGAGGAACTCATCCTTTGGGTGATGATGGCTCTAAGCCAAGGAGTGGCAGAATTCAAGCTACAGCTTTGAAGGCTTGCATTAGCTGCCAGAGGGTAGAGGGGAGCCACAGGGAGACCAGTGAGGGGGACATTACTGCTGTGGAAGGTGGCACTGGATCCCTTGAGGAGGAGGCAGCATGCACGCACTGTCTTCTTCTCTGGGCCATGTTTACGGCCTCCTTCCTGGGCCAGCTGGAAGGCTCACCCTTTGATTCTGAGCACTCACTGCATGCCAGGCCTGAGCTGAGTGCTGAGACCCTGTCCTGAGGTGCTCACTGCTGTGGGAGAGACAGGACACCAACACAGGCCTCAGTTACACCAGGGAATTGACGTGTGACAAAGGGGTTGGGGGGCAGAGGAGATCCCAGGAGGCCGAAATTACTTGGCGTGGGGCGTGCGGGGCGGGAGAGAGGATCTGGGCCATCCTCCCTAGCCCCCATGCTCTGTGGATGCAGGCCTAGAAGAACAGGTGGGCATTGAAGGCAAGGAGCTGTGGGTGAAGGGCTTTCCGGGGGAGAGGCAGCATGGGCAAAGGCAGGAGTCGGAAGGGTATGTGGTGTGACCGGGCCGGCAGGCTGTTCCATCCCTAGGGTGTGCAGAGCTGCGTAATGGGAGATAGAGCTCGAGGAAGGCGGGAAAGTTCCTCTATGGGCATTCCTTCATGGAACATTGAAAATGCCAAGCTGAGGTGCTTAAATTTATGCTGTGGCAGTGGGGAGCTATTGACTGTGAGAAGATAGTGATGTGGTCAGTGTTTCCCTTCAGGATCCTGACAGCATGGGTTCTATAATTTAATCCCGTGGGAAAGTTCTCAGGCCTTCAGAGTGCTGGGGCCTGGGGGACATGCTGGTGCCTTGAAATGCCCCTTCCCGTATCCTAGGGCCTTTGGGGGCACAGCGGGACGGTCCATGGGGCCAGGAGAGATGTGTGCAGGCTTGGGGTGTCTGTGGCAGTTGCCACATGGCTGAGAGCCTGCAGAAGCTGCTGAGGGCCAGGAGGTAATTAACAATTGTAATCACTCCTGTCCTGACATCATTAAACTCCGATCACGCCTGCTGGGCAGCTGCCGGATGGGCCTGGGAGTCACACAGCTCATGGGGAAGGCAGGATCATTTGTCAGCAGGCAGCAGGTCAGCAGTGGGGGCCCAAGTTTCTGCGCATGGGGTGCTGGCTGCCATCCTGGGCCGGGTCAGGGCAGGTGAGGCTTGGACCCTGACCTGCTCCAGCATTTGATGACAGGTCCGAGCTAGAAGATCTTGAGAAATCATCCAGTGGATGGGCTCAGGAGCCCTGGCGGGGAGTGGGGGGCGAGGGGGTGCTGATTGGGGCTTAGGTTGTGGGGCTCCAGGCATCCCCTCCTTGCTCCAAACTTTTCTCTCTCTAAATGGAAATTTTCTTATTGTTGATTATACGTGAGTCTTGAGAAAGAAATCTACACAGTATGGAGGAAGCAGGCTTTCATGGTCCCGTTTCTGACACATAATCATTGTTAAAGTGTGGTTTATGTTCCAGTTCCCAAGGCCCCCGGAGCCACCACTCAGCTTCCTGCCAAGATCCCTGCCATTCTGTGGGCTATCCCAGTGGCCTCCCAAGAAACCTCCAGTTTGCTTAAATATAGTTTGATGCTTTTCCTTCCAGGTGTGGTCAACCTCAGGGAATAAGAAGAAGTTCCTGCTCACCTCCCAGCCTGCCCACCCCTAGCCTACCCTCTCGGGGCTGGTTCCTAGGGTAGGCAGCCACTTTCATTCAGTGAGCTCAGGGACAAGCTGTAATGTCCCAACTTCGGCTGTGTTCTTGTGCAGAAGCCGAGGCTGGACCGTGTTTAGTTGTGCCCTGTGCTTTTACATATGATGGCTTGGAGGCCGGGGGCTGGGATGGGGTGGATGGGGGTGGCAGGGAGAGGAGGAATTGCCAAACTGCTTGAAATAGCCACAGGAATTGAAGGTTGTACCCAGGGTGCTGGGCAGAGGTGTGGGGAAAACCAGGCACAGCGTGTGGATGATTCCCAAACCAAGTGGCATAAAACCATCCTGCATTCTGCTCACATACTCTGTGGATCACAGATTCTGGGAACTTCTGGCTGGGCATTTCTTGTCTCGGGTCTCCTCCGATGGAGTACAAGCAGCCTCTGGAGTGGATTCTTTCTTCTTTTGGTGGTTGTTGTGGGAGTGGGGGGGGACTGTCATCTTACAGCGTGTGTCAACAATGGGGTAGGTAGAAGACCCCCCCTTCCCCAATCTTGCCCCACCATCAATATTCTTTTTATTTTATTTATTTTTTTTACTTTTTAAAAAATAACATATAATGTATTATTTGTTTCAGGGGTACAGTTCTGTGATTCATCAGTTTTACACAATTCACGGCGCTCACCATAGTACCTACCCTCCCCAGCGTCCATCACCCAGCCACCCCATCCCTCCCACCCCACTCCACTCCAGCAACCCTCCGTTTGTTTCCCAAGACTGAGTCTCTTGTGGTTTGTTTCCCTCTCTGGCTTTGTCTTGTTTCATTTTTCCCTCCCTTCCCCTATGATCCTCTGTCTTCTTGGGTCGTAGGGTAGCTCTATTTTCTCTCTATTTTATTTATTTATTTGACAGAGAGAGAGAGACAGTGAGAGAGGGGACACAAGCAGGGGGAGCAGGAGAGGGAGAAGCAGGCTTCCTGCCGAGCAGGGAGCCCGACGTAGGGCTCCATCCCAGGACGCTGGGATTATGACCTGAGCCGAAGGCAGACACTCAACAACTGAGCCACTCAGGTGCCCCAGGATAGTTTTATTTTCAACTTTTTGAGGAACCTCCATACTGTTTTCCAGAGTGGCTGCACCAGCTTGCATTCCCACCAACAGTGTAGGAGGGTTCCCCTTTCTCTGCATCCTCGCCAACATCTGTCATTTCCTGACTTGTTAATTTTAGCCATTCTCACCAGCAATATTCTTCCCTGATTCTTCCCTCTGACCCTCCTGGGGCTGCTGTCCCCACGGTGCAGCAGGTGATGATGGGGGCCTCCCCTCCCTGACCCCAGGAGTCCTGTGAGTTTGTAAGAGGAGCATGGCTTGAGAGAGGGACACTGAGGGCGAAGGCTGAGAGTTTCCCAACAGGGATGGCTGGTAAGGGCTTTACAGACATTTCCTGCCCTGGGCCCCAGGCCTCAGCTCTGCCCCGAATTCCTGGTACACATTATTATACACCACAGTCTCACGTTAGGGGGATTTGGGAGGTGGTGGTGGTGGCGGTGAAGGAAGGGGGTGGGTGTCAGGGTGGGGCCAGGACTGAGGATCAGGCAGAATGGGCAATCTGGGATGGAGAGGGCTCTCATTAAACTTCCTGTGGTAGCCGGCCCTCGAGATGGCCCCAGTGACTCACATCGCCTGCAGGAGCGTCTGAATCGGGGCTGGCCCTGTGTGGACAGTAGAATTAGATGAAAGTAGAATTAGATGAAAGAGATAAGAAGGCTGCCCCAGCCTTCTTATCTCTGTGATGAAGCCCCCATGGGGCCAAGGCCTTCAGCCAACCCCTAGCACCACCTGCCAGCCACAGGAGTGGGTCACCTGGGAAGCAGATCCCTGGGCCTGGTCAAGCCTTCAGGGGACCCCAGCCCCAGCCCATATCTGACTGCAACAGCACAGGAGATCCGAAATGAGAATTGCCAGCTTCCTGAAATCTTGACCCACAGAACTTGTGAGCATAATGAAATATTATGTTGTGTCACTAAGTTTTGGTCTGATTTATGACATAGCATTTGATAACTGATACCCCATTTCCAAATACTCCAAAGGAAGATGGGAAGGTGGTCCTTGTGAGGGAGATGGAGGGAGGCAGGTAAAAGGAGATAGAGGGATAGATAGAGCTCTCACATCCACTCCTGAAGCTGGGGAGAAACCCAGCCCCTGGTTAGTCTGGAGCCCTCCAACATGGCGGTCTCCTATGTTGAGTTAATGCAAGAGGGTTTTGTAAGGGTTTCCATGGTGAGAGGGGGCAGGAGTTCTAGCATAATTAGGCCAAAGTTACATTATCACAAAGAATATGTAGACACGCTGAGGGTTTTCAACAGGAAACTCATTTTTGAGGTGTAGAATGTGTCTGATTTTTTAGGTCCACAGGGAGGGAGCAAAACTGCCACCATTTCCATGACTTGCCTCCCTCACTGAGGGATCCAAAGTTCCTGCGATCCAAAGTTCCTGCCTCCCCTCAGCACACAACCTGGCAGGGAAGAAAAAATGCCTTTGACTTAGAGGATGCCCGTGACTGAGGAATTCACAGGACTCAAAGGGGTTGTGGGGCACCTGGGACTCAATGGGGTGCGGGAGAGGCCCGGTTTCAGGAGGGGGGCAGGGTTTGGAAGCCAGACGGAGAAGAAAAGCATTTGAAAAAAGTCATTCTGCTCGAAAAATATTTGACAATCATCCATCTAGTTGAACTCCCTCAGGCTTCCTGTACCCTCATGTTACAGAAGAATGGAGGGGGTACCTTAAGTTGTATTTTCCTGCAAGCAGATCCCGAGACAAGGGTTTGGATGCAAGCTTGTCTGAGGGGTGATCCCAGGAAGTGGGGAAAGGAAGGAGGGTAGTCACGGGGCAGGGAAGGCAGCCAGTAAAGGGTATGTTATCAGGCCAGTCACTACGGTGGGCAACTGGGTAGAACAGGCCCCACCTTGTCATGCCACCCATGGGGCCAGGAAGCTGGCATTTATCCTAAACTTCCCTGGGCCGGTGGCTGGGGCTACCTCTGGACCCTCCTGGCCTGTCCCCCACCACCCCTGGGGAGAAAGAAGCCTGGGGAGAGTTGGCTGCAGGCTTTCAGCTTGTCCGGGAGGGAGCATGAAGGGATGTGGCTCCCGCCCTGGTTTCTGTATAGATAGGGGAGGGGGGCTCTGACGGAGTCCCCAGCCTTGGAGGTTTTTCCTGTGCAGTCAGGAGGCCCTGGGGCCCAGACTCCTGATGGGTGGCCCTCAGACCCGGAGGAAGATAGTTAGCTCCAGATTGGAGGCCTGGAGAGTGTTGCCAGATGCTTATTGGGGAAGGGGTTCAAGGTGGAAGTGAAGAGGAATTGGTTAAATCCTGACTCAATCCCTTACTGTCTGTGTAACGTTTATTAGGCTTATCTCCTTTCTCATCCTCAGTGTCCTTAGCTGCAAAATGGGTATTCCCCTCCCTGCCTGCCTTGAACGCTTAGAACATTGGAGTGGGTATCGGTAGCTTGCCTTGAAACCTTCTATCTATTTCCCCTCTTCTGACATTTAGGGATGCCACCTGCCCCTGTTCTCAGGCCAAGTGGTTTGGGTGGGTCTTGGGTGGGACGCCCCTGGATCCAGCCAGTCTGAGCAGGACATTCCCCCAGCCATGGTGATTGGTTCAGAAGTGGGCATGTGCCCTGAGCCCATCCAATCAGAGCGAATCCCAGTGCTTCCATAGGTGCTCTTAGAAAAGCATAGCTCTCCTAGTGGATTTGAATCTGAGGAGGAGAAGCTCATCACCAAGTGGAGCCTTAGAATGAAGCCAACACATGGGAGAAAGTAAGAACAAGAGGTAGAGAAGGGCAGGTCCTCGTGACTTTGCTTGAGGCCCTGAATCGAGCTGTTCCTAAAGCTGCCCAGCACCCCTTGACTTGCCAGTAATGTGAGCCAATACATTCCCTCTGCTGCAGCTTAATTGTGTTGGACTTTGTGTCATTGGCAACAAAGTTTTTTTGTTTTTTTTGTTTTTTTTTTAAGTAAGCTCTATGCCCAACTCACAGCCCTGAGATCAAGAGTCGCAAGCCCCACGGACGGAGCCAGCCAGGCATCGCGCAACAGATTTTAACAGAAGTACTGGATTCAGTTGATGTGAACTGGGGGTTGAGAAGCAAGTCACAAATTTTGTTGCTGTTGTAGTGGTTTATTTATTTATTTATTAAAGATTTTCTTTCTTTATTTTTGCACGTGCACGAGAGAGAGAGAGAGAGAGAGAGAGAGAGAGAGAGAGAGAGCGCACAAACGGGGCGGGGAGGGGCGGAGGAAGAGGCGACTCCCCGCTGAGCAGGGATCCTGACACGGGGCTCGATCCCAGGACCCTGGAACCATGACCTGAGCTGAAGGCAGATGCTTAACCGACTGAGCCACCCAGGCGCCCCTGTTGTGGTGGTTTAAAGGAGTGTTTGAGACCACCCAGTCCTAGACCACAGGAATGCTCTGGGGTAGTTGTTGAATAGATGAATAAATGAATCACCCAACTGTTGTCCCCCTTTATCACTTTGGTGAATGGCATAAGGGGAGGCTGGAAGAGGGATCTTGGAGAATTTTCTTTTTTTCCCCTAAAATTGAGGAAACTTTCAGGCTTGTTTTGTGGGGTAGGCCAAATACAGCAGTCATTATGGGGATGAAGAAGGGTGTAAAGGGCCAGGGCAGGATCTCGGGGAGCAGGCCTGAGAGATGAAGGGAGAGGCCTTGGCAGGGAGTTCCAGTGGTTTGGAACTTGGGGAAGGCTTGGGCTCTCCATCCAGACAGCCAGTTCAAATGCTTGCTCTTCTGGTGACAGCTGGTGTCACAGCCTGCCTCACCCGGCTGTCAGCACAGATCTAATTCACCTTGTGTTCCGAGTGCCTGCCTGGCACAGAGGTGGCACCAGGGCAGACTCGTGGGATGAAGACCAGCGACAAGGACACTGGTGATAGAGTCCCAAGTATGTGTCCCCTCTCCTCCCATCAATCTTCTTTCTCATCAGTGTTCAATTTTCTTTCTTTCTTTTTTTTAAAAAGATTTTATTTATTTATTTGAGAGAGAGAGAATGAGAGAGAGAGAGAGAGAGCATATGAGAGGGTGGAGGGTCAGAGGGAGAAGCAGACTCCCCGCTGAGCAGGGAGCCCGATGCGGGACTCAACCCAGGGACTCCGGGATCATGACCTGAGCTGAAGGCAGTCGTCCAACCAACTGAGCTACCCAGGTGCCCAGTGTTCAATTTTCTTCTCACCTCTGTGGCACAAAGCTTGCGAGCAGTCCATTTTCATTCCATAAGCAGTTGGTCCCCCGGAAAGGAGGTTATTTTCCCAAAAGCCGACCAACTGCAAGCAGATGAAAAGCCCCCTTTCCCTTCTCTTGCCCCCTGAGGCTTATGGTCATGGAGATGTGGGGATTAGCCCACCTCTGCCATTTACCAGCTATGTGACCTTGGGCAAATGTCTTGGCTTCTCTGAGCCTCAGTTTCTTCATTTGTAAAGTGAAGATAACGCATTCTTTGTGGGGTTATTTGAAGATTAAATTAAATGATGTACATGGAAGAACTGAGCACAATGTTTTGGCACCAACAATGGTGCAATGTTGGGTGCAATACAAGAGAATTTCCTTCCTCCAGGCTCCACCAAAGGCAGGACCTGATGAAGAAAATTTCCCCCTGTGGAGGGACGCTTGGGTGTCTGACTCTTGGTTTCCACTCAGGTCATGATCTCAGGGTCAGCCTCATGCTCAGCGGGGAGTCTGCTTGAAGATTTGCTCCCTCTGCCCCTCCCCCGTTCACGCTCATTTGCGCGCTCTCTCAAATAAATAAATAAATCTTTTTTTTAAAGATTTTATTTATTTTTGACAGAGAGAGAATATACAAGCAGGGGGAGCGGCAGGCAGTGGGAGAGGGGGAAGCAGGCTTCCTGCTGAGCAGGGAGTCCAATGCGGGGCTCAATCCCAGGACCCTGGGATCATGACCCGAGCCAAAGGCAAATGCCCAACCATCTGAGACACCCAGGCACCCCAAATAAATAAATCTTAAAAAAAAAAGAAACTTTCTGTGTACTGATGCCTTCTGACCCCACGTGTCCACATGTGTGAATGTGCATGTGCCCTGTGCTTATAGGTATGTGCACACTATGTTCGTGAGCATGTGAATTTGTGTGTATGAACAGAAATGTACGCATACGTATGTGCGCTTGTGTGCGCACATGTGGTTTCCCAGCACCGTTAGTGGCAAGCCTAATGATGCTTTAGGGCAGCAGCAGCAGCCCCATTCCCCTAGCCATTAAGCTGCCTCCCTCCTCTACTCAGGGGGCGGGGATTAGCTGCAGCCACAGCATCCTCCCTCCCCCACCCCTGCATGCTGCAGGAGCATCCGGCCACCCCCCTCTCTCACCATATGCCTGTCTTTTACAGTTCTTTGGTGCGTGGTGCTCATCGAGTGGCTAATTAGCTAAATGAATTAATTGACATCCATACGTGTAATTAGCAAATGGTTATAAACAGCTATTCTCCTTGGGATGTCTACAATTTCTAGGGGTCAGATGCTGGGGGGCAGGTGCTTTAGGGAGCAAATAAGAGTGGCCAGTGTGAGTGCTGAGGACTGGCCTGGGGGACTCGGCACACCCCACAACCTGGCTGTGGGGGACTCCCTGGGGCAACCCCAGGGAAAGAGGGAAGAGGTGCCCATGAACCTGACAGGGTGAAACCACTGGGGCACTGGAAGTCAGGAGGTCTGGGTTCTGGTCCCATTCATGCGAACTTCTCTGTGACCTTGGGTAAGTCTCTTTCCCCCTTTGGGCAGCAGTCTCTACTTCTAAGAGGGATGGATGGGACCATTTGGTCTCTTAGGACTCCCCCATCTCTGACATTCTTCCTTACCTTAAACCAAGCTTTCTAACAACAAACAGGGCTGTGTAAAGATGGGGTGATGTGTGCCCCTTCTTTATTCCAGAGCACAACATCACCAGGCTCTCTCACAGAGGTAGGATGTGGTACATACTTGCCCTCTGTTCCAAATGTCTTGTCTACCTTCTCTGCCTTTAGGTCATCCAGAACAGCACAGTCCAATAGAACTTTCTGAAATGATGGGAATGTCCTATATCTGTGCTGTCCTGTAGGGTGGCCATTAGCCACATGCAGATACTGAACACTTGAAGTGCAACCAAGGAACTGGCCTTTAATTTACTTACTTTTATTTTATTTAAGTTTCAATAGTCACATGTGGCCCATGGCTATTATATCAGACAGCACAGCTCTAAATCCTTTAAGTCCAGTTCATTCATTTATTCATTCACGAATTCATTCATTCATCCAACAATATTTATTGAGTGCCTGGTGTGGCCAGGCCCGGTGGAGGCTGTTGAGAATGGGCTGGCATGATCCCTGCCCTCATGACACATTTATAGTGGGAAGACATGGGAGCTAGTGGAGAGAAAAAAACGAATAGACAAACAAAATGATCGGAAATTATAATAAGGACTAAGAAAGAAACCAACTAGGGACTGAGACAGAATACAAAGCTTAGGAGAGACCTCCATTACATGGGGGAGTCAGAAAATATGTCTCTGAGGTGTCCCTTAAGCTGGGACCCAAGGGATGAGAAGGAGCCCTCCCAGGAGAAGGGGGGAGGGTGCAAGAGGTGGGGAGGTGGGCAGGCAGAAAGAGTTGGTGAGTTTGCAGCAGCCAGCAGTGTTGGGCTGTAAGGGGTGTCGGGGAGGGGCCAGGAAGTGAGGGGCGGGGCCTGCCGCAGAGGCCCGCAGGGAGGACTGTGGACTGAGCAGTAGCGGTAACGCTGGGCGTGCTTGCTTCGGCAGCACATATACTAAAAAAGAGCAATGCGGGGCTCTGAGGGGCTCCAGCAGCCTGAATGCACACCTTCAGACGCTGACGTGGCTGCTCCGAAGGGAAATGGAGGAGGCATTAAGGGAAGCCAGAGACGGTCGCCTAGGAGAGCGGCCCTCGCCAGGGTGGTGTAAGCAAGGAGCGCGGGTGTGTGTGTGTTGTAGGGGGGCCTCCACCGGGAAGCGCTCCTTGGCTCCCGAAGCTGGACCAGGCACCTCTCTGTGATTATTCCACCTGTCACAGCATTTTCACCTCCTGTCATTCATTGCCTGTTATAGTGGGACCCACCAGATGTGGGCCTTTCCCCACAGGGCCACGTCTGATTCTGTGTCCCCACATGGGCAAGCCCAGCCTGGCGTCCTCCGTCTCTCGGGAAGCGGCTGCCGTGGGAAGCTGGCGTGGTGGTGGGAGAGATGCCCCAACCCCTGCCTCCCCTGCTACTCCTCACTTTGCAGCTTAGAGCCTCTTTCCCAGGCTTGGCCTCAGCTCACTCTCCCAACAGTCCTGACAGGTAGGCGGAGCAGTAATCCTCCTCTACCCGTTTTAGGGATGAACAAATAGAGAGACCAAGTGCCTTGTCCTGGAGCAGGAATCTCTCTTTGAGGACACAAAGAGGAGTTACCTCTTTGGAGGTTACAGATTATAGAGGTTTCCTGTATAGCTTTAGGTCAGACAGCCTGGATTTGAATGCCGGCTGTTAATTCCTTAGCTGTGTGACTTCAGGCAAAGTAGGTAACCTCTCTGAGCATTAGTGTCCTCATCCCTAAAATGGTGAGAACAACCACATCTATTTCCCAGAGTGGTTGTGGGGCTTGAAGAGTGCTCAGCAGAGTGCCCCGCACACGAGAAGCATTTAGTACTGTTAGCAATAGTTATTTGGGAATCTAATGGAAATTCTGTACTTCCACAAGATGCACATACCTTCCAAAGGGTCACAAAGCTCCTGGAGCCCAGCCATGGATGCCTTGGTAGCCATGAACCCCAGGTGAAGAACATATGATAAGAAAGACCCTTACAGCAAAAGTAGTATCTCAGGAATAAAGTACCTAAGGAATAAAAGCTGCGCAAAACTAGCATGGAAAAAAATTTTAACACTTAACCAAGAGGACATTAAGGAAGACTTAAATAGATGGAAAACTTAACATTGATGAAGGTGCCAATTCTCCCAAAATTCATTTACTTTTAAAAAAGATTTTATTTATTTATTTATTTATTTGAGAGAGAGAGAGAGAGAGAGAGAGTGAGAGAGCGAGCACGAGTGGGAGGAGGGGCAGAGGGGAAGGGAGAAGGCGTGAGAGAATCTCTCACGTGGACTCCTCGCTGAGCTCAGAGCCCGCCTGACTCGGAGCTAGATCCCACGACCCTGAGATCATGACCTGAGCAGAGACCAAGAGCCAGAGGCTCAACCGACTGAGCCACCCAGGCGCCACCCAAAATTAATCTATTAATATATAAATATATTTAATGCAACTCCAATCTAATATTCCAATAGGGATTTCTATGGAATTTGACATATTGATTCTGAAATGTGTGTATAAGAATAAAGATCCAAAAACTAGCCAGGCCATTTCTGAAGAAGAATTGAGGTGGGTAGACTTTCCCTGCCAGACATCAATATTTATTATAAAGCTCTAATAGTTAAAACAGTGTGGGGTTGGCACAGGAATGGACAAACTGACCAGTGAAATAGAACTGACAGCCAGACACAGACCTCTGCATGTAATTTACGTGATGGAAGCAGAAAGCAGTATAGAAACATGGATAAAAGTATGTCAGAATCTGGAGCCAGACTGCTTGGCTTTGTATCCTGGCTTTGACACTTACTAGCTGTGTGGTCTTGGGCAAGTTGCTGAATCTCTCTGGCCTCAGTTACCCCAAGGGGGAAAGAGGGACTATACAATAAATGAAGCGGATGACTTGTTACAGATATGGAAAAATGAGATTGAATTTGAGCCCAACTTTTTACCTAAAAGTCAATTTCAAATCAGTTATGTACTTAAATATCAAAAGCAACACTATGAAATTTTGAGAAGAAAATATAAGTGATCATTATTGAAACTTGGGGTAATTCTTTAAAAAGACCTCAGGAGCACCTGGGTGGCACAGTTGGTTAAGCATCCAACCCTTGGTTTTGGCTCAGGTCGTGATCTCAGGGTCCTGGGATCAAGCCTCTCGTGGGGCTCTCTGCTCAGCGCAGAGTCTGCCTAAGACTGTCTCTTCCTCTCCCTCTGCCCCACCCCCTACCCCTGCTTGCTCCCACTCTCCAAAATAAATAAGTAAATTTTTAAAAAAGGTTAAAAAAACCTCAAAAGCACTAACCATAAAACACCAATATATTTGACTATGTTAAAATGTAGAACTTCTTTTCTTCAAAAGAAATCTTAAAGTAAAATACTACAAATGCAAGAATATATTTTAAATGCATGTAGTTGATAAAAGATGAGTATCAAGAACATGCAAAATTGGTATGAAAGGAAAACTAGCCCAATCAAAAAATGGGGGGAAAAATGACCAAGCATTTCTTAGAGGAGGAAACATGTATGGCCAATAAACATCTGAAGAGATGCTCAACTTAACTAGTAATCATGGAAACAAAGTCAAGACAACAATGAAATATCATTTTACGTTCGATTGGCCAAAATTAAGAAGTCTGACAATTACAGCAGGTGTGGATCAGTGGAACTGCTTACTCACTGCTGTGGGACCACACACAGATACAAGCACTTTGAGAACAAGTTATTATTTTGGAACATTGGTCATTATCCCAGCCTGTACCTCAGCAATTCTACTAGGTATATACCTCGGGGTTATGTACGAGAATCTTCGTAACACCAATTTGCAATAGCAAAACAACAACAAACCTCCTCCTCCAAGCAAGGGAATGATAAATACAAAATTTAGGATGGTGATTCCCTGAGGTGGGGAGGGACGCGGGATGGGGAGGACAACATAAGTAAACGGAAATTATTACTAATGCTCTAAAATTTGAGGGGTGGCCTCACAGATCTTCATTATATCATTAAAAATAAACCAATGAGCATCAGAAGACCAGCCACAGACTGGGAGAAAATATTTGCAAAAGACACATCTGATAAAGGACAGTTATCCAAAATATACAAAGAAAAGAGCTCTTAAGTCTCAACAAAAAGAAAACAAACAACCTGATTAAAAAATGGGACAAAGACCTTAATAGACACCTTACCAAAGAAGAGATACAGATAGCAAATAAGCATATGAAAAGATATTCTACAGCATGTGTCATAAGGGAAATGCAAATTAAAACAATGAGATATCATGACACATCTTTTAGAATGGCCCAAATCCAAACACTGACAATAGCAAATGTTGGCGAGAGTGTGGAGAAGTAGCCCCTTTCCCTCTCCCAATCCTGAGGCAGACAACCCTGAAGTCCCTTACAACCGCAGCATCAAGGGAAAGCCCAGGGTTTCTGGATGGTGCACAGAGGTCTCAAAGTCAGGTCCAGATGTGGCTCATCCTAACCTGGAGCAATGAACCAGGGAATGAAGACACGGTACCTGCTAATCCCCTATCCAATATAAATTGTGGAACTGGGACATGGTCATTATAATAAACACTCTTATTCCGAAAGGTAAAGAATGGGAGACACCCAGCAGTAGACAGTGGCTCCTGGCAATTCTCAAATTCCATTAGGCAGACAGTTTTAGGGCCCTCTTCCATGGAGATGGAAAATAATGTTGTGTAGGCCCAGCTTCTGCTCCCTAGATAGCTCCTTTATGCATTGTTCTCTGTGGCCTCTGCAGCACTGTGTATGCGGACTTGCCCATGATCCTCCTTGGCCACATCTGAAAATGATGTTGGGGAATATACCCAAATTGGGGATTGGATCATTGCCTCAGTCAACTTTCTGTCCACAGATGGCTCGGGACCCAAGGGCCATTTTATTACTTAATTGTTACAGTCTCTTAGCCCAAGCTGGTAGTTCTTTTTTTTTTTTTTTTTTTTTAGAGTAAATTATGGGCTTTTATTAGGCAGCCAAGAATGAGCTGAATAATAAAATAAGAATTGGCCCAGAGTAGAGGGCTCCCTGCATTTGACATTTCTACTTTATTCTTTTTTTTATTTTTTATTGTTATGTTAATCACCATACATTATATCATTAGTTTTTGATGTAGTGTTCCATGATTCACTGTTTGTGCATAACACCCAGTGCTCCAGGCAGAACGTGCCCTCTTTAATACCCATCACCGGGCTAACCCATCCTCCCACCCCCTCCCCTCTAGAACCCTCAGTTTGTTTTTCAGAGTCCATCGTCTCTCATGGTTGGTCTCCCCCTCCGATTCCCCCCCCTTCATTTTTCCCCTCCTACTATCTTCTTCTTCTTTTTTTTTTTCTTAACATATATTGTATTATTTGCTTCAGAGGTACAGATCTGTGATTCAGCAGTCTTGCACAATTCACAGCACTCGCCACAGCACAATGTCTATCACCCAGCCACCCCACCCCTCCCCCCCCCACCACTCCAGCAACCCTCAGTTTGTGTCCTGAGATTAAGAATTCCTCATGTCAGTGAGATCATATGATACATGTCTTTCTCTGATTGACTTATTTCACTCAGCATAACACCCTCCAGTTCCAACCACATCGTTGCAAGTGGCAAGATCTCATTCCTTTTGATGGCTGCATACTATTCCATTGTGTATATATACCACATCTTCTTTATCCATTCATCTGTCGATGGACATCTTGGCTCTTTCCACAGTTTGGCTATTGTGGACATTGCTGCTATAAACACTGGGGTGCACGTACCCCTTCGGATCCCTACATTTGTATCTTTGTGGTAAATACCCAGTAGTGCAATTCCAAGCTGGTAGCTCTTTTGCGACTAGAACTCTCTTGAAAATGTAGTCGGCTTCTCATCTGTTTGTTTCTGGTCAGTTCCATATGCCACTAAGCCACACCCAGAGATCTTTCCTAGAGATTCTTAGATTTGCTATGCTTCTTTGTTTTCTCACCCCATAAGTCCTGGGTTCAAATGTGGGTATCTGGGGCCAGCATGCTTTGCTGGGAGTGCTGGCTGTTTTCCTGTTGTCTCTCGGCTCCAAGTTCACCTGTGTATATTTTGGTTCGTGTTGACTGGAACTCAGCAAACCACCACTTCCCAGGTGTCCTTGCCTGATAGCTTCCTGTTAGGTTCTTCCAGTGGGAGAATTGGTGGGAGATGAGAAGGTGGCCAAAGGGGAGGCAGGACTTTCTTCCTCACTTCAGCACCGACTAGCATCCCTCCAAGAGCAAAAGACAGCTGTGGAGTCAGCTTTCAGCTTCTTTTGGCCCTTTCAGCCCCAGACACATCATGTCCCCTCAAAAGTTTCAGTACCAGCCAGCCACACCTTTAGTGGTATGAAGACAGGTCCCCCAGAGGTCCCGTCATCAGCTGCTTGGTGTCCCCCTCAGATGTCCACACACCAGCTAGTGGTACCCCCCTGCCAGGTCTGAGTAGCAGCCAAGTGGGGTTTCCCAAACTTTAGTTCGGGTATCCACACCTCTTCCTTTTCATTCCCCAGGCCTAAAGACTAGCTGCTTTTGACAATTACTAGAATCTCCTTACTTCAGCCCTAGGGGTGGTAGCTGCTGCTTGGAGTTCCTAATATCCAGGTTATATCAGCATCCTCTTTTTGTTCCTTCAGACTTCCAACACCATTGAACACCAACTCCCTGATTAAATCTCCTTGAGACTCCTGGTGTAGTTTCTGTTTTTCTAACTAGACCAGATACAGGGGGAGGGCCACAAGGCTACGTCCCTTTTGCTGAGCTGTTTTGTCCAGTTGAAAGATTTGCTGGGTGCCGTGCCCTTAGTGGACCTTTACTGCGCTACTGACCCCATAACGCAGTTAGGGGTTTTCACAAGGGGGTGATGGCAATACCTGTGTTTTCACTTAGCTTTTCCACTCAAAATTCTTCTTGGTTTCATCTTTTATAGATTGAGATCGAGAAACAATCTTGGAAGTCTCTGAGCGTCTTGACTCTTTCTGGTCCATTTCCTTCTTACTTTCAAAGTAGTCAATTATTTTCTTTTACATCTTTTTAAGTTTTAAGTAAACTCCATGCCACACGTGGGACTTGAACTCACAACTCCGAGATCAAGAGTCACATGCTCCACTGACTGAGCCAGCAGGTGCACCACTGATTCTTTTCGTAAAGCATATCTTTCTTAAAGTACCTTGCCAGATGTAGCTAACAGCAGCCAATACACAGTGCTGATGTTCTATTTCCAACCTCTTTCATTGAACTACAAGTTTATTAGACCCCTGATCTGCCTCCCGCTTACTGCAGGGCATAGTTTTACCAAATGTTTCATCACTGCCTCCAATAACAATGTATTTGCTCCTCCCTGCTCCAACGCAAAGTCAATGCCATGTATTTTGGATTACAGCAGCATTCCATCGCTGGTACCTATTTTTTTTTTCCTTTCTTTTTTAAGAGTTTATTTATTTATTTGAGAGAGAGAGAGAGAGCAAGAGAGCACAAGCTGGGGGAGGGGCAGAGGGAGAGCGACAAGCAGACTCCCCAACTGAGCGTGGAGCCAAACATAGGGCTCGATCCCAGGACCCTGAGATCATGCCCTGAGCCAGAGTTAGACGCTCAACAGACTGAGCCACCCAGGCGCCTCTCTGGTACCAATTTTCCATGTCGGTTGCGAAAAGCTCGGTTATGAAGAGGTAACAAATATTCCTGTATCTCAGTGGTTTAGTCTCAGTGGTTTAACCCAACAAAGGTTTATTTCTCACTCAGGCCAATGTGTCCATCATAGGCCAACTAGGGACTCTGTTCCATGTTCTCATTCCAGGACTGTATTGAATGCGACACCTCACGATGCGGGGAGATAAAGGGAGGCGGGAAACCATGCACAGACTCTTAGAGCTTCCAACTAAAAGAAAACATGTAACTTGGCCAAAGCAAGTCACATGGCCTAACTTTGGAGGGGTCAGGCACATGCAATTCGACTACATATCTAGGTGGAGAACAGCACTAATGCAGTAACCCACAGAACAACCAGACCAAATTAGAATGGGGGAATGGAGGGTTCTGAGAAGAAAAAGAGTGGATGTGATAAATCGTGATATGATAGAGCAGTGACAGAGATAATGATAGAGATAATCACAAGTGTATGTTCACCGGTCTGTACCGGTGAACCTGCCCAAATCTAATGAGCGAGAAGAAATTAAGGAAAACAGTACAAGAAGTAATTAGAAAACAAAAATAATTAGAAACCCTAGGAAAAACAAACAGCTCCGTAAGAAAGGAAATGTAATAGTACCCAATTGGCTCTAAGAAACCAATATTCCCCTAGCTGATAATAATGTAACCACTGTATATTAGTATCAACCTGTAGTCAAAGCTTAGGAGATTTAATTATGGTCACAGGACAGAATTTAATGTTAACAACCTTGACAATTAAAACGTTCAGACGGAGAGAAAACATCCTCTCAGGGAGGCTGGGAGGTCAAGGAGGGAGAGGGAAGCTGAAGGGGAGAGGAAGGGCCCTAACGTCCTCAGATTACAAAGTGGGGCACCAAGCACTCCTGTCTGTAGACTGTGGAACAACGGAGTGTACGGGTATGACCTGACTGTACAAAGGTCACCAGAGATAGAATACTATTGGGGTGGGGGAGGAGAAGGGTTATGGCAGTGGTATATATTAATTCATCATCTGTCATGGCAGGACACTCACAGATAATGTTTAAAACTGATAAAGTGAGAAATTGCTGTATAAGCACATTATTTATAAAATTGTAGATAAAACTAGAAGAAATAGCTGAAATAATTAAAAAGTGGTTGCCTCTTGGGAACAGAACTGGTGGTTAGGAGGAGAGGGGCAGAGTACAGATGTCTTTCATTATAAATCTTTCAGTACTGTTTAATTTTCCAAACCATATGGATGGATATAAAAAAATCATTAAAATACAATTATGTTTTTAAAAGGGCTTTTACAGACAAATGAAACATGTTCAAGGTCATGGAGCTCAGTGGTAGAGCTGGATTCAAACACAGTTCCTTTGACTTTCAGTCTGGGGTTCCTTTTGCTTGCTTACACAAGCTATTTAACAAACATTTATCGAGTGCCTATTTTTTTTTTTAAAGATTTTATTTATTTATTTGAAAGAGAGAGAGAGAGAGAGCACAAGCAGGGTGAAGGGCAGAGGGAGAAGCAGACTCCCCGCTGAGCAGGGAGACGGATGTGGGACCTGATCCCAGGACTCCAGGATCATGACCTGAGCCAAAGGCAGACGCCCAACAGACTGAGCCACCCGGGCGCCCCTAAGCGCCTATTTTGGATATGAAATCAGGTGTAAAGGCCAAGACACAGAAGTCCCATACTGGTCAGAGGTTGCACATAGTCTACTGTAGGAGGGCAGACACTTCAACCAGTCCTTACAGAGCAATGTGGTTTACATGATCATGTGTGCAAGATTTGAGAACTTAAGTTATTTTAACCACACTCAGTTGACATTGCTGCCTCTTTCCATTTGGACTTCCTCACTGTAATACTTACACTGTGTCAGGTGGTGGTGGGATAGCCGTGGGCTTCTGTGGGGTGACTAAAGGAAAGTTGTGTTGGAAATCCGTTTAGTGGGATATATTTATGTGGTTCTCAGTCATTTCTGTGATTAGTTAGGTTGTTGCTAGCCATGCCAGTGTAGGAATGAAATTATAGTAAATGCTTGAGTAATTCAAAAGAAGGCAGAAAAAGAGCAGAAGGGGAACAAAGGGCATATGAGATTAAAAAAAAAAAAAAACCCTAGCAAGATAGTAGACTTAACCGAATCACGCTAATAATCACATTATGTGTGAGCAGCCTTAATACTCCAATTAAAGGGAAGAAATTGTAAGACTGGATTCAAAAAAGCAAGACCCAAATAATTTTATACTATTTATAAGACTATAAAAATATACTTTAAATATTAACACAAATATGTTAAAAGTAAAAGGATAGAAAAAGATATATTATGCTAACAGTAATCAAAAGAAAGTAGATCTAAGAGCAAAGAATATTACCAGGAATAACGAGGGTCATCACATAATGATAAGGGCCAATTCATTAATTGGTCATAACAGTTCTAAGTGGTTATGCACTTAGTAGCAGAGTATCAAAATACATGAAACAATGCCTAATAAAATTGCAAAAAGAAAAGGACAGATATACAATTATAGTAAAATATTTCAACACAATCAACATATTTGATGAAACACCTAGACAAAAAGTAAGAATATAGATTTGAATACCACTCAACTGACTTAACCTGATGTTTATAGAATACTCTACCCAACAACAGCAGAATATGCATTCTTTCCAAGTGCACATAAAATACTACAGAAGACCATATTTTGTGCAATAAAACAAGTATCAATATATTTAAAGATTTTTATTTATTTAATTGACAGAGAGAGAGAGAGAGAGAGACAGAGAGAGAGGGAACACAAGCAGGGGGAGTGGGAGAGGGAGAAGCAGGCTTCCCGCCGGGCAGGGAGCCCGATGCGGGGCTCGATCCCAGGACCCTGGGATCCTGACCTGAGCCGAAGGCAGTCGCTTAACCAACTGAGCCACCCAGGCGCCCCAAGTGTCAATATATTTAAAGATTTATTTGTTTTATTTAAAACATTTTAAAAAGATCAAATTAATTAATTAATTAATTAATTTAAGAGAGAGGTGCGGGAGGAGCAGAGGGAGAGGGACAAGCTGACTCCCTGCTGAGCACAGAGCCTGACACAGGGCTCGATCCCATGACCCTGAGATCATGACCTGAGCCAAAATCAGAGTCGGATGTCTAACCAATTGAGCCACCCAGGTGCCCCTTTATTTATTTTATTATTATTTTTAAAATTTTAAAATTTTGTTTATTTTATTTTTTTAAAGATTTTATTTATTTATTTGACAGAGAGAGAGAGAGAGCACAGGCAGGTGGAGCGGCAGAGGGAGAGGGAGAAGCAGGCTGGGGCTCGATCCCAGGACCCTGGGATCATGACCTGAGCTGAAGGTAGACGCTCAACCCACTGATCCACCCAGAAGTCCCTATTTATTTTATTTTGTTTTGTTTTATTTTATTTTATTTGAGAGAGAGAGAGAGAGAGAGAGAGAGGGAGGGAGAGAACATGAGGGAGGGGAGTGGCAGAGGGAGAGGGAGAGAGAGATAATCCCAAGCGGACTCCACGCTGAGCAAGGAGCCTGATGCAGGGCTTGATCTCACCACCCTGAGATCATTACCTGAGTGACACCAAGAGTTGGAGGCTTAACTGACTGAGTCACCCAGGCACCCTTCAATATATTTAAAAGTGTTCTAGTCATACAGAATTAAATTAGAAATTGATAACAGAAAGATATTTGGAAAATTTCCACATATTTTAGGACAAAGAAATGCACTTCTAAATAACTCATAGGTCAAAAAGAAATCACAAGAGATATTAAAAACAAGTTTGACCTGAATGAAATGAAAACACAATGTTAAAGTTTGGGGGATGCAGCTAAAGCAGTACTTGAGGGAAATTTATTGCATTAAACACATATTAGAAAAAAGGAAATAAATTATCCGAACTTTCACTGTCACAGAACCACAAAGTGAAAGCAAACTGCCTAAAAGTTAGCAGAAGATAGGATATAATAATGATAAGGGCAGAAATTAATAAACAGAGAACAGAAAAACAGTAGGAAAAACAAATGAGACAAAATATGGTATTTTGAGAAGATTAACAAAATTGATCAACCTCTAGACAGGCTGACCAGGAAAAAGAAGACTTAGGTGGCTCAGTCAGTTAAGCATCTGCCTTCTGCTTAGCTCATGATCTCCGGTCCTGAGATGGAGCCCTGTGTCAGGCTCTCGGCTCAGCAGGGAGTCTGCTTCTCCCTCTCCTTCTGCTCTTCCCCCCTGCTCATGCTCTCCCTCATTCTCTCTCTCTCTCTCTCTCTCTCAAATAAATAAATAAATAAAGGGGCGCCTGGGTGGCTCAGATGGTTAAGCGTCTGCCTTTGACTCATGTCATGATCTCCAGGTTGTGGGATTGAGCATCATGTCAGGCTCCCAGCTCAGGGGGCAGTCTGCTTGTCCCTTTCCCTCTGCCCCTCCCCTCCCCCTGCTTGTACTCTCTCTGTTTCTCTCTCTCTAAATGAATAAATAAAATCTTAAAAAGAAAATCTCTACAAAAAAAAAAAGAAAAAGAAATTACCAACTTCAGAAATGATAGAGGGGAGATCACTACAAATTCAACAGATATTAACTAGATAATAAGGCAATATTATGAATAACTTCATGCCAATAAATTAAAATATTTTTGAGAAAATGGAGAAAGATAAAAGTACCAAAGCTCATTTGAGAATAGTTAGGTTAAATAACTCTATATGGGGCGCCTGGGTGGCTCAGTTGGTTAAGCGACCGCCTTCGGCTCAGGTCATGATCCTGGAGTCCCTGGATTGAGTCCCGCATCAGGCTCCCTGCTCAGTGGGGAGTCTGCTTCTCCCTCTGACCCTCCCCCCTCTCATGTGCTCTCTCTCTCTCACTCTCTCTCTCTCAAGTAAATAAAAAAAATAAAAATAAATAACTCTATATGTATTAAAGAAATTTTATGTGTAGTTAAAAAGCCTCCCACAAAGCCTCCCATCAGCTTTACATATTGATGGCTTCACTGGCAAATTCTACCAAACATTTAAGGAAGAAATAATATCAGTTTACAAACTCTTGCAGAAAATGAGGAAAAGAATGCTTCCTAACCATTCTTCAAGTCCAGCATTACCCTGATATCAAAACCAGATAAAGATATTACAAGGAAGGACATCTGCAGAACAATATTCATAATGAACAGAGATGCAAAAATTCTTAACAAAATTTTAACAAATCAAAACCCACGATATATAAAAAATAAAATATATCTTTATGCAATACATATTATCCTAGGGATGAAAAGTTGCTTTAACATTTGAAAAGTAATCAGTGTAATTCACCATATTAACAAATTTTAGAGGACAAACCATATGATCATCTCAATAGATGCAGAAAAAGGATTTGACAAAATCTAGCATCCATCCCTGATAAAAACTTGCAGCAAACTAGATATAGAGGGAAGATCAAGAGCAAGGAGACAGTGTCAGGATCTTACCATTTGTATTTAATGTTGTGCCAGGAATTTCTAGTCAGGGCAATTAGGCAAGGCAAGAAATAAGAGGCATAGAGATTGGAAATAAAAAGGTAAAACTGTCTTTACTTTCAGACAACATGATCATCTATGAAAAAATAATTTTTTTATTTTTTATTTTTAAGCAATCTCCACACCCAATGGGGGGCTCGAACTCATGACGCTGAGATCAAGAGTTGCACGCTCTATTGACTGAGCCCGACAGGTAGCCCAGAAAATTTTAAAACATCTATAAAGTGCCACTGAAAATGAGTTTTAAAAGTTTCAAAATATATGCAAATATAGTAATATACAAAAAGCAATTGTATTTCTACATATTAGCAACATTCTGACTGAAAGTGAAATTTTTATTTTTTAAAGTTTATTTATTTTTAAGTAATCTCTACCTTGAACATGGGGCTTGAAGTCATGACCCCCTGAGATCAAGAGTCGCATGCTCCACCAACTGAGCCAACCAGTTGCCCCTGAAATTGAAATTCTTAAAGTACATTAATAAATGGTATAAGTATATGAAATGCTTAGTAATAAATTTGACAGAAGATGTGCAAGGGGTGCCTGGGTGGCTCAGTCGTTAAGTGTCTGCCTTTGGCTCAGGTCATGGTCGCAGGGTCCTGGGATCAAGCCCCGCATCGGGCTCCCTGCTCAGCAGGAAGCCTGCTTCTCCCTCTGCCCCTCCCCTGCTTGTGTTCCCTCTCTTGCTGTGTCTCTCTCTGTCAAATAAATAAAATCTTTTTTTAAAAAAAGAAGATGTGTAAGACTTGTAACTGAAAATTATGAAATATTGCAGAGAGAAATTAATGAAAACCTGAATAGATGGAGAGATACACCATGTTCATGGATCAAAAAACTCAATATTATTAATGTCAATTCTTTCCAGACTGATGGATCCAACACCATCCCTATCAAAAGGGATAAACAAAGCAAGCTTTATTTTATTTTTGAAAATGTATAAGCCGATTCTAAAATTTATTTATTTATTTATTTTTATTTTTAATTTTTTAAAAGATTTATTTATTTGGCAGAGACACAGCGAGAGAGGGAACACAAGCAGGGGGAATGGGAGAGGGAGAAGCAGGCTTCCTGCTGAGCAGGGAGCCAGATGCGGGACTCGATCCCAGGACCATGGGATCATGACCTGAGCCGAAGGCAGACACTTAACGACTGAGCCACCCAGGCACCCCAAAATTTATTTATTTTTTAAGGTAATTCTTTTTTCTTTTAAGATTGTATTTATTTATTTAACACACAGAGAGAGAGAGAGAGAGAGCAAGCACACAAGCAAGGGGAGCGGCAGGCAGAGGGAGAAACAGGACCCCCCCACTGAGCAGGGTGCATTTGGAAAGCAGCAGTTGGAAAAATGTAGTCAGTGGCCCAAGATAAACACGGCTCATCTTCTTGGAGTGTTGATTTTACTCAATCGTTTGGGGAGAAGGAGAGGGTAACATTATTCCTCTGTTAAAATTTCTATCAGGGCAAAATTTACATGGAATTTAAAATTACTAATATTGAGTTTTTTGATCCATGAACTACATTCATTAAACAACTGCTCATTTCCTTCCACCCCAGCCCCTGGCAACCACCATTCTACTTTCTATCTCTATGAATTTGACTACTCTAGGAAACTCATATAGTGGAATCGTACAGTATTGTCTTTCGTGATTGACTTATTGCACTTAGCATAATGTCCTCGAGGTTCATCCATGTTCTAGCATGTGTCAGAATTCCCTTCCTTTTTAAGGCTGAATATAGTTCATTGTATGCATGTACCACATTTTACTTATTCATTCATCAGTCGACGGACATTTGGGTTGCTTCTACCTTTTGCCTATTGTGAATAGTGCTGCTATGGACACAGGCTGTATAAATATCTCTTGGAGAATCTGTTTTCAATTCTTTTGGATATACAAAAAACTCTTATGATTCAATAATAAGACAATCAATCCAGTTTTTTTTTAATTGGGGAAAGATTTGACTAGACATTGTACCAAAGAAGAAACAAAGATCATGGTAAGTCAGCATACAAAAAGATGCTTAACAACATTAGTGGACAGGAAAGTATAAATGAAACCCACAATGATAAAGCACTCTGAATCCACTGAAATGATTCAGATTAAACTGACTGAACGAGTGCTGTGAAAGTGTGGAGGAACTGGAACTCTCAGAGGCTGCTGGTGGGAATGTGGGCCAATACCACCAGGGTGGAAAAACGTTGGCACCTTAAAAAACGTTAAACATACATCTATTGTATGACTTGGCCATTCAACTCCTAGATATGTACCTGAGAAAAATGACAGTCTATGTCCACATGTGGATTTGAACATGAACTTTCATACTGGCTTTATTTGTATACTAGCCAGCAACTAGAAACAATCCAAAATCTGTCAATAAGTGAATGAGTAACCAAATCGTGCTATAACCATAAAATGGCACTCTACTCAGCAATAGAAGGGGACAAATTATTGCCGTGTGCAACATACATATGAATTGCAAAATAACTATGCTGAGTGAATGGAGCCGGACAAAAAAGAATGCATACTGTGTGATTCCACTTGTGTAGCATTCTAGAAACGCAAACTAATCAAGAGTGACAGAGGCAGACTATTGTTTGCCTGGGGATGTGGGGGAGGGGCAGTGTGGGGCAGAAGGAAGAGATGACAAAGGGCCATAGGAAGTTTTGGGGGTGATGATATGTTCATTACCTCGACTGCGATGCTTTCACGGATATATATGTATATATATATTTATATATAATATGTATGTCAAAACTTACCAAATTATATACTTTAAATATGTGCAGTCCATTGCATGTAATAATATTTCAATAAAGCTATAAGGCAAAAATAAATAAATTCAAGTAGACCCATAAAGATAAATACTATGTCGCAACAAAAACTATGGAAAGATATTTATGATAATTGTCGAGAGAAAAAAAAGCAGATTACAAAACAGTATATCCAATATGGTCACTTGTTTTTATTTTTTAATTTTTTATTTATCATTGTTATTATTTTTTAAAAGACTTTATTTTTAAGTAATCTCTATACCCAATGTGGGGCTTGAACTCACAACCCTGAGACCAAGAGTCGCATGCTCTACCGACTGCGCCAGCCAGGTGCCCCTGGTCAGTTGTTTTTAGATAACTTGAATATCTCCAGCACTCACCATTTGATTATAAAGACTACCACATTAAAATCAAATCGTGGCTTATGCCAGCCTAGAGCCATCCTGCCAGTGTGGGAATTCCCCTGTGAAGTCCACTGCCCTGCCTGTTTTCTGGGTGTCCCCAGATGTGTCTCATTGCACTCAGAAAGCAATCTCGGATGTCATTTGCTGTTGGTGACAGCGGGAGCCTCTGTTGAGCTGAGGCTCCTGCATTAACGTTGCTAGCTGTGCCAGAGATAGGCCCACTCGTCCATGCCGCTGCCAGGCCCCATGCGTGGGATGCCCGTCATTCTGGCCCTGACGCTCTTGGACCCTTAGGGTGCTCTGAGAGCATAGCCAGAGCAAAGTAACAAGGGAAAGTGCCCCGGCTTGTTACACAGTCAGGAGGGTGGCTTGGGCCCCAGGTGGGCAGCTTGGCAGCTCTATGTCTGCGGACTGTTCTTTTCTCGGGAGAGGGCTGGGGCAGGAGTTCAAGGACCAGCCTCTGGGAGGTATCTGCAATGGCTGATCCTCTGCCCCTCCCATCCTGGTGTGGAATGCAGTCCTCCTGCCAAGCTCCTCCCCCCAAGATCCAAGATCCAAGATTCAAGATCCAAGATCCAAGATCCACCATCCAAAAGTCTTTCAGGGACCACCATCATCCTCGGTCAGGTCCAGATGAGTGGGTTTCTGCAACATGAATACTGATGGCGATTTTTCTAGGCAGCTCCTTATGCCTATGATCATATCATGTATTTCATATCATATCATATTACATTATACAACATACCATATGTAGACACACACGGTGGGGGAGGAGGGTTGCCTCTATCTCCCCAGTTAGCATGTCTGCTAACTTTCTGCATCTTTCAGCTCTAGTCTAGTTGGAAGCACATACCTTAAAATATTAACAGTGATTCTCTCTGAGGAAAGAGACCATGGAGGGTATTCATTTTCTTTGTTCTGTTCTGAGCCGTCCGTTGTAATTTTTTTCTCTGAATATCCATTAGGGCAAGACGGTGTGTGCGGCTCAGAGGCTCGTCTCAGCCCCCGGCTGAGAGTTTGGCACGCAGTAGATGCTCCATAAAGGTGCGAACGAATAGCAGGGATTACTTGTCCAGACCGTAAGGAGCTGGTTTAGCAATAACAGGCAGGCGGCTTTGGCGCACTGGCGCCTGGCCTGCTCCACGTGGACCCTGCCAGGTCCGGCGCCCGTGGTTCCGGCTCTGCCCGGCGCCCCGGCATTGACGCCTGGCGGGGCGGGGTGTCTGGCGCCACCGGGCCGGGTGCCCTGGCCCTCTGCGATCGCGGCCGCGCGGGCAGCCCGGGCCGCCCCACCCGTGCGGGGGGAAGGGAGGGGACCAGAGTCATCAGGAGCTCGCCAGGCCGCTTCCGGCGCCTCGCGCAGCCTCCCCCAATCAGGCTCTGCTCTGGCACCTCCATGCCCGGTTCTGAGCGTCTCCCCGCGGAGCTGCTTCTCCGAACGTTCCCCGCAGGCTCCCCCGGCCTCCGCCCTGCAAGCTGTTGGGTCTACAGGGTCGCACCTCTTGGGTAAGACCGGGGGCCTCCCGCAGTCCCTCCCCTGCCTCCCTGCCTCCCTGCCTTGCGAAGGACCGCACTCTCTGGGACCCTCCTGCTCCTAAAGAGAGTCCCAGCACTCTCTTTAGGCAAAGCTGCCTCTACCCCGGACTGGGCGCCAGACAAGCCACCTGGTGCCTGGTGCCCTCTTGCTCAGGCACGCTGAGGCATGAAGCATCCTGGGGTTTGAGCTGAGATGGGCCCGCCTCTCAGTAGGCTGGGGGAGGCTGGCACCGGGTCAGGGCCTGTGGACCCAAGCCTCAGAGTCCAGAGGGTGCAGCCAATGTGACTCACTGGGACATGGGGTGGGTGGGGGAGCACTAGCCCTTGTTGTGAGGGCAACCTCCCTGCAAGGGCCAGTCCAGGAGGTGGGGCTGGGTCCTCACCCGCAGCAGCTGGGCCCAGGAGTTGGTTCTGGCGCCGGCAGATGCAGGTGGTGAGAGAGGAGCAGGCAGGTCATGTTGGAGCCTGCTAGGCAGGATGGAGTTTAGGATTGGCTGGGCAGGTCCAGTAGTCTGCTCATGCATCCCGCGTCTGGCCTCCGGGGCTTGTTGGCACCCCCACCTCCCCATCTCCACCCACTGCTTTCCTTGCCCAGCTTCTCTGTAAAGGGCTGTGGTTCTGAGGGGGGCCTGGCCTTGGAGCGATGTTGTCACCTCCACTTCCTGTCTTGCTGGTATCACTACCTCCCTCCATTGTTCCTCCCTCCTGTCCGCCTTCCCATTTATCCCACAACTTCCTGTATTCTGCCATGCCGAGGCCAAGGGGCCCCCAGAAGGAACTGGAGTCTTCAGCTTGGAGAACAGGAGAAGATGATTCATTCATTCATTTGATCATTCATGTACACACGTATTTGCTTCCACTCACTCACTCTTTCCCCTTCAATTACTCCTTCATTCATTCTCGGGACACTTACTGAGCATCCGCTATGTTCAAGACCCTGTGTGTTTGATGGGAGCGCAGGCAGGATACTCTGATGAATCAACTCCATCCCTGCAGCCAACCGTTCAAGGTCAAGAAGGGGAAATTAGCACAAATCAGCCCAATTTAAGGGAAAAAACAGTGTGAGAGAGAAACGAAGGGCTGTGAAGTGTGTTGGGGGGAAGCGGGGGGGGGGGCAGGGGGACTGAGGAGGCGGATGGAAGTCCCACTTAGGAGGGGCACAGAAGACTTCCTGGAGGTGGTGCCATTTGAGCCAGGCCTGGGTGGGGGGCAGGGTTGGGACGTAGAGCTCTCAGAGGGCATCTGGACAGAGGGAACAGCAGGAACAGAGGGACGCGCAGGTGTGTGAGTGAACGGTTGGGAGCTCTGTTCACGGCTGGAGAAAATGAGAAGAAACGAGTGTGGATGGGGCAGAGGACAGGACATGGGCTCCCATCTGTCCGCCTTCTGTCGCAGGCCAGGGGAGCAGCCTTGTTCTGGGTGACCCAGAGCCATGGTCATGGGGTAATGGCAAGACCCTTGTGGCTATTAGAGCTCTTTAATTGTTCAGTCAGCCTTAGATGGAGTGAGCCCTTCAATCTTGGAGGCATGTAAGTGGAGGCTGGGATGGTAGGGGTGTGTGTGTGTGAGAGGAGCGGGGGACAGTTATAGGTTCTGACCCATGGAGGGGTTCAGTTAGGGCAGTTCTGAAGGTGGGAGTTGGAGTGGATGATGTCAGAGGTCCCTTCCTACCCAGAGTCCTATCTGGAAAGGCTAAAAGGCCCAGCAGAGGGAATTCCTGGAGTTTGGTTTTGTATTCATTCACTCATTTCCTCATTTGACCCTATGTCCCTCCCTCCCTCCCTCCCTCCCTCCCTCCCTCCTTCCTTCCTTTCTTCCTTCCCTCCTTCC